>NC_050447.1:117902476-118246851 GCF_903995425.1 Onychomys torridus
TTCAGGCACGGATCCATCCCTATGCAGATTGTGTCTTTGGGAGGTTTTTTGTTTGGTTGGGTTTTTTTTTTTTTTTTTTTGGTGGTTTGTCTTTTGTTTTGTTTTGTTTGTTGTTTGTTTTGCTTAGTGGTTTGGTTTTGTTTATTTTTCATTTTGTTTTTAAGCAACAGACTCTTGCTATGTTGACCAGGCTGCCCTCTAACTCCGGCTCAAGTGTATAACATGCCATTCATTTGAATTAACCCATACAGTTGATAGATAATATGGTCAGGTCACCCAGTTAGCAAGGGTTAGATAGGGTGGCATCCAAAGTTGAATGTGTGCAATCCCAGAGAGCACTCTGTGGGGCAAATGTAACTCTCCGCCTTCCTGAAACTGTGTTTTATTAAGTTAGCCAGGTGAGGTGGCATTCCAAAGGCTCAGCAAGAGGACTATAGGTTTGAGGACAAACAGGTTTATACCAGCACTTGGAAAGCAGAGGTAGGAGGATCTATGAGTTCAAGGCTAACCTGATCTACAGAAACAAATTCCCTGACAGCCAGGGCTACACAGGAAACCCTATCTCAAAAAAAAAAAAAAAAAAAAAAAAAAGGCAGGGGTAACCAGGACACAACAACTGGTCAAAATAACATCTGTAGGCACAAGCAGCCAACAGAATCCAGACGTGTATAGAGCACCCGGAATATGTAGTACATGGATAGGTCCGTTAAACTGGGCAGGTGAGCCTGCTGCTGAAGCCTAGACTGCTTCAGGAAGTCTCTGTGTGGATTCTACACAGACCCTTTTGTGAGCCAGGGAGACAAAGGACTCCATCCTGGGGCAGGGAGGTGGCAGGTGGGAATGTCTGTAGACGATCTTGAGGGATGAGAGTTCTGTGAGACACCAGGCTACCATTCAATGTAATGACCTCTTCCAAAGTAGTAAATGATGTTCCAAGTTTTCATGGAGCAAAATGGCCCTCAAGCTGGCGCCGTCTACTGACCTACTTTGGGCTCCAGGTACCTGTCTTCTTGTTTTATGGGGTTTGTTCATTTGTTCTTCTTTCTTTCTTTTTGCTCCTGATAGGCAAGATCACTGCTTTTCTGCTTGAAAGAAGATAAGGAAGACCAGGTATGGTGGGTGGCATATGCCTTTGATCCCAGCACTCAGGAGGCAGAGGCAGGCAGATCTCTTGAGTTCCAGGCCAGCCTGGTCTACAGAGTGAGTTCCAGGACAGCCAGAGCTACACAGAGAAACTCTTGTCTGTGGTAGGGGAGAGGGGGATCACACTGGGGAGGGGCAACAGGAAAAAGAAAGTAGGGAAGCCAGGTGTAATGGCACATGCCTATGCACAGGAGACACAGAGGCAGGAGGATCAGGAGGTCATTTCCCTTTATGGTGAGTTCAAAGCCAACCAGAGCTACATGAGCCCCTGTTTCAAAAAAAAAAAAAAAAAGGAACCTAATGGGAAGTAAAGAGAGAGAATTTCTTCTAAAATTCCAAAATTGCTTTTAATGGAAAATTCTAATCCTTACTTATTTCTCCACACATCTGTGCTAGAGGGGTGAGGGGAGATACCTTGCAAATAAAAGAAGACCTTTCCTTTGTATTTCAGAGCTGCTCAATTATAAACGTTGCCAAAATCAACGCAAGCACAATCCTCCTTAAGGCTTTTTTAAACACAACTGCTCACCAGTCTAGATGTTTAGCTTGCGCATTTCAAAACCCATCAGTTAAGCCTTGCTTCCTGGTGCCCTGTTTCTCCCAAGCCACCAACCAGAAGAGAAATTATGTAGCAAATTGGAAAAGCGCAACTTACACTTGATGGCAACACAAATGACTGGCATGTGTCTAAGACACTCCAGTCTTTGCTCTGGAAACTGAGCGCGGATTAGAGGGCTCATCGACTGGCAGCCTCAAACGAGGTTGCGCCTTCTGAGTCTGAACCAAACTGTCAGTTGATGCCCCTCCAAAGCTCACCTGTCCTATTCCAAGAAGAAGAAATTCGTCAAATTAGTTTGCCTAGTTTACCAGCTAATTCCCTAAAGTTGTGATGTTAGTGGCAATGAGTGGGAGTGGCTATTTAAAAACATCTTGGGCCAGTGAGGTGGTTCAATGGATAGAGACAGTTGCTGCCAAGCCTGATGACCTGAATTCGATCCCTGGATCTCAAATGGTGGAAAGAGAGAATATATTCCAATAAGGTGTCCTCAGACTTCCACATGTAAGCTGTGACATGTACACATACATAAATGATAAATAAAATTTAAAAAATATCAGAGGGAAGGTAAGGAAATAGATGAGCTGGTAGAATGCTTGTTTAGTATGCAGGAAGAGCTGAGTTCAATTCCCCAATCTTCAGGACTGCAAAATAAGTAAGTAAATAAGTCTAGGTGTGGTTGCACACACCTTTAATTCTAGCATTCTGGAGGCAGAGGCAGGAGGATCTCTGAGAGTTTCATGCTGGCCTGGTCTGCATAGTAAGACCTTGTTTCAATGAATGAATGAATAAATCATTCAATCACTGGAATCTAGACGGGGCGGAACATGCCTGTAATCCTAGCACTTGGAACTTAGAGACAAGAGGATCAGGCATTCAGGAGCATCCTTAGCTTTGCAGGGAGTTCAAGGCCAGCTTAGTCTACAAAAGATACTGCCCTAAAGAAAATGTAAGTAAACAAACAGACAAATAACAAAAAAGCCTGAAATAAGAGTGTGCAAGATTTCATAAACAAACTGAGACAAAAATGTTGTTCACATTCTCCACTGTCTCTGGGCTCTAAGCAAGAGCAGAAGGAATTACAGACAAAAAGAATTGTGTGAAGTTTTAAGAAGAGAGCTGGCTGGGCAGAGGTGGTACATGCCTTTAACCCCAGCACTCAGGAGGCAGAGGCAGAGAGATCTCTGTGAGTTTGAGACCAGCCTGGTCTACAAAGCAAGTTCCAGGAAAGGTGCAAAGCTACATAGAGAAACCTTGTCTTGAAAAACCAAAATAGGAGGAGGAGGGGGAGGAGGAGGAGGAGGAGGAGGAGGAGGAGGAGGAAGAGGAGGAGGAGGAGGAGGAGGAGGAGAGCTGGGGCTAAAAGTCCCTTGGTAAAGGGCTTGCCTGGCATGTACCAGCCCCTGGGTTTGAGCTTCAGCAATAGACAAACTGCATAGCAGTGCATGCCTGAAATCCCAACTCTCAGAGGGTAGAAACAGGAGAATCAGGATTCAAGATCATCCTTGGCTACATAGCCAGTTTGAGGCCGGCCTGAGCTACAAGAGACCCCATCTCAACCACAACCACCAAAAAGCATTGGCAGAACTCCTAAGACAAGGGGAAAGTCATTAACTCGTTCTGTTGGCCTGAGACAGTTAATTCAACTCCAAACAGGAATAATTTACTTTCAATTTTGCACAAAGATGAGCCAAGCCCTCAGTTGAAGTGGAGGCTGGGCTTTTGGTGTGGTTTTGTTTTGTTCTGTTTTCGCAGCCTTGCCCTTCGGTTCTCTCTGACAGCTGACAAGCCCTAGATGGGGTGAGCTGGGAGATATACTCGGCACTTCTGGCCATGGGGCCTTTCCAGGTCTATGCCTGTGAGGAACGCACTCAAATACATACAGATCCGCTAGCTCTGTGTGTCGGGATTCTAAACTCTTATGGACTTTAAGCAGCTTGGCCAGATAAATCTACATCACAGAGGCACCTGGCTTAGAAGCAGCCTATGAATCTTGGGGCACAGCAGTGTGAACAGTTCAGGACTGACTCTGGTGGTGGCCTGAACAGAGAACAGACATGGTTACCCTCCCGAACAAAAAAACCCCGTTTGTTCTTTTTCCCCCGTGACTTTTTATTGATCCTTTGTGAATGTCACACCATGCACCCCAAACCCATTCATTTCCCTGCCCTTCCATATTTGCCTTCCACCCTATAAAATAAAATTCTTGCCATGGAAGCTTCAGTGTGTCATGGTGTGTCACATAAACTTTGTCTGACTAGCTTTACTTGCGAATGTTCATTGAGATGAGTCATTAGTCTGGTTCGAGGCCTCTGGTTTTTGCTACACCATTGATACTAGACCTTCCCCAGGGCTCTCAGATATCCTGCTGTTGCCCTGAGTCATGGAGATCCTGCAGCTTTGGTTCTGCAGGACCAGCCCCTTCGTGTGCTCCAGCAGCTCCTAAATGGGGTAGGTGTTGGGGTGGGCCAACACAAAGCTTTAGATCTGGGCCTGAGTAGTATAGCTGAGTTGGTCAGCCCTCCAGCTCTCCTGCACCCACACCACCAGACCAGCTCTCCTACCCTGTCCAGTTGAAGGGTGCATCCACATCATCGCTGGTGATGCCTTGTGGTGGCTGGTGAGGTGTTGGTTCAGTTCAGCACGGTACTCAGACATCAGGATGGCCTCAACTGGCGGCCCAGACCAAGAAGGTCCACATGGTCTTGGGTGATGACAGACTTCGGCACCAACCACTGCTGCAGCCCAGGTCCAGATGTCACCATGGCCTCGGTGGCAGTGCAGGCCTCTGGCACTGGGCTGTTCTTCATCACCTTGGCCTGCAGTCCCCCCTCTTCCTGCTGCACAACCAATCCTCTTCTCTCCCCTCTCTCCACCACACACTTGCTCATCACAGTGCGGCTCAGCTCGATGGCCCCTGCGGCCTCTGGCTGTCTTCTGCCCCACACAAATGTCTTTATTGCAAAAGAAAACAGACATTGTGGGTTGGGGATTTAGCTCAGTGGTAGAGCACTTGCCTAGCAAGCAAAGCAGAAGGATCCAGGGTTTGGTCCTCAGCTCTGGGGGGGGGGGAGGGAGGGAGGGATAGAAATTGGGCAAGGTATCTCAGGCCTGTGATCCCAGCACTTTGCAGGCTAAAATAGGAATATTGGCCAGGCATCATGGTGGCATGAGGTTTTGATCCCAACACTGGGGAAGCAGAGGCAGGGGTATCTCTATGAATTCCAGGATTCCAGGATACACAGAGAAACTCTGTCTTGAAAAACCAAAAGGGAGAGAGAGAGAGAGAGAGAGAGAGAGAGAGAGAGAGAGAGAGAAAGAAAGAGAAATATTGACATGAGTTCAAGGCCAGCTTAGGCTACATAATGAGATCCTGTCTCAAAATGAAGACAAGACGATGGATGGCAACGAAAACAAAGAAGTGGAGGAGGAGGAGGAGGAGGAGGAGGAGGAGGAAGAAGAAGAAGAAAAGAAGAAGCTTGGGAGGCAAAGACACATACTTCTGTGTGAGCTAGAGCCAAGCCTGGCCTAAATATCAAGTCCTAGGCCAGCTGAGGCTACACACTGAGACCCTGTCTGACTAATAAAACGTAACATGTTATATAAACATTAAGCCCATTCATACTACTGAGCCACCACCACTATCTATACAGTCTTTACCTATCCTAACTGAAATATGGTATCCATTAAACACCCCAACCCCAGCACTTGGCAATCACCATTCTACTTTATTTTCATGTGAATTTTTTTGAAACAGAGTCTCTTGCAGGTCTGGAACTCACTAGATAAACTCACACATATTAAAAAAGTATGTCACCATGCCTGGCCATTTGTGTGTGTGTGTGTGTGTGTGTGTGTGTGTGTGTGTGTGTGGTGATATTGTGTTCCCCAATATATTGTGCACCCTAATAAACTTATCTGGGGTCAGAGAACAGAACAGCCACTAGACAGACATAGAGGCCAGAAAATGGTGGCACTCACACCTTTACTCCTAGCATTCCAGAGGCAGAGATCCACCTGGATCTCTATGAGTTCAAGGCCACACTGGAAACAGCTAGGCATGGTGACTCATGCCTTTAATGCCAGGAAGTGATGGCAGAAAGCAAAAAGGTATTTAAGGGGGCTGGAGAGTTGGCTCAGCAGTTAAGAGCACTGGCTGTTCTTCCAGAGGTCCTGAGTTCAATTCCCAGCAACCATATGGTGGCTCACAACCATCTGTAATGAGATCTGGTGCCCTCTTCTGACCTAGAGGCTGGTTAAGCTTTTAGACTTTTGAGCAACAGTTCAGCTGAGTTTCATTCTGAATGAGGACTGAGAGGCTTCTAGTCTGAGGAAACAGGATCAGCTGAGGAATTGGCAAGGTGAGGAAGCTGTGGCTTGTTCTGTTTCTCTGATCTTCCAGCTTTAACCCAATACCTGGCCTAAGGTTTGATTTTATTAATAAGACTTTTTAAGATTTGTGTTACATGTGTGTGTGTGTTTGGTTTTTAGAGACAGGGTTTTATTGTTTAACCTAGACAGGCCTCAAACTGAAAGTCTCTTGACCTCAGCATCCAGAGTATTAGGATTGTAGGAACAAGTCACCAAGTCTAGCTTGGTGGCCTCCATTTGTTTGCTTGCATTTGAGATAGGATTTTTTGCTCAGGCTGATTTTAAACTCCCAATGTAGCAGAGAATAATACTGAACTTCTGATCCTCCTGCCTCTACCTCCTGGGTGCTAGGATTACAGACAAATGCCACCACACACAGTTTAGTGGTAATGGAGATTGAACCCTGAACTTTGGTCATGTCAGACAAACACACCATTAACTGAGCTATATCTCCCGCACCAGTCTCCACCCTTTTTGAGGCTGAATCATATTCCACACATGCATGTAGTATTTGTATGTGTATATTACTTTCTTCTTTTTTTAATATTTGAGACAAGCTGTCATGTAGCTCAAGCTGACTTTGGTCTCTATATGTAGCTGAGGCTAGCCTTGAACTACTACTCCCCTTGCCTGATCTCACAAGTACAGGAAATACAGGCATCTGCTACCTACTCTCTTTGGCTATATGGTGCATTTTTATTACCTGTTCATCTTTTTTGTTGTTTTTGTTTTTGTTTTGTTTTTCCAGACAGGGTTTCTCTGTGTAGCTTTGCACCTTTCCTGGAACTCACTTTGGAGACCAGGCTGGCCTGGATCTCATAGAGATCCATCTGCCTCTGCCTCCCGACTGCTGGGATTAAAGGCATGCGCCACCAACGCCCGGCATCCGTTCATCTTCTTTCAACGCTAAGAACAGAACCCTAGGCCTTCTACATGGTACATAAGCACTCTAGCACACAATTAAGCCTCCAGTCCCCCATTCACATATTTGCAGGTGACGTCCACCTTATGGCTACTGTCAGTAACTCTGCTATGAATGTAGATGTTCCTACTTTGAGTTCTTAAAGTATATATTCCACTAATCTTAGTCAAAAGGCCAAGAGCCATCCTTGAGTACAAACTTCATTAAGTTTGAAGTAGGAGAACAAATTAGGGTAAAAGGGGAAGGATGAACGCCATGACGAAGACACGGCAAGCTTCTTGTCAGTGCTTCCATACAGCAGAGACAAATGGAGAGACATGAGCTCACCGAGAGATAGTCCAGAAAGCCAAGGGTGTCTCAATCACCATGAGGGAAAGCAGTAGGAGAGCTACAGCTTGGGTTCACCTGTTTGTTTGGGGTCATTTTGGGGGGAGAGTGGTTTGGTTTTGTTGTTTGCTTGAGGTTTTTGTTGTTGTTTGACACACAGGGTCTCACTATGCAGCCCTGGCTGGCCTGGAACTCACTATGTAGGCCAGGCTGGTCTTGAACTCATGAAAAGCAGCCTGTCTCTGCCTCCCCAGTCCTGGGATTAAAGGTATGGCACCCCAGCTTGCCTGGGGTCCTTTTTGAGACAGGATCTCCCAATGTAGCCCTAGCCGGCTTAGAACTCACTATTTAGATTAGTGACACAGCACATTAAGTCAGCACGTCATTGTAATTTAAAACAACTATTAAAAAACAACAAATTTCAGAGCACAGTTTGCTTTTCAGTACTGGGGATCGAACCCAGAGATTTATACAGGCTAGCTAGCATTGCGTCACTGAGTTTATATCCCAAGCCCCCTAAACATTTTCAGGGCAAAGGCTTGAGCCCTAATGGAAACCACCACTAGGATATGGACACGGGAATGGTGACCCCATTCTTATGTTTACCCACAAGAGCTCCTCCCCTCACTCTGCAGGTATTCAAGAAATGGTAATGGAATGATCAATCGACTAATTCCTCTGGTCAATGTATTTCCAGACCTCACAAAATCTCCTGCCCACACAGTTTTCTCTAACGCATGTTTGTTTGTTCAAATTCTTCTCAGAATCCACTAAGCCAGGGCGCACATCCTGTTACGAGAGTGAGCATGCGTCTGTACAGCTGCCTTCACCATTATGCAGGATGAATTCCTTTTAGTTGTGGAGAAACTGGTTTCCGGAACCCCCTGACCTACCTAGATATCAAGGACAATACAACCAAGCTTCTACCCACTCGTTTTTTGTAATTCATTTCAGTCTTAATCCTGTGAGAACCCAGTTTCATTCTAGAGAAACAAATGGAAAAGGGTGTGTGTGTGTGTGTGTGTGTGTGTGTGTGTGTGTGTTCTAGGATTCATGTATAACATTTGTTTATGAGGCAAGTGCGTCACTTGCCTATATGTGTGTAGGGTGTGTCAGAGGTCAGTTTGTGGGAGTTGGTTCTCTCTTTTCACCATGTGGGTTCTAGGGATTGAACTCAGGCCATTAGTCTTGAAACCAAGCACCTTCACCAGCTGAACTATGTCCTCCTGCTCCCAATTTTTTTTTTTTAAAATATGGTCTTAATATGTAGCCCTTGCTGGCCTGGAACTTGCTATGAAGAACAGACTGGCCTCTAACTCACACAGATTCACCTCTATCTCTCCTTCCTGAATGTTGGGATTAAAGGCATGTGCCACCATGCCTGTCTCCAACCCTTTCAAAGACAAGTTCTTGCTGGACAGTGGTGGCGCATGCCTTTAATATCAGCACTCAGGAGGCAGAGGCAGGCAGATCTCTGTGAGTTGGAGGCCAGGCTGGTCGACAGAGTGAGTTCTAGGACAGGCTCCAAAGCTACACAGGGAAACCCTTTTTGGAAAAGAACAAAAAAAAAAAAAAAAGGAATAAAGAAAAAAGAAGTTCTCACATAGCCCAGGCTGGTCTCCAACTCACAATGTAGCAGACATTTGTCTTGAAGTCCTGATCCTTCTGCCTCCACCTTAGATGTGCTAGGGTTGCAGGCATACACCACCACACCTGACATTCAATAGAGGAATTTAAATGTAGAGTGTGCAATGTTCTGAAGATCACATGCTCCCCAGATTCTTACATTGAAACTTACTCCCCAGTGTAGTAATATTAGCAAGTGGAGCCATTGGGAATCAGTTAGGTCATGAGACCTAGCCTAGCCCTTATAGTCTTTTATAAAAGAGGTACCCTGGAAAAAAGAAAAAAAAAGGAGGAAGAAGAAGAAGAAGAAGAGGAGGAGGAGGAGGAGGAGGAGGAGGAGGAGGAGGAGGAAGAAGAAGAAGAAGAAGAAGGAGAACCAACTGAGTATGGTGGTGCATGTAATCCCAGCACTTATAAAGCAGAGGCAGGTGGGTTGCTATGAGTTTGGGGACAACCTGGTCTACATAGTAAGTTCCAGGCCAGCCAAGAAATGAAAAATCCAAGAAATGAAAAAAGAGGGGCAACAGTCCTTGCCTAGTCTATGCAGATTGTTGGATAATCATCATAACCCAAAAGGAAAAAAAAATAGCCACAGAAGCATCCCTTTCCACTTGTACCACGTGAAAACACAAGATGTTACCATCCAGGAACCAACTGTGAGCTATTTCCAGACACCAAGTCAGCTGGCATCTTCATCTGGATTTCCAAACCAAGACTCAGGTCAACTGTGTATTACATAATCAATATTAGAGGACAATTTCCTCTGCTATAAAGATAATATTGTAACTTTCTGTTTCTCTGTTTGTTTTTCTTTTAATGAATTTAACTTTTATTACACTTATCTATTTGTGTGGGGAAAGGAAGGACGTGCACACCATGGCACTCTGCGGAGGTCAGAGCACAATTTAGAGAAGGATTCAGCTCTCTCCTTCCATACAAGGGTTCCAGGAACCAGACTCAAGTCATCAAACACCTTTACCTTTACCTGTTGAGCCAACTCGAAAGCCCTGTTTTTTGTTTGGGTTTTGTTGTTGTTGGTTTGGTTTGGTTTGATTTTTTGTTGGTTTGTTTGGTTGGTTTTTTTGTTTTGTTTTGTTTTGTTTTGTTTTGTTTTTCAAGACAGGGTTTCTCCGCTTAACAGTCTTGGCTGTCCTTGAACTCTCTTTGTAGACCAGGCTGGCCTTGGACTCACTGAGATCTGCCTGCCTCTGCCTCCAGAGTGCTGGGATTAAAGGTGTGTGCCACCACTACTCAGCTGTTTTTAGTTTTTTGAAACAAGATCTCATGTAGCCAAGGCTACCTTGGAATTGCTGATCCTCCTGCCTCCCAATTGAGAGATTCAGACATAAATCACTATGCCCTGGCAACTATTGGGATTTTTGTTTGTTCCTGCTGTGTGTTGTTTGTTTTTGAATCACAATCTCATGCTGTAGCCTGGACTAACTCAGAAATCAATATATAGCCCAAGCTAGCTTCTAACTCAAGCAATCCTCCTGCCTCAGCCTCCTAAATGATGGAATTACGGGTAGCAACATACCCAGCAGTATTGTGACTGAGTGAAACTAAGGTCTTGCTTTGTAACCCAGGTTATCCTCAAGCTCACAAGCCTGCCTGTCTCAGCCTCACCCTAGTGCTGGGATTACACATGTGTGCAGTACAATAACCAGTAGCAGGCCCTTCGGAGGAGATATAGGACAGTGTGTTGGTGTTAAATAACATCCACAGGAAGCCAGACCTTAACTTGTAGTTCAGCTTGAACCACAGCGCTGAAGTCTGAACAGGGAGCCACTTACCCTTTCCTCTAGGGGAAACCCGTGATGTGTTGATGAGCCCATAAATTACTATTGATGGATGCTATTATTTTGATCAGCAGGGACCAGGGCATCCCAATACCCCACACACTTGATTGGATGAAGGACTTTTATGTAATCCATTTGCTGACAAATTGTAATAATGCAAATGCTTTTTAAAAGTCCCTTTACACATCTTAGATAGGCTCTGTCAGGGAGTACATTAGAGGAAAGGATGTCCTGAAACAGTCTGTTGCTCTTAAACCCTAATTGACCTCTAGAGAGAAGGCCATAGACTCAGCTCTCAGAGTTTCCTTTGCCTCTAAGAGACACTGGTGTCCAATGAAAGCTGTTTCAAAGAATGGCAAGAATTCTTACACAGTTGAAACTGTAGTCTGCGACTTGTGCTCTGGGAATGGAAATCCTGATTACAATATTCTAAATCCAAGAATAAAATAAGAAATGCCTCCCAAGTGTGTGTTTCTATTGCCTTCTCTCTAAATTTTTGTCACCAACTCTACTATTTCAAAGTCACAAAATGTGAGCCAAGAACACTGTTGCATAGCTGTAGTCCTGGATGCTCAGGGGGCTGACAGAAGAGGATAATTCAGGCCAAGAATTTAAGACATCTGGATGACACAGTGGCAGTCTTTTGGGGGGGTCTCACTTCTCACAGCTTGGGGGTAGAGCATTTGAAAGGTGTGACCTATCTCCTTATATGGGCAAACGGTCCATTAACTAAAGCCCCATTCTGATCAGTAATATCTACAATCTCACTTCTTGACAAATGCTGCTGACATGGTATTCTGGTGTATTGTGGAGGCCAGCCTGTATCCCCTCTGAACTTTATGGCAGAAATCTGGTGGTGATTGTAGATATTACTGATCAGAATGGGGCTTTAGTTGATGGACCCTTCGCCCATAGAAGGAGATAGGTCACACCTTTCAAATGCATGCAGCTCACTGACTTTATCTTAAATCCAATACAAATGCCTGCCAGGAGTATGTACCAAGAGCCTGCAAGAAGATGGGTACCATTGCAAAACAGGGCAGTCATGAAATGAACCAAGAAGATTGAAAGTCAAGATGATGGATTTTGATCATTTCAAAGTCATAAAAGCAAAGAAAATGAGGAACAGAAGAATAAAGAATAAAGTTAAAAACTTCAAAGAAGAGCTATTCTGAAAGTTTCTCCCTAAAAAAAGTACTTGTTGCTAAGGCCCAGCATGATATACACCTTTAATCTCAATACTCAGGAGGACTCTGTGTGTGTGCGTGTGCGTGAGTGTGGGCGTGCATGGAGATCAGAAAACAACCTTGGATAGCAGCCTTTGTTTGCCTAAGCCAGGTGTGCTGGCTCCCAGGCTTCTCCTAAGATTTTCCTGTCTCTAGCTGGGATTTCAGAAGTACATGTTACATGTCCCGCTTTTACATGGGTTCTAGGGATTCAAGCTCAGATTTTCAAACCCATGCGACACAGCAATTTTGGCCACTGAGTTGTCTCTCCAGCTCCTCAGAGCAAGACGTCTGGTGTTGAGCAGCTGGTGACCAAGCATGAAGAAGAGGGCCCCGGTTTGCCGTCTCTCTCTGTTCTTATCAAAGCCTTAAACCCCGGCTTTGATTTTGGTCAGTGTTAGCGCTAAGGGGGGACATTTCATCTTTGCCCACTCACACGTATTCTCACTTTTAGGCATTGTATGAATTATCTGTCTCAGCCTTCTGCTTTTACTACTGACTGTACCCTTTCATCTGGAGGACCTGCTTGCTGAGGTTAAGGTCATGGGGACCTTTTAAATAAAGGAATGTAAAATAAATGTACAAATATATAAATATATAAATAAACAAATGCAGAGGCAGTAGGAAGCACAGGACATATTTTAAGCAAAGACCTTCTTTTATTTGAAAGCGTCAGTGGCTTGGATGGTAGAAACAGGCCATAAAACAGGTAAGATTTTATCACATCATGAAAATTAAAGCACACATTTCTACAATCCAAAAAATAAACAACTGTCTAGTCCCAGCAATTGGGAAGCGAAAGCAGGAAGATTGCTGCAGGTTCGAGGCCAGTGTGGGCTAGATAGTGAGTTCTAAGCCAGTCTGAGCAACAGAGGCCTTTTCTTAAAACACCAAGAATTATGGCTGGAGAGTGGGCTCGGCGTTTAAGGCTGTGTACTACTCATCCCAAGGAACAAAAGTTTGGTTCCCAGCACTCATGAAAGGTGGATTGGAACCACCTGTAACTCCAGCTCCTGGGAACGATAATGTTTCTGGCCTCTGAGGACATCCAAATTCACATGCACATACCCCACACACAGACATACGCACAAACACACATAATTAAGATAAAATAACTCTTAAAAATATACCAGATAGCAGGGTGTTGGTGGCACTTTAATCCCAGCACTCGGGAGGCAGAGGCAGGCGGATCTCTGAGTTCGAGGCCAGCCTGGTCTACAGAGTGAGTTCCAGGAAAGGTGCAAAGCTACACAGAGAAACCCTGTCTCAGGAAAAAAAAACAAAAAAACAAAAAAACAAAAAAACAAAAAACAAAACAAAACAAAAAAAACACCAGATAAACTGGAATGGTTGCTAACATTGCACTCCCATTACTTAAGAGGTAGAGGCAGAAATAATATATTTAGGATGAGGTGGGGTGCTGAGGTGGAACCCAGGGTTTCAGACATGCTAGGCAAATGCTCTACCCCTGAGCTACATTCTCAGTTTTTTGGGCTTTTTGTTTGTTTGTCTGTTTGTTTTTTTCAGCTCCATATCCAAGAACACGAGCAAATGGGGTATTAGACAGGCTAAGGGAGAGCACAAGAATGCCAACGGAATTTGTGTGGATGGAAATGTCTGTCACGGCTCCCTTGACAAAGCTTCTGGAACATGACCAATCCCCATAGGACCTTTCAAATCATGGCCACTCATGAATATGGAACCATGAGACTAGCAACATTGAGGGAGTCTCCCATACTTACTGGGAGTGAACATCCCAAAAAAGAAAGCCATAAATCATTTCAGAACATCACAAAGTCTAATGAGCGGATGTGATTAGTGTTTGTCCTCATTTCAGGCAGAGTCCCTTCAAAAGAATCAGGGCAGCTACTCTTAGAAGAGAAGCTAGGGGCAAAACTGATCAGAGAAAGCCAGATATGGTGTCTGGGGGTGTGGCTGAATTGGTAAAGTGCTTGTGGAGCACAAGCTGGGTTCTAGGCTCCACCTCAGCACAGAATATCACTCCTGCAATCTCAACCCTTGGGACATGCAGGCAGGAGGATCAGGAGTTCAAGGCCAGCCTGGGCTACAGGAGCCTATCTCAAAAAAGTAAAATAAACCAACAATACAGCTACCACTGTGGCTTTCCTACACTGTGATTTCTAAGCTCAAATGTATTGTTTTCTCTATTTAGCTGCATTTAGAAATCTCTTATCCTTATTTTCCATTTCTGATTGCACTTAAATAGCAATCAGTTATTTTAAAACATGAGTGAAAATTTAATTACTTGAAATTAAACTAGAATTTAAATAAAATTATTGACATTCAGACTGTGCTTATTTTATGTATTTGTGCCATCAGCTTTTGAAGTCATGAATTGCTAAAGACTTTTTAAAGAAATTGATAGCAAGAGAGGTTTCAAGGAAAGGGAGGGTTTAGGTGTTCTCTTATATGTAGTTAGGGTAAGTCCATCCCTTACATTCTAGGAGTTTCCGAGAAATGCTAAGAGAAATAACTTCCACGAGATAATGACTCTAAATAGTGGAACCCGGCTAGCCATGGTGTCGCAGCTTTAATCACAACAGCCCCCAAGGCTGAGGCAAGAGGATCACAAGTTCAAAGCCAGCCTGAGTAACTTAATGAGCCCCTGTTTCATGATAAACAATAGGCCCAGAGAAAGAGTTCAGCAGTTGAGTACTTGCTGGGTTTGTAGAAGACTAAGAAGATCAGTTCACAACTTCCTGTATCTTCAACTCCAGGGGATCCAACAGCCCCTTCCATTCCTTAGACATTGGCCACTCTAACACACACACACACACACACACACACACACACACACACACACACACTTTTGTTTTTGTTTTTGTTTTTGAGACAGGCTCTCTGTAGCTCTGGCTGTCCTGAAACTCACTATGCAAACCATACTGGCCTTGAACTTACAGAGATCTGCCTGCCTCTGCCTCCAGAGTGTTTGTGCTAACACACCATGACCACGGCAACTTTCAGAAGGAAGGGTTTATTTGTGTCTTACAATTCTAGAGGGATAAAAGTCCATCATGGTGGGGCTAGAGAGATGGCTCAAAGGTTAAGAGCATTGACTGCTCTTCCAGAGGACCTGGGTTCAATTCCCAGGATCCAATTTAAAAAAGGGGGGAGAGGGAGTGAGGCAGCATGGCAGCATGCTGGAGCAGCAGATGCGAGTTCACATCTCAGTCCACAACTGGGAAGCAAAGAGAACAAACTGGAGATAGCTAGGGAGTTTTGAAACCTCAAAGCCTGTCGGAGCCCCACCCCACCCCCCAATACTTCTCCAGGCCACACTCCTAATCCTCTTGAGCAACCACCTACTGGGAAGCAAGTCTTCAAATGTGAGACTTCACATTCAAAGCAACACACACACTCTCTCTCTCTTTTTTTCCCCTGGAGCTGAGGACTGAACCTAGGGCCTTGGCACTCTACCACTGAGCTAAATCCCAACCCCAAAGGCAGGGGTTTTGTTTTGTTTTGTTTTTTTGTTTTTTTTTGAGACAGGGTTTCTCTGTGTAGCTTTGCTCCCTTCCTGGAACTTGCTCTGTAGTCCAGGCTGGCCTGGAACTCACAGAGATCCGCCTGCCTCTGCCTCCCGAGTGCTGGGATTAAAGGCATGCGCCACCACCGCCTGTCTGCAACACTCTCTTACCTGGTGAGCATCCATGTCTTCAGACCTAGACTGACTCTAAAGGGATGATGTCAATAATTTTATAATCTTCCTGGCAGTACAGTCATGTCTCCACCCAGGACCAGGGATACAACTCAGATCCCATCTTTTCAACAAAAAATAAATAAAATCAGGTAACAATAAATCTATAAAAATAGCCATGCTTTTACCATCCCTTAGTTGGCCTCAGTAAAGCCCTACTATCTCCACCCTCCTCCCTTTCATATGTTTGGTTGTTTTTGTTTTTTGAGACAGAGTTTCTTTGTGTAGCTCTGACTGTCTTGGAACTCACTCTGTAGACCAGACTGGCCTCAAACTCAGAGAGACCTGCCTGTGCCTCTCAAGTGCTGGGATTAAAGGCATGAGCCACCATGTTGAGAGGTGTTTTAAACCTCAGGGAGAGTCAATTACACTGTTTCTCTTCTTTTTACATGGTAATTCAAACTCTAAGAGAAAGAGTTGTGATACTTTTCTTCTTTCTTACAATTAGTAGGTTCCCAGGGACAGGGGTGCGGGGGAGCAGCTGATTACCAAGGAAGGCTCCATCCTTGATGACCTTCAAGTCTGCTAATTGCCAACTAGCTCCCCAACAGAATTAGGGTATGTCTGTTGGCATCTTCACATTTTTCTATATTTTCCAAATATTCCATGAGGGACCGTTTTAACAACGAGGGATTAAAATTAGAAAAACTAATTAGGAAAAGAAAATGCATTGCTGGTGAAACTAGGAAATCGACCGAGTCCAGGGGCATGTGTCAATCCCAGTGAAGCATGTGAGGACAGGTGTGCCACTTCCAACTTGGGATGGGAATGATGCTGACGGAACATATTCACTGAGACAAAGTTGTCTTGACTAACTTAAAGGTGGAAGAGGGGACTTCCTGGCAGAGGTGGAGATGGGATGAGCACAGGAACATTGCTAATGAGGACCAGAGAGGCAGCTCAGCAGTTAAGAACTTGTTTTGCCCTTGCAGAGGACCTGAGGACCCAACACACACATCAGGCAGCTCACAACCTCTTGTAATTCCAACTTCAGGGGTATCTGACTCACACCTCTGGCTTGCACTAACATGCACATACCTACACACACACACACACACACACACACACACACACACACGCACGCAAAATTTTAAAATGAATATTTTAAAATATAAAAATAGATCATCAGTAAAACCACTTTTTGGCCCAAGCAAGCACTTAAGAGATAGAAGCAGAAAGAGTTTTATTTTTTATTGTTAGTTTCTTTGAAACAGGGTCCCCTCTATGTGGCCCTGGCTGTCCTGGAACTCACTCTGTAGACCAGGGTGGCCTTGAACTCAGAGATCTGTTTGCCTCAGCCTCCCTTCCCAAGTACTGGAATCAAAGGTGTGCACCCTCACACCCCAAGAAGCAGAAAGATCTTAAAGTTAAGGCTAGCCTGGGCTACATAGTGAGGCTGTCTCAAAACAAGCAAATAACAAAACAGTTCTAACTGAATGAGTCTTTCTTTCTTGTCCTAGAAAATCTCTGGAGAGAAGGAAGGGGGTGGGAGGGCTGTCCAAATGCTTCTCCTCTGTTTCTTCTCAGCACACTCCAAACATGGCCTCCAGGAGCTGGATAATAAATCCTGCCATTTTGGTGCCCAGGCAGGATAATTCCTAGCTGGAATCCACAAGATGGCCTGGTTTTGATTTTTTTTTTTTTTTTTTTTTTTTCCTGTTAATGACAGCAGGAGGATCTCATAATCCTAACAGTTGAGATCAACCTGGCTATGTCATGAATGCCAGGTCAGTATGGGCTATACCAGACTCTGTCTACAAACAAAACAATGACATCAAAACAATAGGAAACAAAGTAGGAGGGTTCATCATGCCCGGGAGTCCGGATGGTTCTTAGCTGGCGTACTGGTGGATAACTTGAAGTGAAGGTGAAGGTCATTATAGAGCCCCTGAGCTTGGGGCAGGATCTGGACAAAAATTTGGACAAGGGTTATAATTCCAGGGAAGCTGGGGTCTGGGGAGGTAGCTCAGTTGCTAGAAAGCTTGTAGAACATTTAGAAGGTCCTGTGTTTAATCCATAACATTAGGCTAACCAGGCATGGTGGCACATATTGGAATCTTAGTCTCAGGAGGTGAAGGCAGGGGTTAGAAGTTCAAGTTCACTCCACTATTACATTTCAAGTTCAAGGCCTGCTTGGAGTACATGAGCCCTTGCTTTTTAATATATATATTAGTGTGTGTGTGTGTGTGTGTGTGTGTGTGTGTGTGTCTCGGAGGACAAGAAGCCTCTAATCCTAGCACTATAGAAACCAAGGAAGGAAGATTACCTGAAATTTAGGGCCAATGTTGAAATTTAGGGGCAATGTGGGCTACAGAAGACCTTGTCTGAAAAGGGGAAGGAAGGAAAGGAGGCAGGAATAAAGGAAAGAAGGAAGGATATATCAGTGGGTGATGCGGACGCACAGAAGCCAGAAGCCAGAAGGGGCCTAGTCTGTATAAATTGACTGGCAGCCCACCTGGGGCTGCACACCTCAAGCACTGTTGAAATCAAAAGCCAGGCTCACATGACATGAAGCCTAAGCTATATGAGCAATAGTGAGGCTCAAGGTGTGTGTATGTGTATGTATGTGTGTGTGTGTTCATTTTATTTGTAGGAATAGAGACATGTCTGGCTGGCTGCTTTGTGGGGAATAGATCTGAGGACTGAAAGGCTAGAAATAGAGAGCTATGAAAAGAAGTTATCAAGATGGGACTGTAAGGTGGTGATATTGACAAAAGCTGGCTTCTCAACAAGACAGAAGGGCTGTAGACGGTGCTCAGTTGGTAGAGTGATTGCCAAGCATGCAGGAAGCTCTGGGTTAGATCCCCAACACTGCTTACAACCAGGCACAGTGACACACTCTTGTAATCCTAGCACTTGAGAAGGGAAGGCTAGAGGATTCCAGGCTAGTTTAGACCACAGGGTCTCAAGAAACAGTCAAGAGGATAAGGTTGTGTATTGCTTTCTATGGCAAAGTGGATCACCCAGACAGACTTTTGGCAGCACCTGAGCATAGGAGCACACACCTATAATAATCTCAGCCCTTGAGAGATGAGGCAGAAAGATCAGGAGTTGAAGGTCAACCTCTTAGCTACTATGGAGCTTGAGGCCAGTTCTTTCTGCATAATAAGTAGTGTGACCCTATCTCAAAAAGAAAAGAAAAAATAATAATAATCAATTTCTCAGTGCTGGGGGAGGTCAGCAACTTACACAAAAGAGAAAAAGAAATGAGGGGCATTCGGGGCAATAAAAGGGAAGGAGATTCACGTCTTTTTCTGGCATTGAGTATTGGGAGGAGTTTGGTCTCGCCTCTTTTCACTCCTTTTATGGTCCTTTGAAGTCACCACCATGGCATGGCAATCCTGAGCTGATATGGCCCAGGGAGCAACCAATTAGTATGCAGGTTGAGTACAATAAATTTGGAGCTTGGCTGTCAGATAGCCATCATAGATCCAATCAGTCTCTGCTCAGCCCTGCTGAGCCCCTAGGCATTGGAGAAGATAAGCAAGATTGAGGTCTTCTGGCCAAAGGCTTCCAGCCCTAAGATAAAAAAGATTAGCAATTCTGCTAAGTCACCTAAGCAGTACTCAGGGGAGGAGGAGGAGAGACCAGAGTTTGAGCAGCCCAAAGCCCATGTTATAGGGATGACACTTTGGGGAATCAGGGTGCTCTGGTGCCTCCTCTGCCATCTGCACAAGAAGTCTTGCTGTCTTCATGAGGCAAACAAGGATTTGTTAAGAAGTAGAGTCAGCCACAGTCAGCCCGGCACTCAGGAGGCAGGGGCAGAGGCGGAAGATCTCTGTGAGACTGAAGCCATCCTGGCCTATAGAGCAAGTTCCAGGACAGCCAGGGCTACACAGAGAAACCCTGTCTCTAAATAAATAAATGCGCGCGCGCGCACTCGTGTGTGTGTGTGTGTGTGTGTGTGTGTGTGTGTGTGTGTGTGTGTGTGTGTGCGTGCGCGCGCGCGCACACACACTGAAGTAAACTGACAGCTCCCTGCAGCAGGAAGGGATCCCAAGACTGGATTGTCCTATTCCTTGTTTCTGAGACAGGACCTCTAACCCAGGTTTAGCCCCAAACTCTCTATGTGGTCCAGAATGACCTTGAACTTCTGATCCTTTTGCCTCGTTTCCTCAGTCCTGGAATTCTAGGTATGAGCCATCGCCCGGGGTGATGTGACAGGAACTGAATCCAGGCCCTTGCTCTGTTGAACAACTGAGCTACACTCCAGCCTCCACTGGACTTAGATGCAATTCCGAGAAGGAGGCTTGAGGAAGTCATCCCCTTCTGAAGGCACAAAGGTCAACCTTCCTACAAGTCTGTACTCAGCTAATCCCTTCACTGGCCTGTATCAGTTCCTGTCTACACCTGAGCCCAGAGAAGGAAATATGGTCAGCTGGATACTGAGAGCCCCAATAACAACAACAACAATAATAATAATACCACCTCCCCATAGGGCAGGTATGTGTGTAAGGAAGAGCAGGAAGGACTGCTGTGTACACAGCTGGCAGCTATTAGATCACAAACACTGCCTCTTACAGCTATCTCACACCTTCCCAAAGCTGCTAAACTCTCAGCTTATAAAGTAATGGGACAATGGGATTCACTTCCCCAATTAGCACCTTGTATCCCATCTAGTACCTTCACTAATCTGCTAAAGTCAGAGACCCCTACCTTCTCACCACAGAGACCTTTACCTTCTAAAGTCTATGACTGTGAGGTATTTCCTTTGCCCTGCTAGCAGCTGGTTTAACCTCCTATCCCAGCGCATCGCCCTACAGAGCCTGGAAAGAACCTTGATTATTTCTTCACTTTTTTTGTATGTATGTGTGTGTTTGCTTGCTATTTATTTATTTATTTATTTATTTATTTATTTATTTATTTATTTATTTATAGAAAGGATTTCCCTGTGTAACAGTCCAGGCCAGGCTGTCCTGGAACTCGCTTTGTGGACTAGGCTGGCCTGCCTCTCCCTCCCTAGCGCAGGGACTTAGAGTGTGTGCCACCACACCTAGATGACCAATTTCCTCATAAATTTCACCTTAAAAAGGTAGTTAGGCAATTAGAATGAGAAATAAAAAGAGAGCCAGGGAGCCGTGGTGGCGCAATGCCTTTAATCTCACCAGGCAGAGGCAGGTAAATCTCTGAGTTCGAGGCCAGCCTGTTCTATAGAGCAAGTTCCAGGACAGCCAGGGCTGCACAGAGAAACCCTATCTTGAAACAAACAAGCGGTTGGGTATTTAGCTCAGTGGTAGAGCCTAGCAAGCACAAGGCCCTGGGTTTAGTCCTCAGCTCTGGGAAAAAAAAAAAAAAAAAAAAGGCAGGATATTTTAGAATGAACTTTCTTTGTAGACTAGGCCTGAATTGAACTCAGAGATCCTTCTGCCTCTGCTTCCCATGAACTGGGATTAAAGGCATGAATCACCACACCCAGCCAAGCTGTGAGATCTTTTTTTTTTTTTTTTTGGTTTTTCGAGACAGGGTTTCTCTGTAGTTTTGGTACTTGTCCTGGATCTCACTCTGTAGACTAGGCTGGCCTCGAACTCATAAAGATCCTCCCGGCTCTGCCTCCTGAGTGCTGGGATTAAAGGTGTGTGCCACCACAGCCCAGCGCTGTGAGATATTAAAGCAGTTGTTTAACCTTTCCAGATGCTCACTGGCCCCTAAATACAATGGAACAATCCTACGTATTCCCAAAGCTGTCAAATGTGCAGAAGCCTGTGAGTGCCTGTCATGGTGCCTGGCACACCGTAAATCATCCATAAATGGGACTGTCATTCTCCTTGAGAGCAAGAACTAGCACTTCCTTTTTGTTTGACTGGTTTTTGTTTTTTCAAGACAGAGCCTCACTGTGTAGCCCTTGCTGTCCCGGAACTCACTATGTAGACCAGGCTGGATTCAAACTCATAGTGATTCACCTGCCTCTGTCTCCTGGGAGCTGGATCTAAAGGTGTGAGCCACCACACCCAGCCAGATCTAGTACTTATATATCAAGGATCTTAATGAAATTACCATGAGACAGAATAAAGAATGCTTAAGACCCCGGGCTATTTCCTTCGAGCCAAATCATGGGCAGACAAGCCCATATAGCCATACTACATAACACATACGAGCTGGGTTCCTCGGTAATGTTTTCCTATTTGAAACTCAGCAGAAAATCATGTACCTGCTTGTCTCTCTGAGGCTCAAAGTATAGCCAGAGGGCTGAGCAGCCACTGAGCATCTGCCTCCTCCTTGAAATACAGGGTCAGCAGGAGGACAGACCCACAAGAGCACTCACAAGGGGAGAGAGTTCTTAGCAAGGCAGATGTGAGGCAGATATTAAGCCAGCAGATGTGGTCATGCGTGCTGATGAAAAAGTGCACACACAGTGAGCCTCTTGGATTAAATGCCAGCCAACTTGAGGGTCTTGCTTTGTATTCACTGTCAGGATATTTACTCTTGTCAAGCTGGCTCTTTGTGAAAGTGGTCTAAGAGTAGATGCAGGCTTTGTCTGTGAAGGAGAGTCCAATGTCCACATCCTGAACAGGACTCTGTTAGCGCCTGCACAGTGCCGTTCCCGCATGCTAACAACAGCAGTAAATAGAGTGTGTGTATTTCGGAGCTTTACCTTTCCTTTCTTTACTTTTTTTCTCTTGTGGGTCCAGGTGGTTGTTTTTGTTATTGCTGTTTGAAATAGATCCGGGGGGGGGGGGGGGGGGGGGGGGACAGGTCCTGTGGAGCAGTGGTGGCGCATGCCTGTAATCCCAGCACTCGGGAGGCAGAGGCAGGTGGATCTCTGTGAGTTTGAGGCCAGCCTGGTCTACAGAGCTAGTCCAGGACAGCCTCCAAAGCTGCAGAGAAATCCCGTCTCGAAAAACCAAAAAAAAAAAAAAAAAAAAAAAAGATAGGTCCCATGTCTCCCCCTACCCGCTTCTCCCATACTTGTCCTTCCAGCAGGCCTGATCACATCTATCCCTTTCTCCTTATCTTGATAAAACTCTTGTTAGTGGAAAAAAAAAAAAAAACCAGATTCTGGCAGCATAGCCCAGGTTAGCCTTGTATTGCTGTGGTCCTGCCTCTGCCTCCAGAGCGCTGGGATTTTAAGTGTGTTCTGCCATAGCTGCTTCTGCTCTTCTTCCTTTCTCTCTCTCTCCCTTCCTTCCTTCCTTCCTTCCTTCCTTCCTTCCTTCCTCCCTCCCCCCCCTCTTTCTTTTCCTTTTTTGTTTGCATGTATATTTCTTTGTTTCTTTTTGTCAGGACAGGGTCTCTCTGTGATTGTACTTGATATGCAGATCAGATTGGCCTCACAGACATTCTCCTGCCTCTGCCTCCCAAGTGCTGGGATTACAAGCATGTGCTACCACACCCACTGTTTCTTTTCTTTTTAAGATTATGTGCCAGGCCGTGGTGGCACACGCCTGTAATCCCAGCACTCGGGAGTTAGAGCCAGGCGGATCTCTGTGAGTTCGAGGCCAGCCTGGGCTACCAAGTGAGTTCCAGGAAAGGCGCAAAACTACACAGAGAAACCCTGTCTCGAAAAGCAAAAAAAAAAAAAAAAAGTGAATTTGTGTCTGTGTGGATGTATTCGAGCTGAGGATATGGGTGCTATAAGCTAAGTTTGGGTCTTCTGAAAGAGCAGTACCTGCTTTAATGGCTGAGATAGCTTTTGGAGGCCTCTTACTTACTTAAGTAAAACTCTGCTTACTTGCCCTTCAAAAAAAAGGGTAAGTAACACAGGAACAGTCTGGGCATAGCACACACAAGGCCAAAGAGATCACAAACCAAGCTAAGACAGCTTGCCTAACACCGTATGTTAAAAATGGCAAACACACTTTAATCCCAGCAATCGGGAGGCAGAGCCAGGCAGATCTTTGTGAGTTCGAGGCCAGCCTGGTCTACAGAGGGAGATCCAGCAAAGGTGCAAAGCTACACAGAGAAACCCTGTCTCTGGAGAAAAAAAAAAAAAGAAAGAAAAGAAAAAGAAAAAAACAAAACAAAAACCAAACAAACAACAAAAACAAAAATGGCAAACACAGGCTTGGAGTGATGGTTCTTCTGTTAAGAGCACACTGGATACTCTTCAAGAGGTCCCAGGTTCAATTCCCAGAACCCACATGACAACTCACAACTGTCTATATAACACACACACCTCTTAACAACCCCCCCCCCCCCCAAACCCAAACATTTAGTTTAAATCAAGTCTTACGAGTGTTCAAAATCAGCCTTTTTAAAGATTTGGAGGAGCTGGGCAGTGGTGGTGCACACCTTTAAACACCAGCATTCAGTAGGCAGAGGCAGGTGGATTTTTGAGTTTGAAGCCAGCCTGGTCTATAGAGCTAGTTCCAGGATAGCCAGGGCTACACAAAGAAACCTGTGTTTAACCCCCGCCCCCCATCGACAAAATAAAAAGTTTGGAGGGTTTTGTTTGTTTTGTTTTTTTGAGACAAGGTCTCAAGGAGTTGAGGCTGGCCTTGAATTCCCAACCCAACCTCCTCCGGTACATCTCCCAAGCCTTGGGACGGCAGGCTTGTCCCGTCATATCACCTCCTCTTTTCCTCTAAAAGCATGCACAGGCACTTTTGTTGTATTTATTTATTTATTTTAAATTATATGTTTCTGTGTTGGTGTCTTCAGAGGATAGAAGAGGGAGTTGGATCCCCTGGAGCTAGAGTTGAAAGCTGTGAGGCGACCAGTGTGGGTTCTGAGAGCCAAACTTGGGTCTTGGGAAAGATTAGTAAGCCTTAACTGTTAAGGCATCTCTCCAGCTTATTCCTATTTTATTGAGACAGGGTCTCCCTATGGAATCCTGACTAGCCTCAGACTTTCAGTGATTCCTCATCTCTGCTTCCTGAATGTTGGCATTATAGGGGTGTGCTTAGTTACACGCTCCTTACTTGAGCTCAAGGGCCACGTGTGCTCTTTCCCAAAGCCCTATCCAGTTCAGGTTCAGAGAATTCCTCAATACATGAGCCTGGGCACCAGCCTCAGTTCTCCTGTCAAAGGGGTAGAGAACAGCAGTGACCTTGAGCAAGGGCCTGCAAATCCTAAATCCTGTCAATCTTGACCCCATACACCCTATGAAATCCATAGCCTCCTTGATGCTAAGCAAACATTCTACCTCTCAGCAACCAGCCCCTAGTCATTCCTGTTTTATCTCTGAGGGGTGTGTGTGTGTCAGAACTGTAGACAGCAGAGCCTGGAGGTCACTCATTAACAAAGCTAAATAATATCTAAGTATTTCCTGTCCCGCATAGGGCTAGGTATATAGTCCATGGCAGTTCAGGTTGTCTTGCCTATGGCGGAAAAAAGGGTGAAGTAGAAGTCTCACTGTGTCCAGGTTGCCAATAGCAAGCCATGAAAGGGTGAACGAGGGCTGGAGGGATGGCTCAGAGGTTAAGAGCACTGACTGCTCTTCCAGAGGTCCCGAGTTCGATTCCCAGCACCCACAAGGTGGCTCACAACCATCTGTAATGAGATCTGGTGCCCTCTTCTGTATATATAATAAATAAACAAATCTTAAAAAGAAAGAAAGAAAGAAAGAGTGAACGAATATATTCCTCATGATTATGAAGGCCTTCCCTGTAATAGGACGAGCTAACTGTTTCTTTGGCTAGGGGCAGACTTCTTGCCCCCAGAGAACACACTCATCCCCTGGAAAATGGCCCTGGTAAGGGAAGGCCCTGACACGCCCAAACCTGAACTCCTTACAGTTCAGTTGTGCTTTGAGAGACACGGGCCTTATTCCCTCTTTTACGTAATGAATCACGATTAATAATAGCCAGAAAGTGAGGAATTACAGTCATGCCTTATTATTGAAGACGAGTCTTCACCAATGATGACAGTAGTGACGAAGCATTTCATCAACTGGAGGAGGGCTGAGGCCCGGAATTTCCACCCCACATCCCCGGAGAGGGGCTAGGACATGGTGGCTGAGAGCGCGGAGGAGGTGTGGCTGTTAGTCAGCTGTGTCGGGCTCTTGCACTCCCACTGAACTGGTGATTCAGCTCTTGGCATCAGAAACCTTTACTTTTTTCTAGTTTGTTTTGCTTTTTGAGACAGGGTCTCATCTAGCCTGTTCTGGTCTTGAACTTATTGTGTTCCTGACCCTATCACTTCCTCCTCCCGAGTCGTACAGATATGCGCCACCATGGCCGCCTTTGCAGAGAAGACCTGCTGAGCATGTTACAGAGGTGCGCCAATCAATACAAGATACTCGCAGAGAAGCGGGTGAAGAAATGCGGAAGAGAGAAACCGGGTGAGGTGGGGTAAGCCCGTCACCTCAGCATTTAGGCTGAGATGGGAGGAGCACATTGAGTTCTAGTTTGCTAGCCTTGGCTAACAAAACATACGTATATTTAAAAAGTTAAAAACACATACCGCTAGTCAGAAAACATGAAGGGAAAGAAACATTCCTCACTTAGGAAGATAGAGGCAGAGAAAGGAAACGGGGGAGGGGCGGAGACCGAGTCAGCATTTCCAATTACCATTTCCCACTGCCTCCCCCCACCACACTCTCCCTTTTGGTTTGAGAACTAGTGTTTTTTGTCACCACAAGTGCAAATGAGGTTTATTCATTGGAGAGAGTCAGGCTAAGCCTGACCCCTTTACTAACTGTGAGCTGTGGATTGTTAAATCTAATAAGCATATGCACATTTGTTCCAAGAACAAATAGCTGTGAGGTACATTGCATGCTGACCCGCAATGAAAATAAAATATTAAGTACTTGACATTTTACGGTAAAGAGCTATGTAATGTCGACTCATGTGGGATTTGATAGTCTATCATTTGATTCTTTTTCAACTATTTGCTGTTGGGGAATTCAGTTAGCATCTTCTCTATCACCCGCCCAGATCGCTGATAGAATCATTTGCCTTTAAAAGACTGAACCCACACTCAGAAAAAGGGAAGCTGTAGGAGCTTCAAGAAACTGCCTTCCTCTCTTTAATCACAGCTATCCAAATGGTAAGTGCCTTTATTTGCATTTGAAGGAAAAATTCAAAGAATTGTATTGGAATGAGGAAGTCCCTAGAGGTCCCAAATAGCCTGACTTTACCGAAGCCACTGAAGGGAAAGTCTAGGGGCAGCAAATTGAGAAACAAAACAAAATTGACTATGAAAAAACACCCAGACCAACCGATCCGAGTTTTTGTCAGTCTTCCCGCCTTTCCTGTTCTTCTGGATCTTTCTCCTTTTGCCTAAAGGTTTTGGAGACTAGGTCTCAGGTGGTGACCAACTCCTGAGCCTCCGTGCAGTCTCCACTTGCCAGGTGCTAAGATCACTTGCAGGACCAACACACCACTTCAGATGGCTCCTTGTTGCCACCCCCACAGCCAGGAGTCTGGTTGCTTCTTTCCCAAATCCAAAACATTTCCTCCCCTTAACTGGTTCCACCATAACTATCTCTGCAAGTCTTTTCTTAGTCCCTTTCTGTATGCAGTTTGTCCAAGGATATGCAAGCTACTAGAGGGTAACTTTACCCAGATATTAGATAAACAAACAGATGCACAGGCTACGATAAAGATTACCTGGATCTTGCAAACTAGCTGGAATTATGCTGTCAGGATTCAGAATGAATTGGGTCTGGATGTGATTGTGTACGCCTTTAATCTCATTACCCGGAGCCAGAGCCAGAGGTAGGGGGACTGATATCAGAGGTTGAAGTCAGCCTCATCTACATAGCCAGTCCCAGGCTGGGGGACACAGAGACCTCTCAAAAAAAAAAAAAAGAAAAAAAAGAAAAAGACAAAACCTCAGATTGAATTGAGGAAAGTGTAGAGTATGAATGGTTAAAACTAAGAGTAAAAAGCTAGAGATAGAAGGATCTGGGGAATGGAATAAATATGATAAAAGTATATTTCAAAATTCTCAAAAAAATAAATATATTATCATTTTTAAAAGTGTGCTGGGCATGCCTTTAATCCCAGCACTCAGAAGGCAGAGGAATCTGATTCCAGGCCAGCCGAAACTACATAGAGAGAGCCTGTCTCAAACAAAACAAAAACCACATACAAAAAAATCGGTGTGGGTTTGGGGTGGACAATGTTCTAGAACATTTGCGTTTGTCCAGTGTGTATAAACCCTGGGTTCCATCTCCATCACTGCGAAATAAAATTTAAAATGAAACAAAAACAACCACAACAAACGTTAGGACTGAGCTGGGCATGATGGGAGGCTGAGTCACTGGAGGATTGTCATTTGCTAATGTTATGCCCAGATTGCAGGGACCCCCAAAAGACCACCAAGGAGACCAAAGCCCTTATGTAAAAGCAAAGAGCCTTTATTTCAAGCTCAGAGCTTGGTCCCTCTGTCTGTCCAACACAGTGGTGAAAACAGAGAGCCCTGAACTCATGTGGGGCAGAGTTTTCATCATAACAGAGGTTGGGGGGTGAGGAGATTTCCAGGGTCCAGGACCCTGATTGGCTGACAATTGTCTAGAGGTATCTGTAAAACAAAAAAGTTGTATGCTAGACTCAGGGACATCTGGCCACCTTATCTAATGGTTGGAACGTTTGGGATGTCAGGTACTTCCTCACCCCTGGGTGGATCCCTGGGTGGTATCAGCTTAAGGCTTTTCCTGGATCTGGGTGTTGCCTGCCAGTAAGCCTGTCTGAGAAGCTGTGTCTAGGCCCCTAAGCCTGTCATGGCTACTGTGTGGTCAAGCTATTTTGAGGCCCCTTTTCACTAAATGCACCCAAGGCTACAAAGTGAGTTCCTGCCCAGGGGGAAATATTTCATGAGAGATGCAATATCAAAAAGAAAAAAGATGATCGGGGAGGTGGTGGCACACGCCTGTAATCCCAGCACTCGGGAGGCAGATGCAGGTGGATCTCTGTGAGTTCGAGGCCAGCCTGGTCTACAGAGCTAGTCCAGGACAGGCTCCACAGCTACAGAGAAACCCTGCTCGAAAAACCAAGGGGAAAAAAAAAAGAAAGAAAGAAAAGAAAAAAGAAAAAAATAAAAATTGGGGGCTGGATTTGTAGCTCAGTATTAGAGTGCTCAAATAGTATGTGTGAGGCCCTGGGTTCAAAGCCCAGCACCAGGAGGGGAAATGGCTCATTGGGAAAAGGTGCTTGGTGCCTAGGCTGATAACCTGAGTTCAATCTCCAGGGCCCACTTGGTAGAATGAGAAAGCCACCTCCCTCAGGTTATTCTCTGACCTCCCCAATCACTCTATGGCGCGCGCACACACACACACACACACACACACAATTTTAAAAAGTTGTTTTAACTAAGTAAATAACCACACAAGGAAAGTCAGGGCTGTATCACTGTGTAGCCAAGCAGAAACTCAGTGGCTTAAAGCAACAGCCACCATTTATTGTTCCTGGTTATGCAACAGGGGCAAGAAGGCGATTGGAGTGGGAGTCTGGGGTTAAGATATTCGTCCCGGGCCCTCTCACTTTTCTGGGGCTGGGAATGACTGCAGTCTGTGGGGCACTGGCTGGTTCTGCTCTCTCCTCCTGAGGCTTCTTATCACTGTTAAACCTGCCGGAACTTCTTCACACAGCAGCTCACTGCAGACAGAAAGAGAAGCTAATCTCCTATTGCCTGGATTTGCAGGCCTCAGAAGTCACTTCCATAGGTTCTGGGAGGGAAAGGCAAGTTAGGGGTCCAGATTCTAAGGGGTTGGCAAACAGACTGCACCTGTTCCTAGGAAGAGTCATCTGCAGCAGCCGCCTTGGCAAGCAATCCACCAGAGCACACAACTAGATTTTCAGGGTTCCAAGAGCAGTCTTTCTTCACTGTAGAGAATGGAAAGCAGCTGCCAGGTAGAGATGAGGATAAAAAGGAGTGTTACAGAGTGTTCTACCAGGTGCCTGGGTGGCTGTTGGCATTCAGGAAAGAGTAACAAAAGGGCCAGGTGGGAAGACACACCTGTTATCCAGCACTTTGGTCGCTGATAAAGGAAGATAGCAAGTTTGAAGCTAGCCTGGGCTACACAGTGAGACCCTACCAAAAAGAACCAAAGGGCTGGCCTTGGGATGTAGTTCTGTTGGCAAAGTGTTTGCCTAGCATGCCATCGGTTCAATTATCCACCGCATTAAACTGTTTGAGGTATTGAACACGTTCAGGATATGGAGGTGGCAGGATGAGAAGGTTAAGGTCATGAAAAGAACAGTTCAGTGTCATCCTTGGCAATAGAGTGAGTGGGAGGCTAGCCTGAGCTATCCGAGACCTTGTTTCAATAGCACCACCACCACCCAAGGGCTGAGTATGTTACTCAGAATACAGTACTTAATGATCACGTGCAAATCTGTGGGTACAAATTCAATCCCCAGTAATGAAAAACAAAAACCAAGGGTCTATCCTTGACTTCCTGGCAGATGCCTCCAGCTGTCAATCCCCAACTTCAAGTTATCCTCTGATGAATTTAATTTTTAGCATTGCTTCAATCCTGCTAACCTAGCTGGAAGCCAAGACACCAAAACCACTCGAAGTGAGGCAGCCAAGGAGTTCCTAGGTCAGTGTCAGAGCCGAAGATGTCACATGGCTGCCAGTTTCATAAGTTCGTTGAGAGCTGGAGAGGCCACATGGCTCCATCACAACCTGCTCATCTGCTGCCAACATGGAGAGGAGCCAAAGTCAGGATTCACTGCCCTGCAATGACCCCACTCTTGGGACTTTCTCTAGCTGTCTCGTAATTTTTTTAAACCCTTTTTTTAGGTAGGTTGTCATATAGCAGGGAACCCTTCAGTTACTAATCTTGGAGTATGCAATTATACCAGGGAGGTAGGATTTTAGGTTGTTATATATATAAAACATTTATTTATTCATCCATTTAGTGTGTGTGTGTATCAGAGGATAACTTGTAGGAATCTGTTCTCACCTTCTACCGTGTGGATCCTGAGGAGTGAATTTCATTAGTCAGATTTGGCAGCAAGCTCTTTCGCCTGCGGAGCCATCCCACCAGCCCCGGGAGGAGAACTTTAAGGCCCTTGTGAATGAGTGGGAGGCTGTGGACAGCTTCTCTGTTGTTCAGAATGGGGGACCTGGGGTTCTAGTTGGACAGGCCCATCAGGAAGGCTTGATTCTCAGAGTGAGCACTCGCCTTAGGAAGAGAAAAGTGTAGCCCAACAAGAGAGGTTCCCCAAGTGTATTTACACCTGCAGCCAGCAAGGAAGAGATTGACACCCCAGGTGAAGAGTCCCCAGGGGTCCTCCCCACGGTGGTACCAGTTCCTTTAAGATCACCAACAATTCAATCGCCCCATTTCCTTAGGCCTTGGAGGTTGTTACAGAGATGTGCCTAGATCTTGTGCAAGATTCACAGCAGGTCGTTGGGCTAGTCTTTCCCTCACCCCCTCCCTCCCTCCCTCCCTCCCCCCTCCCTCCCTCCACTGAAACTGGCTTTCAGGGAAGAATAGACCAAACATGTCACCTCAACCAGAAACAAACATAAAGGGTAGATCCAAAACAAAAGATTTTTTTTCATCCCGTTTCCCTCCCAAACCTTGTTTCTAATGTCCCGCTTTCTCACAAGAGCAACAGCTGTCCTCCCAGCTGCCCCAGCATGTTCAACTCTGAGTGTTTTAAACTGGCCCTTCCTTGTCTGCCATGGCCATCGTCCGTCACCTGGTCTGGCTGGTTCTTCCACTCAAAGGCACTGCCATACGGAGTGTGATGGCAGGTGGCACACAAGCTGACAGTTCCAACTCCTTGAGAGGTTAAGACAAGAAGATGGGCTGGGCGCTGGTGGCACACGCCTGTAATCCCGGCACTTGGGAGGCAGAGGCAAGAGGATCTCTGTGAGTTCGAGGCCAGCCTGGTCTACAGAGCTAGTCCAGGAAAGGCTCCAAAGCTACAGAAACCATGACTTGAAAAACCAAAAAAAAAAAAAAAAAGACAAGAAGATGTCTTGAGACAAGGAGATGGGAGCCCCAGGGGAAGATACCAGTACAGCAGAAAAACTTCGCTCCTGTCAGAGGGCTGTTCCACAAAAGCTGCGCCGGCTTTGTCCCTCTCCTTACTACATTTATTTATCTATTATTCATCTATGTATCTATTTATAGATTTATTTAACAAAGGTAATGTGTCCGGGTCTGGGGATTGAACCAGGGCCTCATCAGTGTATGCTGGTTGGTGTCACTCTGCTACTAAGTCCTATTCCCAGCCATAGCACCTTTCTTCTTGTTGTTTTGAGATAATAGTCCGAGTTGTGTGTAAACAGTATGTAGCCCAGGTCACCCTCAAATTTATTTATTTATTTTAACCAAAAACATCTTTATTTTTTCAGTCTTTTAAAAAACAAAACAAACCTCTTCCTTTCTCAAAATAACCATGATTAGCTTAGAAAAATGGTGTATATATTCAAAGTATTTCCTTTTAACAGAAACTTCATTTTATAGAATATAGACATTAAAGGTTTAAGAAAAAGCCAGAATCTAGCATAAGGACATCCATTCATACTTCAGGCCCTTCTCCTCCAGGAACCAGCATTGTTATATTATTTCCATTTAGTAAAATCTGATCTAATTTTGTAATCCTTCTTCCTTCTGGTGTAATTTCAAACTCAGTGACATCTTCCAACACCATATTGACAAAATCATCAAATGCTAGAAGTGTACTAACAATTTCTTTATCACTCTTCATCACAATGTGAATTCTGGATCCTATACACTTGTCCACGAGCTCTAGTGACAGGAGCTCAATGGGTTCCTGGTCGAGTTAGCTGCCATGGCCACGCCGGAAGTGGCATAAGGCCACCGGCACAGACTTTAAAAGAGCGCACTTCCGTCCTTTCCCATAACGGCCTCCCATCCTCAAATTTATAATGATCCTCTTGAGAGCTGAGTAATTTACCACCATTCCCAGCTTTCCATAATCATCATCATCATCATCATCATTACGTTTACTTATTTTATTGTGTGTCTGTATGTATATAAGTGAGTGTGTGTACTAGAGGCATGGCACATGGCCGTCTAAGGGAGTTGGGCTTCTCCTTCTACCCTGTGCTATCCAGGGATTGAACTCAGGTTGTTAGGCCTGGTGTGAAGTACCTTTACCCACTTAGCCCTCACTGGCTCTCCCAACTTGTTTTGTTGAGATAGGATCTTGCCATGTAGCCCAAGCTAACCTAGAACTCCCTATACAGATGACCCAGCTATCTCCAAGCTGCAGGTATTATCCAGTCTAGTCTTCCCTAGTGCTAGCATTATAGGCGTGAGCCACCATGCCTGGACCTTTTTCCTCTCTCGAGTGCTGAGTATGGGGCCCAGGGCACAGCTTTAAGCAAGGGTTCTACCACTGTACTCCATCTAGGAATTTCTTTTCCCCTTTTCCTGCTTAACAGCCCCTTCCTCTAGAACAAGGCTTTCAACTAAGTATTATTTTCATCATCTGTTTTGCCCCCAAAAGAAAGTTCGCATGGAAGAAGGAAAGTTGCCAGGGTCCAGGTGTTCAAGACTCGTCCAGACTATGCACACACACACACACACACAACACACACACACACCCTCAGCCATGCCCCTTGGCTTTGTGACCTCCAGGGTACCTATGCAATCTGGCTCATGCACTAAGGTTCCTTGAATGTGTGCACACCTTGCTGCAGGTCACCCGTCTACTTTGTTGTACCCTCTTTTGCTCTCCCCAGTGTTCTGGGCATAAACCCCTCTTTTATTTGGAAATCCATTTCAAAGACATCCTCCCAGTCCCTTCCAGGAAGTCTTCTCAACTCACTGGACTTCTTTATCTCTTTTCTGATCACTATGGTTTCTTATAACCAAACTGTAGCCATTTTTTTGTATGTGATCATATATCATATTACACTAATATTTACTTTTTTCTAAAGGTATTTTTTTGATTTTTTAAGGCAGGGTTTCCCTGTGTAGCTTTGTGCCTTTCCTGGAACTCACTTGGTAGACCAGGCTGGCCTCGAACTCACAGAGATCTGCCTGGCTCTGCCTCCTGAGTGCTGGGATTAAAAGCATGCATGCACCACACTGGGACTAAAGGCCCAGTGTGGCCCTAATATCTTGACAAACCGTGGAAACATAAAAAAACAGGGACAGGAAGAAGCTTACTATCTTTTCCACAGTGAAGTTCTGAGAAGGGCACTGGAGATAAAGGCTTAGGTAGAGCATGCATTGCCTCCTGTTTTTTTGAGGCCCGAGGGTACTTCCCCTAGTACCAGAACACTCACACACAGCTAGTTATAAAGTTATTTACATGGAAATTAGCCAGTGAATTGGGGGGAGTGGACCCTAAAAAGGGGAAGCCTGAGTGTGCTGCTGGCTTAGGACTCTGGTACTCAGAAGGTGGAGTTAGGAGAATCAGGAATTCAAGGTCATTATCACCCTCCACGCCCCACCCCCATGTTGCTAGCTAGAGTCTGGCTTGGAGTACAAGAAAAACTCAAGAAAGGAAAGGAGAGAAGGGTAGTGGAGAAAGAGGAAAGGAGGAAAAAGAGAAGGGAGGAAGAGAGAAGCTAATCCCATGATGGCTGGTGCCTCCAATTAGGCAGGAAGATTGCTACAAGGCTGAGACCACCCTACCCCAAGTTAGCCTGGACTGCAAACAGGACCCTGCCAGAAAAAGACTAAGGAAAAAAGGAGCTTTAAGCTGAAGTTGCACTAAGCTTTGCAATGTTCTTTCACTTGCAGTTAAAGCAGTACACACTAGGGTGCCAGCCAGGCCTAGTTGTCCATAATCATAACACTAGCTACTTCTGAGACCAAGGCAGACAGTGGCAACATAAGGAGACCATGCCTAGATAAATAATCATTGGGAAAGTTGAGATCAAAGTCCAAGAATTTCCTTTCTAACCTGTGCTGGGCTCTGATGGTCATCTGGAAAAGCCCATGGGGAAAGGCCTGGACCACACTACTGTGGATTCTTTTGGGGGTCACTGATAAGGGCACAATTTTCTGTTGGGAATTCCTGCTTGTGTACATCTTTCCTTTCAGGTTGGCTGCAGTCTTCTGTAGGGCAGAGGTTATTTTATTATAATTTTTTGAAAATCCTAAGAATCCTGAGCACACCAGTGTTTTGTGGAGAATTGGAGAAAAATAAAGGGACACACACTAACATTTTTTCCCATCTTGGTGAATTCTTTTTTATCCTTTGAAGATGATTTTTTTTTTTTTTTTGAGACAGGGTGTTTCTCTGCAGCTTTGGAGGCTGTCCTGGACTAGCTCTGTAGACCAGGCTGGCCTCGAACTCACAGAGATCCACCTGCCTCTGCCTCCCGAGTGATGGGATTACAGGTGTGCGCCACAACCACCCGGCTGGAAGATGATTTTATTTTTTGTTGGAGCTGAGGACTGAACCCAGGGCCTTGCGCTTGCTAGACAAGCGCTCTACCACTGAGCTAAATCCCCAGCCCTGATGATTTCATTTTTTAATTACGAATATGTTTGTGTGTACTTGGTCCCCACAGAGGTCAGAGGCAGTGGATCCCCAGATCTTCGGGAGCTGGAGATCCAGGTGGTTGTGAACCTGCCATGGGTGCTGAGAACTGAACTCAGGTCCTCTGCAAGCCCCAGCACATGCTCTTAACCAGTGGGCCAACACCCCCCCCCCCCCACCCCTCACCCCCACCACAGGGTTTCTTTGTGTAGTCTTGGCTGTCTTGGAAATTGCTTTGTAGACCAGGCTGGCCTCCAACTTACAGAGATGTGGAGTGCTGAGATTAAAGGCATCAACACCACCAGCCTGAGTCATTTTCTAATTAAAACAATTGCCTAGACTAGAGATGGGGTTCAGTGGTAAAGTGGTTTGCCTATCATATTTAAGGCTCTGGGTCCCATCCCTAGCACTTCCAGATGGTGATGGTGATGGTGCTGAGATGATGATATGAGATGTACCCCTTGTGATACAGTTTGTTCACTCATTTCTATTCTTTCAACTCTATGATTGAGAGGCACCCTGGTGAATGTGTCATATTTGCGACAGGAGGAATGAACAGTTAGACAAAAAACTGTATTCCAGGGCCCAAAGGTGAGTAATTGGCCCTAATGACTTGGAAGTAATTTTGAAATCACACTGGATAGGCTTTCTGATCCCTCCTGCATGGAACTGGGGTCTGATGCTGTGGAGGAAGTTCAGGGTAGGAGGGGTGGGAGCAAGGGGAAGAGAGAACACTGTTCCTGCCTCCCTGCAGCTGGCCATTCCACTTTCCTCTTCTCCCCAGACTGAAGGGTGTGGTTTAAAGGAACTGCAGAAGCATAGACCATGTGCAAAGCAAGTGGCAGTCACAGCCTGTTATCTGTGGGTTCTAGAGTCGTGCCACGCCCATGATTGTGCTCTGCAGCTGCCTGTAAAAGTGGCTTTTTAGGAGTTTGTCTCTCCTTCTAGACTGATTGCCTGCTTTTGGATAAGGGTGAATGGGAACTGAACGAATTTCCTGGCAGTCAGTCCTGGAAAGGTAACTGAGTTGGAGAAAGGTTCCCTTAGGGATTGAGGATGATAATAGCTACTGGTGTCTGGAATTTATCTCAAGTCTTTCTCCTGAATTTCCAGAGAACAAACACCACCGATAAGAGCAGCCACTGTCCAGTGAACATTCACAAATTCAGTCATCCTAGAATCCGAGTTCTTCCCTCTACTTCTTTTGCTGTTATAAAATGCCCTAGCCAAAAGCAACCTTAGAGGAAAGGGTTTGTTTTAGCTCACAACTCTCAGGTCACACTCCATCACTGAGGGAAGTTAGGGCAGGAACTCAAGGCACAACCTGGAGGCAAAAACTGAAGGAAGTAGAGACCATGGAGGAGTGCTGCTTACTGACTTGCCCCTCCATGGTTTGCTTAACCTGCTTTATTTTTTATTTTTTTATATGTTTTATAAAATCTTTATTGACAGATAATTCACATAGTATACAATTTTCCTGTTTGCACAATTTGATAGACTTTAGTCTAGTATCCTCATAGGCCCATGACACTATCACCACTTCTTGTTTTAGAACATCCTGTCTTTAATTTCTTTTCTTTTTTTGAATGCCAAATGCATTTATTGAAGGAGGGAGGAGGTCTTAAATACAGGCTTACAGCACAATGGGAGAACCCCGGAGGGCAGAAGTTCGATACTGATGTTTTACAATCTGGCATCTAAGCTGTTAACACCCAATATGCAGGATACACAGACAAGGAACTTCCCTTAAGCATTCAGGAGGGTGGAATCTCGAAGGGAAGGGAATTAGCATAAGGAGGATATCAAGGTCAAGGTCAGCAAGCAAGGCAACAGTTACCCAAAAGGGGGGAGCAGGGCCCTACAGGTCCCCCCTTTTACTAAAAAGTGAGCTTCTGACTTAGGTTGTGTGGGACGTCAGCAGGTCACCTTAACCATCATGGAGACACCTGTCCAGGGGTGTCACAATCCCTGGTGGGCTGGGCTCTCTCATATCAAGCATAAATCAAGAAAACACCCTATAGATTTGCCTACAGTCCATTCTGGTGGCCACATGGCCTCAATTGAGGGTCCTTTTTCCAAATGACTCTAGCTTGTGTCAAGTTGCCAAAACCTAACCAGGACACACACTTAGACACATATACACACAACTACAATGACGAAACGACAAAAGTAAAATTTGAGAAATTAAAAAGGCACTGACAGAGAGTAGCAAAACACTACTTCAGTCCACCTGTTAGGCCAAGCAGTAGTCTTATCAGAGTAGCAACTGCATCACAGGTCAGCGCTCTCTCTCTCTCTCTCTCTCTCTCTCTCTCTCTCTCTCACACACACACACACACACACACACACACACACACTTTTTTGGTGCTGAGCTTTAAACCCAGATCTTGCCCATACTAAGCACACATGCTCACTACTGCCCCATCGCACATAGTTTTCATGAACTAGGTCATAATAACCATTTTGAAGGTTAATGTTTATGAAAGTAATTGGTTAATAAGAAATTGAATATGAGGAGATCATCACAAAAGTTTATACTTTTTTTTCCCTCCTGTGGTGGTGGTATGGTTCATTCCTGTTGTAATCCTTGTATTTAGAAGACCAAGGCAGGAGATCTGTGAGAGGTCAACATAGGGAAGCTGTCTCAAAAGAAAATAAAACAGAAGAAACAGAAGCTGGGCATGTAGCTTTGCCAGTAGAGTACTTCCTTACCATGCATGAAATTCTGGCTTTGATCTCCAGCACCAAGTGTGGAGGCCCATATCTATTAATCTCAGAATTTGGGGGCCCAAGGGGAGGGGTAGATAAAATGTTTTAGCCAAAATAGAAATTTTATTTAGGCAAAGAAAGACAATTTATTTATATTTTATTTGTTTGTTTTTTTGTGGTGGTGGTGGGGAAATGTCTCTTTCAGAGAAAACACATTTAAAACAAAACAAGACAACCACCACCACCAGTTCTGAAATGGTCAACTGAAGGCACTTTATTTTTTATTTTTATTTTTAGACAATGTCTCATTATATATCCATGACTGGAACCAGGCGGGACTCCATCATACCTGGCAAGATGGCCCTAATTATTATTGGAAGAGTTTGGAAACCTGGGAGAAGGTATTCCTTAGGGGGCTACCCTTGTCCCAGTTGTAGAAATTGAGCCCACCCTTGTGTTGAACATTATCCACATACTAAGAAAGTTACATGTCTTTGAATCAAGTAGGTGATGGTTAAGAGACTGAGGATGGAAGAGTGGTCTATAGAGGATGCGACAACTGACCACCTCCTTCAACTTTCAAGTTTACCTTACAGGGTAAGTGGATGAGAAAAAACAGATTTGCATGGCCTATCCCGTTTTGGAAAAGCAATTCAAGACTAAACTCTTTGGGCCACTTGTGGTTATGTACTGTGTCCCCCAATATACTGTGCATCCTAATAAACTTATCTGGGATCAGAGGACAGAACAGCCACTAGATAGACACAGAGGCCAGAAAATGGTGACACACAGCTTTTAATCCTATCACTTGGGAGGCAGAGATTCATTCGGATGTCTGTGAGTTCAAAGCCACATAGGAAACAGCCAGGCATGGCTCACGCCTTTAATCCCAGGAAGTGATGGCAGAAAGCAGAAAAGTATTTAAGGCGAGAAAACCAGGAACTAGAGCTGGTTAATCTTTTAGGATTTTGACCAACAGTTCAGCTGAGATTCATTCTGTATGAGGACTGAGAGGCTTCCAGTCTGAGGAAACAGGATCAGCTGAGGAATTGGCAAGGTGAGGTGGCTGTGGCTTGTTCTGCTTCTCTGATCTTCCAGCCTTCACCCCAATACCTGGCTCCTGAGTTTGTTTTTTATTAATAAGACCTACTAAGATTCGTGCTACAGCCACTTGACAGTTTCATTTTTATAAATGAAAGAAAGCTACATTTGCAAAGCGACTGCCTTAGTTTCAAAGGCTGTCACCAATAAAGTGCCACTGACTGTAGCTGGAAGCATCAGGAAGAGCAGGGTCCTAAGGCGTCTCTTCCTGGCTTGCAAGTGCCATTTTCTCCCCTTCTCATGTGGTCTTTCTTCTATGCACATCTGTGTCTTAATCTCTAAGAAGTTACACAGCAAGGCCCATCATGGATGGAATGAACTCTCTGGCCTGGGTGGAGATCTAACATCCCAGTTGGGCTTGGGCTGGTCACTGACCTAGGTAAGGGACCAACCCAAGAAGGCAGGCTCACCCAAAACCACACTAAAGATATAGGTGGAATAATTTTCCCTAATAAGACAATATACATTTACTTTCCAGAATTCACACGCCCTGGTGAAGTCCCTATGACCATAAGATGTGTTGTGTCTGTTACCTTTTTAAGTCCTGTCTCAGAAAGAAGCAACTTTTCTCTGTTCTGTTTTTTTCTTCCTTTCCAGTATTGGCCAAAACCTGAGTATGCCTTTTTCCTGGTACTTGGAACTTTCTTACTTTTTCTCTAAAGTGCTGACTTCCATGATAGCTTAATTCAAATAGGATGGCTTTTTTGGGGCCTTCTCTCTCTTTTCCATTCTCCTCTTCTGGGCAGCTCAGATTTACAGCTTGCCTGCCCCAGAGTTCCTTTAAACGCTAATAAAGTTGTCCTGACTTCCACTTGAGTCCATTCTTAAATTCTTTCATTATTGAGACTAAGAACTCCAAGAGGGGACCCAGCCTGTATCAACATGACAGTTATATTGGAGTAGGACCTGCTCTGATGACTTCATGATTATTACTATTACTATTATTATGATTTGGGGTTTTTGGTTTTTTTTTTTGTTTGTTTTTTTGATACAGGGTCTCACTATATAGCTCTGGCTGTCCTGGAACTCATTGTATAGACCAGGCTAGCCCCAAACTCACAGAGATCTGCCTGCTTCAGCCTCCCTTGTACTGGGATTAAAGGCATATACCACCACAACTGGCTAGTGGCTTCACTTGTACTTAATTGCCTCACTAAAGACCCCATCTCTGAACTGGTGAGTTGGTTCAATCAGTAAAGCACTTGCCACTAAAACTGACAGTCTGAGTTCAACCCCTGAGCCACACCTGGTAGCAGGAGAGAACTGTTCCTGTGGCTTCTATGCTCTCAATGTAGTACATGTGTGCACACACAGCCACACCTACAACCCAAATGAAAAAATACATATCTTTAAAAAAAAAAATGTGAGCGGTGGTGGTGCACGCCTTGAATCCCAGCACTTGGGAGGCAGAGGCAGGTGGATCTCTGTGTGTTTGAGGCCAGCCTGGTCTACAGAGTAAGTACCAGGAAAGGCACATAGCTACACGGAAACACCCTGTCTCTGGAAAACAAAAACAAAACCAAAACCACTCCTTTCCAAGTGTAATCATTTTCTGAGATACTGAGAGTTTATTAAGAATTCAGACCGGGTGGTGGTGGCCCATACCTTTAATCCCAGCACTCGGAGGCAGAGGCACGTGGATCTCTGTGAGTTCCAGGCCAGCCTGGTCTACAGAACAGGTCCCAAAGCTACACATAGAAACCCTGTCTTGAAAAACAAAATAAAACTAAACTAAAAAACAAAAAGAATTCAGTATGTGAAGCCAGATATGATGGTACATACCTGTAATAGCATCACTCTGAAGGCAGAGCCAAGAGAGTCTCTGTGAGCTTCTGCCAACTCAAAAATCAAAATCAAATCAAAACTACAAAAGATGTCCCTGTGTGAATCCCCCCCCCCCCCCCAAGACAGGAGACATGGTTTCTCTCTGTAGTCCTGACTGTCCTGGAACTGTCTCTGTAGACCAGGCTGGTCTTGAACTCACAGAGCTCTGTCTGCCTCTGTCTCCTGAGTGCTGTGAACAGAGAGTATAAAAACTTAAGTCTGTTGACTGTAGCTGTGTTTCAGTGGTGGAGAGCTTGCCTTGTATACATGACACCATAAATTAAATCTCCAGTGAAACACACACACACACACACACACACACACACACACACACACACACACACACGAGGCCACAAAGACAGAAGACAGGCATCATTTGTCAGATGAATATTAGATCTTTTATATACTTACTATTTGAAAACATCTTAGCTTAGTGGTGACATTTTGTAGCATGCACAAGGACCTTGATTATCTCTTATCTTCTTATCGTCTGGGAATTTCATTAAGAGAAGCTGTGGCTGTGGCTGGGCATGATGGTACACACCTTTAATGTCAATTCTCTGGTGGTGTTGAGAGAGAGAAAGGGGGAGAGGGAGAGGGAGAGAGAGAGAGAGAGAGAGAGAGAGAGAGAGAGAGAGAGAGAGAGAGAGAGAGAGAGAGCTCTAGCTAGAAAGCAAAGTGGAGAGCTGTTAAGAGCCATTTGTCAGTTTCACTTCCTCAATAATGGCAAGTCCCTGGTGGTAGGTACTTAGTTGAAAGATCACCCCAGGTGCAGAGTACTTGTGAACAAAATGGTAATTGGCACAGTGCTGCATGCCCATTCATTCATTTATTTTTATTAAAAAATTTCCATTTAAAAAAAAAGATTCATTTTATGTGTGTATTTTGTCTGGACGTATGTTTGAATTGTGAGCCTGATGCCTGTAGAGGTTGGAAGAGAGAGCATCAGATTCTCTGGAATTGGAGTTATGAACAGCTGTGTAGCCACCATGTGGGATCCATGCCCTGTGGAGAGTGTCCAGTGCTCCTAACTGCTGAGCATTGTTCCAGAGGCCTCCCATCCCCCACTCAAAAAGAAGATTCTTCTGGATCCTTTATCTATGACGTGTATCGGTACTTGTGACACTGTGTGTGCAGATTTCAGAGCACAACTTCGTGGAGCTGGTTTTCTCCTACCACCTTTCTATGGGGATTGAACTCCAATTGTTAGGCTAGTGAAGCAAAAGCCTTTACTCATGGAGCCATCTTCCTGGCTCTGTTTTGTTTTTCTGACAAGGTGTCAGGTGGCTCAGATTTGCATTGCACTTGCAATGCAGTGGAGGATGATCTTGATTCCTCATTCTCCTGCTTCCTCACATTCAGGTATTTAGCTAGTGATTACCTGTTCTGATGGTCTCTGCTGTGGGAGTGGGGCAGGGTCTCTGTTTAGCTCTGGCAGTCCTCCAGTCCTCACCATGAAAACTGGCCTCAGACTCAGGGATCTGCCTGCCTCTGTCTCTCAAGCCATGTGCCACTGCACCTGGCTTTCCCCTAACCTAATCTTTTTTTTTTTTTTTTTTTTCCCAGTTTTTTTGAGACAGGGTTTCTTTGTGTACCTCTGGCTGTCCTGGAACTCATTCTGTAGACCAGGCTGGCCTCAAACTTCCAGAGATCCACATGTCTCTGCCTACCACATGCTGGGATTAAAGACATTTTACATTCCACCCAGCTAGGACCTCCATTTTTTTGAGGCAGGGTTTCACTTTATAACTCTGTATGGCCTGGAAACCAGAGTCCCTCTGCCTCTGCCTCCAATGTTAGGATTAAAAATGTGTACCACCAGTGCAGGTAACAGGGTCCATTTTGTAACCTGTTAAGACAGGTGTGAAGTTCCTTTCTACTTCGAAATAGCTTCCCTACTTCCGCATTCTTCTCCACACCCATTATCAGGAAAGAACCTGGGGCCTCCCACAAGGTCTGCAAGCACTAGACCCCCAAGCCACACCTCCAGTAATTCTTCTGTATTACTCAACATTCCTTCCACGAGGCTTTGAAAAATAAGCCTTGAGGACAGGGTCTGCTTTGATTTTATATCCCTGGTAAATATCCAACATTTTTATTTTCAAGGAATGGCTGAAAGTGGAAACACAAGAAGTTGGAAATTGATCATCTATGAAGTTTAGACACAGTGTAACTGCCAAGGTTGGAAATCTTCATTATATAGTATGTGTCTGTTTGCATATAGAAGCAGAAAAGGGAGATGGTTTTGGAAGACAGAATATAAACGTTGTAGATGTCACAACTTCTGCAGGAAGACAGTTTTTGCTTTCGTTGAGCAGTCTGTATTCATGGAAGTCATGTGATAAAGACATTGATCAACATTTTAGTGGCTATCAAGTTTAAGGCTTAGATTGAGGGACTTGAGAGATGGTTCAGTAAAAAGAGTGGCTGTTCTTCCAGAGGATTGATGGTTTGATTCCCAGGAAGCACATGGTGGCTCACAACCCCAGGACCATGAGATCCAACACCTTCTTCCATCCTCTGAAGGCACCAGGAGTGTAGGTGTTACACAGACATACATTCAGGCAAACACATATACATACAATGAAAGTAAATAAATAAACCTAAAAGCAAGCAAGCAAGCAAGCAAGCAAGCAAAAGCAGCCTTATACTGAAAGAGTTGTCCCAAATAACTGCCCAATCTGGAGTCCAATGATTCCCAAGACTGACTGGTGAAAGACTTCTGATAGTGGAGAATTACTTCTATGGTGGATGGTGATTGGTACTGCATTTTATCTATCCAGAATGTTTTCTTCCATCCTCTCCTGCTTCCTTTAGCTAGCATTTGTGTAGCCCAGGTTAGCCTTAAGATCCCCGTGTAGCCAGGATTGATCTTGAAGCCCTCATCTTCCTGCTTCTACCTTCTCCGTGACAGAACTATGGACAGGCCTGTGCCTCTACACCCTTCATTCCATCCTTTGGATAACTAATTTGGCTCAGTACATGTCCTGGATGGGAAAGAAGTTTCTTTGGGGTTATTTTCCCTGGCTGCTAGGAGAGAGAAGTGTTGAGGTGACCAGAAGTACAGAAAGAAAAATGGTAGTGTGTCTTTTCTGCTTAGAAAAAACAGCCCTTTTTTTTTTCTCCCTCCTGAGACAGAGTTCCTCTGTGTAGCTTTGCGCCTTTTCTGGATCTCACTCTGTAGACCAGGCTGGCCTCGAACTCACAAAGATCCACCTGCCTCTGCCTCCCAAGTGCTGGGATTCAAGGCGTGCACCACCACTGCCCAGCTGGAAACCCTCCATTTCTATTAGCCACTTTCACCTGTATTTTTTACTTGCAATGGGAGGTGAGCTGACTGATACAGCTTCTTCACTCTCTTTCCCTGGCTACGGAGAAGAGAACTGCGATGTCCATGCCTTAGTTACCAACATCATGATCCCCTGTGGATTAGCTGATGGTGGACAAGTTCCAAGCCCAGCACAGAGGGCTTTATTGCTATGGAACTTGACAAGAATTTGAAAAACTGCAGGCTTCCCTCTTTGCTGCCTCTCCTGAGTTTCTTAGTGAGGACCAATTCTGTTTCAACACAGGATACAATCTAATTAGAATAGCAATGGTGGTTTAAAAATGTTTTAATTCCTTTTATTTATTACTCCTTGCTTGTGGTCAAAGGATAATTAGCAGAGATCCGGTCTCTCCCTCCACCGTGTGGGGTTCAGGGATTGAAATCAGACCATTAGGCCTGATGCGGTTACCTGCTGGGCCACTTGCTGGCCCTGGTAGTTTAAGAATCTTAAATCCAAAGGCTTTTGGTGACTTCTGTCAAAGAGGTTTATAGACAACAAAGAGATTTTAAAACATCATTTGATTGTACCTGCTTTGTGCTGTGGCATTTTACTGATGCTTGACAAATAAGACTACAAATTCAGGGGCAAAAGCACTGGCTGACAAAAAGAACTGTCTCATCGTCTTGACATCACTGACTCCATCTTTAAAATGGCTGTTTACTTCTGGGTTTACCTCCTGGTGTGTTTTAAAACACTCTTGCAAATCTCAGTCTGCTGGAAATAGCTGCTCTACCCTCTTTCAATAGAAGCTCCCACCTTCTGAGTATACTGTCTCATAGTTATTTATAAACCTGATGTCAGTCAAAGATCCCTCCTCCTCATTCTCTTCCTCCACATGTGAAGAGAGACCTACATAAAATTAGAAACTTTGCATAAGGTACTCTCAGTCACATAGGTAAAAACTATTTGTCAGTCAGCAATCCTTTAAGTGAATGAAAAGAAGAAATATAAAGGAAAGGAAAGGACATGAGTGCTCCTAGGTATGGTGGAGGGAAAGTTTACTGTAGATAAGAGAGAGCACAGTCAGAAGCAGAGACATCTGGGAGAGTTCCGAGTGGTCAGGACCCTGAACCATGTGAGGACAGTGGGGAGGGGAGGGAGGAGAAGAGCGGGAACAAGGGGCAGCAGCCAAGAAGGTACAAAACGGGGAAAGGGCAGCTAACCAAAATGTCTAGATTATACAGAGAAGTCTCTGGGGAAGGACAGCCCAACCCCTGGGCTGGAGAGTTCAGGGTAGAGGGCTGGGAATATGGTGATCCATACCCTGGAACAGGCAGGAACTGAGGCATGCTGGGAGAACATGGGGGCCAGGTCTGCTCTGCTCTGCCAAATAGGGATATGCTAAATAGGCAACTCAGCAGTTTGACCCAGGGTTTGAAATTTAAAACATTAAGATGCCTAAGTTCTTTAACTAAAGCACAGTTCTAGACTGCTCTGGGGGAAACCAGCTCCTTCTTAAAGAAACAATTCTTTGGGATTTTTTTCTTTTTTTTTTTTTTTCCTGAGACAGTCTTACATATCCTGGAAATTGATAGGCAGTCCGGGATAACTGAACTTCTAATCCTCTTGTTACCACCTCCTTAGTACTCAGAATACAGCCATACCCTAAGATACTGGTTATTTTTTTTCCCTTTGAGATTTTAAAAACCTGTAATCAGTTTATATTATTATTGTTGTTAGCATTTTTTTTTTTCTTTCTCTCTTTTTTTTTTTTTTTTGAGCTGAGGATCGAACCCAGGGGGCCTTGTGCTTGCTAGGCAAGTGCTCTACCACTGAGCTAAATCCACAACCTCTCTTTCTCACTTTTTTAAAGACAGGGTTTCGCTGGGCAGTGGTGGCACACGCCTTTAATCCCAGCACTCGGGAAGGCAGAGCCAGGTGGATCTCTGTGAGTTCTAGGCCAGCCTGGGCTACCAAGTGAGTTCCAGGAAAGGCGCGAAGCTACACAGAGAATCCCTGTCTCGAAAAACCAAAAAAAAAAAAAAAAAAAAAAAAAAAAAGGCAGAAAGAAATCCACCTGCCTCTCCCGGCTGAGTTTGGAAAGAACTGCACTCATTACCACCGCTAGTGCTAAGAACCTTCTCTTTGCAGCTATCGCTAATCCTTTATGGAATGTTTCTTAGACCACAGTTTGGAGAATATAGGGTGTTGATCTACACAAGGCACATGGAACATGGTACCCTGGGTTTGAACCTGCATCATGGATCCTATCAGTTATATGGCCTTACCAAATCATATCTAGCCAGGGGTGGGGGGGTGGCCATGCCTTTGATCAGCACTCAGGAGGCAGAGGCAGGTGGATCTCTGAGTTCAAGACCAGCCTGGTACATAGAGTGAGTTCCAGGTCAGTCAAGGGAAACTTCTAGCTTGTGTAGGAAAGAGAGAAGAGAGGTAGGGAGAGGGGGAGAGAGAGCGCGTGTTGCCACTGACTCTGGGAAGTTTACCTTTTTGTTTTCGAGACAGGATTTCTCTGTGTAATTTGCACCTTTCCTGGAACTCACTCTGTAGCCCAGACGGGCCTTGAATTCACAGAGATCTGCCTGGCTCTGCCTCCCGAGTGCTGGGGTTAAAGGAGTGTGCCACTACCTTTTTTTTTTTTTTTTTTAATTTAGGACAGGATCTCACTATTGCAGGCTGGCCTTTAACTCCAGATTGTCTTCTAGCCTCTTCCTCTGGAGAACTAGGGTTACAGGTTTGCACTACCAGGCCCAGCTGGGTACTGATTTAGAAAGGACTCTGCATCCTCACAGATGAGGACAATATTTGCATGTAGTTAAGGGTTCCAGAACTTAGAGAATCTACCCAGGCTCCTAAGAATAGTGCTCAGAGGAGTAATAACCACCCCAGAAAAAGGAAATTAGAATGCCTAAAAATGAAAAAGTTGAAGCAAAGGTGATATTTGGCCTGGTCTCAATCTTGGTAAAGGATGTCATCAGGAGACCGTTACTTCCACAGCAGGGAAGACTTTCAATCTGGAAGGACGATCCAATTTCCTTTTCAAGGAAAACAACACTAGTATTATTTAAGCCTTATGGAAATGAGCAAATTCCTCCTTCTACAATCCCCTCAGGCCTCAACTATCAGAATGGTTTTTCACACTCTGTGACTTGGAGTTGGTGGTCTGGCAGGAGAGTTCATGGGCCCCGGACCCAAACCCAGCAGAGAACCCACAAGAAACTCACTTTGTTCTTTAATAATTGCCTGGGGGCTGACAGATAGGATATTAAATTTACACAAAGCTGTTGAAAATCGTAAGGATGCAGAGAAGCAGACACACCCCTAGAACACAGGGCAGAGTCGTCAGAATGGCTTTTGAAAACACCTTCTGGCAAGATGACCATTAAAGTTACTTGGGTGGTCAAAACTGAATTGTAAAATCCAATGTACTGGATCATTCCCACCAAATGGAAACAGTGAACAAGTGTGTAATATTTAGGACACACAGGCAATTAATTTTTTTGATTGTAAAATGAACATAAATTTTAGGAAAATGTTATTTTAAAGAAGGGCAAAATAATGAGGCTTAAAAAATTTTTTAAAGGTGTCTTATGTCAACTCATGAAAGATTCCATTAACCTGCTTGGTCCTAAAGTCGGTTTTTGTTATTTTATAATTCTCCACACAAGGTTTGTTCAGAGTTAACTTGTGGATGAGGAAATGGAGCTCAGGGAAGCCATCGCTTACCTGTCTGGAGTGGTCATTGTGCCATTGAATCCACAACTGTCAACTTGTTTCTGAGTTTTGTTTTTTGTTTTTGTTGTTGTTTTTTTGTTTGTTTGTTTGTTTTTTGAGACAGGGTTTCTCTGTAACTTTGGAGCCTGTCCTGGAACTCGCTCTGTAGCCCAGGCTGGCCTCGAACTCCCAGAGATCCGCCTGGCTCTGCCTCCCGAGGGCTGGGATTAGAGGCGTGCGCCGCCGCCCGGCTTCTGAGAACTTTCTAGACGCCGTGATAAGCTGCACTGTTGTCAATAAATAGAAGGGTCGTGTGCCCCGAGTGTGAGAGCCTCGGCAGCCAGCGGCCTGCGAGGGCCGGGCGGGAGGGTGCGTGCAGGTGGACCCCGGGAACTGAACGCCGACGCCGTGCCACCTGATAAAGTTACTGCGAGTGCGAGTGGCCCCGGGAGCGACAGCAGGGCCTGCGATCCATCCATCTGAGCGACTGACGAGCCTGGGCCGCGCTGGGCAGGTGAGGCCGGCCGTGGGCCGCGGGCCGTTGGGGTTTGGGGCACTCGGTGTTCGAGACGCTCCCTCACGGCCTGCGCCGGTGCGGGCCGGGCCCCGTGGTCCGCTGGGGCTTTTTGGCCGTTTTATTCGCTTCTCCCTCAGCGTTTCGGTCTCACTCGCGGGCAGCCCTCGCCCCGAGGGGAGAGACGCCCGTAACCGTCTCCATAGACGGCCGGCCGGGGCTTCACCTCCGGGCCCCCGGCGACGGCCTAGCGTCGCGCCGGGCCGAGGCTCGCGGGCTGACGGGCGCGTGGGGCCGCGTGCCGGGCCCGGAGGCGGCCCTCCCCACCCGCCTCGCGCGTGGGGCCGCGTGTGGCCACGGGCCGGCGGCGAGCCGTGACCTCGGGCCACCCGGGCCGCGCGCCGCTCCCCCGGCACACGGGCGCGAGGCGCTGTCCTGAGGTGACACCGCCCGCCCCGGCAAGCGGCAGCGGCGGCAGCAGCGGCGGCAGGCGCCGCCGAGCAGCGAGTTCGCACCGAGGATTCCTCTTGGTGCGTGGCCCAGTTCTGCCTAGGACCCGCTCCAACCCCCTCGCCGCCGCCGCCCCCCGCGCCGCCGCCGCGCTCCGAGGCCTTCCTCGGGGAAGCCCGGCGGCTTTCTCTCCCCCCCACCCCCTCCAGGCGCGGGCACGCGCGCGCGGGCGCGCGCGCGATTCCTCGATTCCACAGGCGGTTCGCGCCCCGGGTGGGGGCGGGGCGCGCGGGGCCTGGCCGGCCGCCCGCGGGGAGGGGGCGGGCCAGCGTGGGGAGTTCCTCGCTCGCGGACCACACGCTCCGCGGGCCAATCCCGAGCCGGCCTCTCGCAGTGTCGCACGCGGGACACGTCCCAGCGTTTGCTGGCAGGGCCGGCGAAGGGGGAGGGGGCAGGCGAGCGAGCGAGCTCAGGGAAGGGAGTTGAGTGACAGGCGGTGCGGGGCACGCTGGGAATTGTAGTTCCCAGCTCCCGTGGCCATAGCCATTTTGTAGTCAAGGGACTACAACTTCCAGAAGATCAAGGGGACTATTCTAAGGTGCCCCGGGAATAGGCGGCTCTCCCCCGGGCCGGGCGTCCTGGGGCACTGGTACCCAGCTGCCCGGCTGCAGGTAGACGTGAGGGCAGTGGCGAGGGGTTTGCATGTGGCTGCCGTGGGGTGAGCGGACTGCGGGGGGAGGAGGGGGAAGGGGCTGAGGTGGAGCGACCGAGCGTGCCATGCATTGAGCTTAGGGAGCCTCTGTCAATTCCATGCCTGGGGTCGGAGCGGGAGAGGCGCCTGACGGGCGGCCCGCGAAGGATTCGCTGAGGCCTCTCCCGGGTCTGGTCGACGGGGCTGCGGGCGTCCTCGGCCCTGGGCCAGGGCTGGTAGGCAAAGGGTGAGCAAGCGTGCGACGGCTCCGCTGTGGGAGTTTTCGGCTGGCGAGCGGTGGGGAATTAGCCGAGGAGCCCTAACTTGTATAAAAGCAGAGTCCATTTAAAGTTGGGCTGGATAGCCTCCCTCTCATTGGTTGGGGGGCTTGGAAAAAAGAGACTCGGCGAGCCCTCCGCTGTGGTGCCGCCGCCGCCGCCGCCGCTGGAGTTGACTCTTCTGCTCGCACGGCTGCTGCGGCACAGACGTGACTTCCATCATTTTACATTTATCTTTCTTTTTCTTTTTCCAAGATGTAACTACAGATCAGACACTAAGGACCTTCCCGTTTCGCTGATGTAGTTTTTGGAAGAAAAAGGGGGGGAGTGAAGGGCGTCGGTTTTTTTTTTCTTTTTTTTTTTGTGTCTCTGTGTTGTGTGTTTCGGGGGAAATTTTCCATTATGAGTGTTTTACTAAAGTGAATTTTTCTTGTTTGCTTCGTTCGTCTTTGGCTTTTTATTTTTTTTTCTTTTATCCTTCTCAATTTCGGATTTATTTCAAGGCGAATCTGGCTTTGGGGGAAGAGGAAGAAAAGTCGGATTACAAGATCAACTACCACCAACAATAAAAACCACCAGGATATTTTTTTGCAAATTTCTGACGGCTTTAAATTCATGAAGCAATTGTCCCCTTTTGCAATCACCATTTGGATCTCAGAATGAGCAAGGAAAGACCCAAGAGGAATATCATCCAGAAGAAATACGTAAGTGCTCTTCACAACACATCCTTTGGCTTGCAGTTTGAAGCAATGGTTGCGAATGTCAAGTTTATAGATAATTCTGCAGCTCAAGGGTTTTAAACATAGAGTCCGATAAGGCTGTTTCTTTCTTTTCCGAAAGGGCTTTTCCGGCAAAGTCAGGTCTGCCTAGTTTGGTTGAGAAAACAGACTGGTGTAGATACCTCAAGTGAATAAATTGACCTCGAATGACACAACATTAATGTAGTTTTAGATGAAAGGCAAGTGATTTCGGTGGAGCTTTGGGTTCTGTTTGTGGGGGCCTGCGGTAGCAAATCTCGGGCGAATTTGGCCCCATACTGCACTTCGCATACAAATGAGCCTGTTATTGGTGTTATTTGGAAAATCTTAAAGGTATGTATGTTGGGAGCCCTGTAAGTTGCAATCCAGGGTCCGATTATGGCGATCTTCTTGCACTGGCACATCCATTTATTATATGTGGTCGTTTTTGGCTTACCTAGTTTGCAACATAATCCAGTTGAGAATCATGTTACAGGGACTCTGCATTTATTGGTATTGACTTTAATAATGAGGCTGATTTTGGTTTTGTTTAAAAAGAATTCATGGTTTCTAGTTTTAGGGGGGAAATATAGCTAATGTTTTTTAAGTCTGTATCTGTGTGTGTGTGTGTGTGTGTGTGTGTGAGTGTGTGAGTGTGTGAGTGAATGCATATGTTACTGCAAATAATTTATCCTTGTTAACTGAGGTCCTGAAATTAGGTTGTAATAGTTAAATTTGTTTTGTGATGGTATAGCAACCTTTTGCTTGACATAGGGAGTGTTTTGGTTTTTTGTAGTGGGTTTTTTGTTTTTGTAAGTTTGGGGGGGGGGGGGGAGCAAAGAGGGGAACCAGGGGATTAACCAAATATGCACTCGAGTGATCCGGTGGTTAGCTGCATATGCTTAGAGCAAAGAACTCATTCCCCCCCACCCCCCTGAAAAAAGGCCCTTGAAGATGCATAAAGAACAATGCGATCGTATAAGAAAGTTTTATATAACTAGAGTCGAGAATTTGGTGTTATTATTTTCCGTTTCTGATGTGTGGAGTATATAATGGGAGATGACCTTCGGGGTAGTGGCTCTTTAAAAATTATATTTAATGGAAAACCTGAATTCCTCTTCCGGAGAGCTGATTCTAATCTAGACACGTAAACTTAACTATGAAAGAAACGCGAGATTAAATAATGAAGCTCAACTTACGAAGCTGCTCCATAAGGAATTTAAGAATTAAAATACATCCGCATTGCAGAGGGCTGGGTAGAGCGCTAAGGACTAGTTTAAAGTCGGTGTGTAGAAACTGCATGGGCAGAGCCTTGCCTTGGAGCGTGGACGCCTTCCCAGAACATGTCTGTTTCTGCTGTACCACAAAGGGGATGGGTTAGAACTTGGACAAGAACCCTCCACCCTATCCCGGACCTCGATAAGTTAGAGAGCACTGTGGGGTAGGCTTTTTTGTTGTTGCTGGTGGCCAGCGGATCCTGTCGTCCCAGCGTCCGGCCACAAGGATGTGGCCGGCGGTGGCCGCGGGAGGCAGAGCCCGAGTCACAGCCGCAGGAGCCGAGTCGGTGCTCTAGCCGAGCTCCGGACCCAGCGGGCCGGGAGGGTGAGCGGGGCCCGCCGCGGGCAGGGCCGGGGCCGGGGCTGGGGCCGTGGCGGCGGGCTCGCGGGCGGCCTGTAGGGGGCAGACTCTGGGCTGTGCTCTGGCCGGGCGGGTGGGTGGGGCTCGCGGCGTGCAGACCCGGGGCGGGCCGGGCTGGGTGAGTGCGGCGGAGGGAAGGCTGCCTCGGGCGCCCCCCGCCGCGTGCTGGGCTAAGCTTGGCGGCTCTGGCGTCTCCATGCCGCCCTGCCCCGCGGGCTCAGACTCAGTCTCGAGAGCAACAGGTTAAGCAGGCAAGACGTCAGCGCGCCCCCTCCCCGCCCCGCGGCCTCCTCCTGCCGTGCGTCTATGTGCTCCGCCCCCTCTCCGCCCCGTGCCCCTAGTGGTTCTGCCCCCCCCCCCCGTCACCCCCCTCCCGTCCCCCATCACAAGCAGCCGCGGTCTGTTGTCATTGTGACGTCACAAAGGGACGGCCCGGTGGAACCTTCCCCTCCGTGATGTCAAAAGTCCCGGCGGAAGGTTCCAAGCATGGGCTGAGTAGGAGCTGCGGGAGCGGGACGTGGGAGGAGGAAGGGGCTGTGAAGTGTGCGACAAACCTTGACCTTCCGCTTTGAGGTTGTTCCAGGTCCCATCAGGTGAGCTTCGGGAAGCCTTTTACCCCTCACCGAGTGCCCTTGAACCTTGTTCTCATACTACTAATGGGCTGGAGAGCAGGGAGGAGGGGCCTTCTTAACGCAGTATTGTTACTCCTCAGTTCCAAGTCTTGATGGTATGACATTATGAGACTCAGGCTCGTGTTAATGAAAACCAAGGAAACTGCATTTAGGGGACCTTTTCCTTGTGTGTTGGTGGAGTTGAGTGAGAATTTGGTTACTTTGTGTTGGGATGCCATTGCAGGAGGTGGCATGTTACCTTTGAAGGGGGATACTGCTGCTGCTCAGCTGTTGCTCTTTTTGGAAGCTTTTCACTGTCATTGGGGAAAGGCTGTCATCCTCTGGGCTGTGCTGTTCATCTGCCCACCTACTGTATCCTGGGAACCCTGGAGACTGGAGGACTGTATCCAAAGAACACAGGACTCTTGAGTCGCAAGAGCCACTGGATCTTAATGGGAGGACAAATGGTTCATGATGTGAATCTTCACTTTTCTGTAAAATGGAAAATGTCATAACTGCTTTTGTCACTTGACTAAATCATTGAGGTTGTGTGGGTGGAAGATGTAAAACAGTATGCTGCTTTATATAGAAGGTGGCATTATTACTTAAGCTGGTGGAAGACAGACAGCATGCTTCCTACAATTGGTCTCAAAAGCTTTAGATGTCTTCCACCTAGTTTATTGCCTTAGCAAAGAGTTTGAGAGTGTGATTGTATGTAGATGGAAGGCTTTGGGAGAAATGAATGTTGCATTTCTTATTAAATGACATTCTTGAACCTCAAATTGAAATACATAATCCTGTCTTAATTATATTGAGCACACTCCCAATACAATATCTTAAATAACTGGAAAATGTTGCCTTCCAGAGCCCGAATTCTTGGTCATATAAAACAGTTGCATGGTTGCTCAGTGTGTATTTTCTTTTTTGCATCATTTCTTTTATCATTGAATTCAGATCTTAAGGCTTGTTTGGAAGACACATTTACCTTTACCCTGTGGGGCCATTTCACCAGCTCCCCCCCCCCCAACCCCCAGCTTTTTAAGGGTCTAGTTTATCAAATGCTGGTAGTTCCAGCACAGTTCAAGATTATCTTTAGTTAAATATCTTTAGTTAAATATCCAGTCTGTGACCATAAGCCCTTCTTGGCTGCATAAAAAACTGCCTCAAAGATCCTCTGCCACCAATATGGCTCAGTTGGTAGAATGCTTCCCTAGCATTTACCCATTGCCAGGAAAATGACTTGGTGTGGTGCCTGTAATCAGGAGGTTTAAGCAGGAGGATTGATTAGGAGTCAAGGAAATTCTCTGGTACCTAGCAAGTGTGAGGCCAACAGCTGGGAATATACTTCTACCCCCTCCCCCCACAAGGTTTTCTCTATAGTTTTGGTGTTTGTCTGTCTTGCATCGATCTGTAGACCAGACTGGCCTTGAACTCACAGAGATCTGCCTGGCTCTGCCTCCTGAGTGCTGGAATTAAAGTGCCCGGCCCTTGGGAATATGCTTCTGAACAAACGTAACCCAGGCCACCCCATGACCCCAGAAAGTGAGTGAGGTTGCTTCATAAGGTTTGGAAACTGAGTTTTACTACGGTTTATAGTTGCAAAGTAAAATCAAACAATAGAAAGGTATACTAGGGCAGAGGTGTTTAGTTCAGTGCTGGAGTGTTTGCTTAGCATGGCTAAAGTTGGGGGGAGGTGGGGGGAATGATCTCCAGCACTAAAAAGTTCAAAGTCATGATTACATGGCATGGTTGGTACACAGCCTTTAACTGCCAGCACTGGGGAGGCAGAGAGACCTGTGCATATCACTTCCTTTGAGGCCAGCCTGGTTTACACAGCAAGTTTCAGGCCAGCCAGAGATACATAGTGAGCTTGCTTGTTTTTCCTTTGTTGAACAATCATTGTGATATTTTACAGCTATGGGGGAAGAACTGAAGTTATTCAGTTGCCTTGTATATTCTCTTTTTTCTAATTCATACTGCTTTTTCTTTGTTTCTAGTGGTTGAAAATCCTTCCCTTTCCCAAGGAGTCTAGGGTGGAGGTGATTTGTTTGAATTTTGCAGAGTTTGGGGTGGACTAAGGACCTTACACACATGCTAGGAAATCCTAGTTCCAAGCAGAAGCATCTTTAAAAACTGTCACTGTAGGTGTGGTGTACAGACAATACAGAAGCAATACAGTCAGGTTCATTGTGTGTAAATTTAAAATGAATAATAAGCTTTGTTCCAAAAGCCAAAATTGGGTTATTTTTTTCCAGAATTAAGCTTTGGCTATTTAAATTAACATTTTGGGTACAGTGTTCAAATCCTACTGATGTTACTGGCCCAAGTCTCCCCAAACATTCTTGTGTCAGTTCTAACTAACCTCTACCTGCCTAGCCTCCTTGCCCGTAGGTGCATAACATTCTGGTTATTAACCTGAAGCTTCTGCCCAGTGGGCAGCTATGGGGTGTGCTTCTGTCCTCTTTGGCTTCCACCCAGAAGTCTTGCCAAGTGTCGGTTGTTTGTTCCCAAATCTGGTTATTCCAGTTGAGCTTATACTTGTAATTACAATTAAGTCTTATGTAAACCTTGAAATGACTGTGGAAACAGTTGATTCAACTTTAAGTTGAATGCTTTGGAGGAGATGTGATAAAAGTGCTCAAAGAAAAAGGATGTTAAATTAGGCCGGACACTTGATTTGTGGATTCTTCATAAACACTACGTTGCAAGTCCTTCTTTGGTGTGGTGGTGGTGGTGGTGTGGTGGACTGAGTTATACCTCCAGCCTCCAGGGCACTCCCTCTTAACTTGAAATTCTCCTTCAACAAAACATGTGGAGCAAGTATGAAAGAAGTGTGTACAAAAAGACAAAAGACTGGGGACTTGGAGGGAAAGATGAACTGAGACCCCAGCCTTGGGAGGGTAAAAGAGGGCTGGGATTTCAAGGGTAGAATGAGGTATAGCAAAGGTAGAAAGAGGTATAGAGTGACACACTGTCTCAATAAAAGAAAAAGTTCAGTAGCATTTCTATGGTCATCATGACATCACTTTATAACTTTTTATTTTTCTATAGCCTCATGTAGCTCAAGCTGGCCTAACTATATTGTGTAGCCAAAGATGACCTTGAACCCTTGATCCTCCTGCTGCTTTCCAAGGGCTAGAGTTAGAGGCACCCACTGTTTTCTCAGCTAAAAGTTTTTTTTTTTTAATTTTACATTTATTCTCCCTCCGTCTCTCTCTGTGTGGTGTTTGGTAACCAGTGCCTTTACCCACTGATTCATCTTATTGGTCAAAAACTTGTCTGTCCCGCAAGATACCACCGAAGATCTTGTTCAGTTCAAATCCTTAAGTGCATATGCATTCATTCTGCAGTTCATACTGGCCTCAAACTCATGGTCTTCTGTGATTCTGTTCTGGCATTACAGACATAGCTTTCAGTAAAGCTGACTTACTATAAAACTGACACTTGAGCTGACTTACTCAGGAAGGGACGACTTACTATTTGCTTCTGGTGCCCTAGATTTGCCTCCAGTACTTGTGCTCCTCTTAATGAATATTTGTATGTTGAGTGTATCTGTGTATATGTGTATGTTTCTGCCTGTGTGCTTGTGCATACGTGCCCTCACCATGGCATATGTAGAGGTCAGAGGACAACTTGCAGAGCTATGTTCTTTCCACCATTTTGGGTCCTGGGGAATTGAAATCAGGTGGAGGCAAAACACCTTTACCTGCTGAGCTATTTAGAAAATACTTTTAGACAACCACACAATACCTCCTGTCCTTGAAAGCATTATGAAGAGAAGAAGATCCAGTCAAGTCTGAAGGCCACCCACATAGTTTACATAGCAAGGTCACGTGAAAAAAGGGGCTTTTTGTTTTGTTTTGTTTTTCAAGACAGGGTTTCTCTGTGTAGCTTTGCACCTTTTCTGGAACTCAATTGGTAGCCCAGGCTGGCCTCAACTCACAGAGATACGCCTGGCTCTGCCTCCCGAGTGCTGGGATTAAAGGCGTGCTGCACCACCACCACCACCACCACCACCACCACCACCGCCCCTCAGAAAAAAGGAGCTTTTAAAGCCATTTTACAGAAGAGAATGTCAATGCCAAAACATCATTCATATAGTTTAAAGCTGTATGTTTTCCTATGTTTTTTGGCTCAGATGAAATAGATGCCAAGTGATTGATCATCACTACCCAGTAGGGGAGAGAACAGGCTAGTCTGCAGCATGCTTATGCTTGATTGTTTCTTATGGCACATGGTGGAGCTACTCTGTTGTCCCCTTGTTTCTCAGAGTCTTCATTGGAAGATCCTAGATAGGACTGTGATTATCCACCCATACTTAAGGGTGTACCTGAGGGCATCATGGGTAGCAGTTCTCCAGGCTTCTAGAAACTACTTTGCTGTCACAAATCACCTTTGGTACCTTTTCTTACACTTGGACTGTTGCTCCTGGCTTTGCTGTTTGGAGACCATGAGTTCTGGAGGAAATGGTCCTTGGTCCACACCAGTGTGCCATCCATGAAACAGAAACTGTCTAGCTGTGTTAATGAGGCATCTTGAGTAATAATATGTAATCACTTAAGTCATAAGGATGTATGACAGACTGCATTAGAGAAGAACCCCACAGTAGAGTTCTTTTGACTTTGAGTTTGGTCCTGTAGGTTCTGGCCCATAGGGGCTGGGGAATTACAGGTGGTATTACTCCACACTCCAGGTGTGTTGACTAGTTTTAGGTCATCTGATACAAGCTAGAGTCATCTGAGAGGAGGGAACCTCAACTGAGAAAATGCCCCCAATAAGATCAGGCTAAGCCACACAAACACACACAGAGACACACACACAAATACAAATAAATCTTAAAAAAAACAAAAACAAAACAAGTTTGAGTAGGGCAGTGGTGGCGCACGCCTTTAATCCCAGCACTCGGGAGGCAGAGGCAGGCGGATCTCTGAGTTTGAGGTCAGCCTGGTCTCCAAAGTGAGTTCCAGGAAAGGTGCAAAGCTATACAGAGAAACCCTGTCTTAAAAACCAAAAGAAAAAAAAGAAAGATCAAGCTATAGGCAAAACTGCAAGGTGTTTTCTGATTTTAGGGAGAGGGCAGCCCATGGTGGTTGGAGCTACCCCTGGGCTGGTGGTCCTGGGTTCTACAAGAAAGCAGGCTAAACAAGCTATGAAGAGTAAGCCAGTAAGTAGTGTGCTCCTCCATGGTCTCTGCATCAGTTACTGCCCTGCTTGAGTTCTTGTCCTGATTTTCACTCAGTGACGATGATATGGAAGTGTAAGCCAAATAAATAAATAAACTCTTAAAGTTGCTTTGTTTCACAATGATAACTCTGAAGATACCAGGTAAGGCACTTACTTCATTCATGTACACTGTTCTTGAGTACACACAGGGATTTTTTTTCCCTTCATTTCTTTTGGAGTTTGGGTGGTGCTGGGGATTGAACCTAGGTCCTCTAGGGAGAGGAGTCAGTGCTCTTATAAACTGAGCCATCTCTCCAGCCCCAGGGGCTGAGTTTTGTAGGTGATTGTGGATAAGTCTGGACCATACTTGGAGCAGTGAAGTGGATGGATTGTGAGTATTGTTGTCAGTCCAAGAGATGACTTTCTGACCTCCTGGGATAGCACAGGCATTTATTTCTGTATTTCTGATGACTGAATTGGCCAGAGAATCTAGGAAGCCTTTTGGCCTCTATTTTACTACTTTCTTACAATCTGTGACTGGTTCTTTCTCCATTATGTTCTAATCACCATTTTTGAGAGATCTAAGTGATTGACTCTTTCTTGGTTTTCATTTCTGCCAACTATTACACCAGGTGCCAGGAGGAAATGAGAAGGGATTAGTACTGATCATGTGTTTTTGCATTTATCCTTCCCTAGGTTTGCAGAAAGGCAGAATGAATGCTGGTTGTGTTAGGCAGCAGGGAGTGTGCTTTTTGTATGTGAGTTGTCATTGCTAGTACATGAGCTTCAGTCATGAAGGGTCTTCTGCTTTAACTATATAGGACACTTAGATAATGGACCAGTTAGTTCCAGCTCTGATTAAACTTGGTTGTGTGACCCTGGACAACATGGCAGTTCCTTCCTCATCTGGAACATTGTTGAGTGCACCTTATGGGCTGGGAGAGCCAGGCAGATTTTTGATGTGAAAGCACTTTGTAAACTGCATACTGCTGCACAAATGCTCAAGGTATTATTACACAGTTGGAAATCACCAACTTGGAGACATCAGGCCTGCCAGCCGCCTTCCTAGCTGACTCAGAAATAAATAAATCTAGTAAGTTCAGAGCTGAACAGTGTATTTAGAGCAAGGCTTTAAAGATTAGGAGGTGATGTAATCATCTCCACCTCCATTCCCACTTTGCTTGTTGAATGTCTGTTGAATCAGGAAATATATGACAATTAGAAAGGATAGATTGAGAATTAAGATTAATGCAGCACCTAATCTGTCCTCACAAACATGTTTAAAAGTACAACTTGAAGGATATATTCCTTGAAACTGAAAATCTGATCATGATCTTTCAGTGGCTACTTGTGGTCTCCTGCAACCGAGTTTCTCCTCAGTATAGAATAAAAACCCACTTACCTGCCCCCATCCACTCGCTATACACACTCCTGGATTTAGCTGAGCCTAGCCTCTAACTTTGTAAGTTTGTATCTGTGCTCAGGCAAGTGGATTTTCTGAGGACTCCACTATACTATTTATGGATCTCATGGCTAGACTGCCATACTGCATCCACAACAGACTCTGGCTCTTAGTCTTTCCTTATGTGTAGCTGTGTAGCACCCCTTATTTCTAGGTGCAAAGGAGTACTTCTTTGTGTGTCTGTTAGGGTCTGAGTTGTGTTTTTTTTTTTTTTTTTAATTTTTTTAAATTTTGCCTGTGTGAGGGTGTCAGGTCTTGGAGTTACAGACAGTTGTGAGCTGCCATGTGGGTGCTGGGGATTGAAACCTGGGTCTTCTAGGAAGAGGAGTCAGTGCTCTTAAACACTGAGCCATCTCTCCAGCCCCAGGGCCTGAGTTTTATAGGTGATTGTGGATAAGTCTGGACCAGCGGAAAGTTTGTACTCGGAGAACACTTGGTTTATTTTGAGACAGGGTTTCTCTGTGTAGTCCTGACTGTCCTGGAATTTGCTCTGTGTAGACCAGGCTGGCCTCAAATTTACAGAGATATAAACTTGCCTAGGATTAAAGGTGTGAGCTGACACTGCCCAGACAGAACCCAGAGAATTCTTGAATTAAAGGTAATGGTGGGATATTTTCAGTACCATTGGGAGGGAATTAGTGTGGTTCTAGTGGAAAAAAATGGAGTTCACTAATTAAAATTTCAGACTCCTTATTTTAAAGCTGGGAAGCTGCCTACTGTTATGTACCAGACTCACACTTTGTTGGACAGCTGGGCATGAAATCCAGCACTTGTAAGTGAAGGCCTCTTCTGTTGACTTTGAACAGGTCATGGTGACACTTCCAGCCCGGTGTGTTCTCAGTCATCCATTGTAGCTGAAGTAATTGATTCATTTTCATGGAAAAATAAAAATAAAAATTCATACATATGTAATCCCCATTGCTAATTATAAGCCAGCAGCCTTTTTTTTTTCCCTTGTGAAAAATGGCTTTTCTGCTTCATATAAACTCATTTCAATCAGACAAGTACTCAAAGATAAAAATTACTGGAATTGCATACTGGATATTCTTCCACTTGTAGATGCATTCCCTCACTCATGTTTTTTTTTTTTTTTCCCATTTATATCTTATCCCAGTTATCAGTACATTTTTTTTTTTTTTTAATGGCTCTAGGCATGCCATTGACATAGGTTTCACTTGACTTGTTGCCCCTTTGGCTTTTCCACAGGTTTAGGGCTGTTTAAAAAAATGTTTTAGGGGTTGGGGATTTAACTCAGTGGTAGAGCATTTGCCTAGCAAGCACAAGGCCCTGGGTTCGATCCTCAGCTAAAAAAAAAAAGAACCCCGATGTTTTGTAGCCTGCTTTGTATGTATCATGTGCACTGACTCAGAACTGTATACCATATTGTCTCCTGGGGAGGGGCTGTGCTAATTTATGTTCTGTGCATGGTGCATGTTAAGGCCATCATCCAATTTGTTTTTTGGATTTAAAAAGACACTTGTAAGTTCGTAGTTGTCAGTTGAGTTGTCAGTTGAGTTTCTATTTTCTTGTCCTTTCTCAGCATTTAGGACTAAGATAAGAAATGTGAAAGTATTGAAACACAAAATTACTCTTAAGAACACAATGTGTTATTAGACGCAAGGGCTTTTTTTAATACTGAAGGGAAGAGAGAGCTTGTATAATAGTACATTTTGAGTGTTTATGAGGTCCTTTCATTTGTGAATAAATGGGAGATACTTAAGTATTAAAATGACCTGGAATCATTGTTTGTACTTGTGATTTCAGTCCAGTTTGTAGGGTGGCCTTTGTACCCTTCTTGGGGCTGAGTGAGCTTCAGAGCTTGATCAGTTTAACTGTTTACTGTGTTTGCTCTCATTGAGAGAATCTATAGTTTACTATGGAGCAAGGATGTAAACCACTAGGAAGAGAGCACTAGCTTTAGAGTCAGATCCGAAGGTTTGGAGTCAGATCGAAGGTGAAGATCTTCCTTGGCTATGTTTACATGATGGTGACCTTGGGCGATTGCTTTACTTCTGAGTTTACAGTAGGGAGAAAGAGCTCCTTCTCAGAGGAAAAGGAAAGGCTAACAAAGGAAGTATTAATGTCCAGACAGTGTTAATCCAAGTCCTACAAGTCCTTAGGGTACAACTCTCCAAATTCAAGGTGGAAGAAAATGTGTTTCTGGGTCATCACCATTACAGCATGTTCTAGTTGTTTGAGAGTGGAAGGAAATTCATGTGGCTACTTAGCATTTGTCTTTCTCATCAAGGCTTGCCTTTTCCTTCTTAAGTAGTAGGAAAATTCTGGGACTGATTGAATATTTCGCTCTTAGATGATATTTGTGAGATAGTGTCAAAGAAGCAACATTTCTTTTGTGTTTCAAGAGTCCTCTTGGAGCCAACCATGGTGCTGAGCTTTCAATCCCAGGGAGGCAGAGGCAGGTGGAGTTCCAGGACAGCCAAAGCTACACAGAGAAACTCTATTAAAAAAAAAAAAGTCTTTGGATGAACTTTGCTTTCTTGGGTGGAATCTACTAACTCCCATTGGTTTTGCTCAAGTTGCTTCCTTTCCCATTCTTATACTGCCCAAAGCACTAAAGCTCTGTTCTATTTTCAGATTGTAATGATGTCTTGATGTTGGAGGATGAAAGAGCCAATGTGAATGGAAAGCATTTAATAAGGAGTCATGGTCTGGGCTCCTAGTTAAATTAATAGCACATGCTTTTCATCTGCCTTGAAGGATTTTTGCTTATGTTTCCTGGCCATCAATGGAGCTGTGTCATCACACAGTTTGGCCCTTCATAGTGCTCCATGACTCCATCAGATGAAGCCTATCTGTCTGTCTATCTCTCTCTCTCTCTCTCTCTCTCTCTCTCTCTCTCTCTCTCTCTCTCTCTCTCTGTGTGTGTGTGTGTGTGTGTGTGTGTGTGTGTGTGTGTGTGTGTGTGTGTTGTGTTTGTTTGTTTTGAGAGGGTTTCTCTCTGTAGCACTGGCTGTCTTAGAGCTTGCCTTCCTTGACTTCCCAAGTGCTGGGATTAAAGTTGTATGAAACCATTGCCTGACTGAGACCACTACACTTAATGCCAGGTGCACTGTGGATTTGTTACCTAAATATTGCAAAGATCATGAAAACAGTTAATTGCTGTGCAGTTAAGGATGCTGGGGTGTTGGTAGAAGGTTTTGTTGACCATTTGGGTCTGTTCACTTTTTAGCTATTTACTTGGACTTTCTAATTATTTTTTTTTCTTAAAGTTGCTAAAAACAAACAAACAAACAAACAAACAAACAAACAAACCCCTCAAAAACCTAGGGTCTCCTGTGTAGACCTTGCTGGCCTGGAATTTAGAGATCATCTGCTTACCCAAGGCATTGAATGTGTATGGTACCACATCTGGCTGAATTATTACACTTTTCTTTATGTACGTGTGTGTGTGTGTGTGTGTGTGTGTGTGTGTGTGTGTGTTATTTAATCAAAATGGTATATTTTTATATATCTCTTACATGTCACACATACTCTTTAAAAGGATGTACAACATAATGAGCTGTCATCCCAGGAATAAATCCTCAACCTGACTAAAGTGCAGTTTTGACATAGAAAAATGATACAAAATTAAAATATGGGCAACGAACAAACAATTGCCCTCAAACCAGCAGTTGTTTGGCACTGAGCAGCTTTGATTTATTTATTTATTTTATTTTATTTTATTATTTTTAATTTGCCACAGGGTCTCTGTGTAGCCACAACTGGCCCGGGACTCACATTATGTAGGACAGGCTGGCTTCAAACTTGCATCCATCTGCTTGCCTCTGACTATAGAGTGCTGAAAGGAAAGACTGCACCACCACAGCTGTTTTTCAGACAGGGTCTTTACCAGCTCAGGACTGTCTGAAGCTCATTCGGTAGCTCAGGCTGCCCTCCACACTTTTACTAAGCCTCCTTCAGAGTCTGGGTTTACAAGCATGAGCTAGTACACCTGCATAGCTTTGAATTTTGACTAAAAAACTTTGCTCAGTAGTATTGGTATTGACACCCTGACAGAACTTTAATCTGCAAGAATTTTAAAGATTCATGAAAGTAATCCTTAGTGACGGTTATCTCCTGAGTGGCAGGGATCAGATTTCTATTTAAATGCCGGGCCCTTTAACACCCTCCCACCCCCATCCTCCAGTGCAGGGGGCCAGGCAAGGTCTGGATTTAATAATGAACTTCTGAACTCCTGTTAGCTTGGTTGGTGTTACTAATGAATCAGTGTTTTATGTCTTTAAAATTGTTTTCAAATACTCTGTATTGCTATCTCAAACTACGGTAGACTCCAAACCACTGTGGTTTTAACTAGGCTGGAATCTGAAAGGTGGCAGAGGAGTGAAAATAAAACCTCGTTAAATAAAAACATGTTTGGCTTGAGATTGAGTCGGGGCTCCGGGCACATCGAAGCCTTAGGCCAAGTCCCATGGTTGAAGAAATCAGGGAACACTTGCTTCTTATTCTTACTTTGTCGTCGCCCGTTCCCCCAGCAAAACAAAAGTAAAACTCACTATTAATTACATCATGAGTTTTTGTGAGTTAGTTGTGCAGAACTCTTAGACTTAGAACTTTTGTTTAGATACGAGAGTGTAATGCTACGTTTTGATTGTACGTAAGATAAATCATAACTTAATTATTCTAATAAAATGGGTTTTCTTTTGTTGCTGGTAAACTGGTTGGAAATATGAGTCTGATTTGGAATTATTGACTCTAAAGCTTATCTTTTTTTTTTTAAATTTTACATTCCCCGTTTTTCTTTTGCCTGCTCTAATTAAGAAGTGATGTATGACAATCCCCAAACTGACATAAACTGGGATGAAACACAGTTTCCTACTCATCTGGCCTTTCCCCCAACCTTTTTTTTTCTTCCAGGAGACTTGCTGAAGTTGTCATATTATTTCTTTGCAGAATTTATCAGAGCAGTAGGCAAAGCCTCCTGGGAGTATAAATAATGATGATTATAAAGAACAGTCAGTTTACCAGGGAAGGCCATTATCTTTGACTTGCAAAGCTCTCACAGGCAAAGAGTGTTTGCTTACAGTTGTTTAATACAAATAAACACCTTCATGTTACCTTTGTAAGAAAGTGTCCTTTCCTCCCCTTGATGCATGAAGGTCATCCCATCCCTGCAAAGAACAGATGATGTCACTGTGGCCAGCAAACAGCTTGGTTTTCTGGACAGGCATTATATATGAAGGTTTGGGGAAGTGTCTTTCAAGGAATGGAGTGTCTGGGTGCTTTCTTTCCTGCAATCAACAGCAAATAATCCTTTGTGTTGAGTGTTAAGATATTTGTAATGCTGATGAGTAGGAATTACTACTTTTGCATTTCCTTTTTGTATCTAAATTACAAATTCAAGGTGGTTTTAAAGTTAATCTAGGGAACTTGTCAGAGTAGGCACTAGATGATTATATCTATAATAGATAGACTCACCTAATCTTTATTTTTAGCACAGATTACAACCTCAGAGTAATATAGCAAGACTAAGAGTGCAGCTTAAAATATTTTTGTTAATTTAGGTCGGGCACGGTTTTCATAAGTCCATTCTGCCTTCACTCTAGGTCCTGGGAATCAAACTCAGGCCCTCAGTCTCAGCTGAAGTACTTTTATGAGGGAAGCTGTTTCTTGAGCCCTCAAGTTGTACTTTTTGCGGGGGGTTTAGGGATAGTTACCTCTGGTCCTGGTTTGCTTCTGTAAACCCACCCCCACCCCCACAAATAAAATTCCCCCAAAAACTTGACCAAAAGCAACTTTGGGGGGGTTGGGCAAGGAAGGGTTATTTTGTTTCTCCAACCCAAGTGTGGTCCCATCTCAACCTTCCTAGTAGCTAGCTGAGAGTGTAGGTATGCCAATGAGCCTGGTTGTCACAGCTTTGTGTTTACATTTTCTTTTGGTGCTGAGAATTAAATCCAGGGTCTGCCATACTCTGAGCACTTTCATCACTGAATAACACCTCACCCCAAAGTCTGTCTGTCTTTTCTTAGGCTTTCTTGTAGCCCAGAGCATGAACTTCTAATTCTCTTGCTTCCACCTCCTGAGTGCTGCAATTACAGACATATGACGTGTTGGAATGGAACCCAGTGATTTCTTGCATGCTACTTAAGCATTGTCACCTGAGCCATCCCCACATACCCAGCTGACCTTTGCTTGCTATATGTTTTGCAGATCATCAGCTCTAAAGCTTTTCTTTTAATTGTCTTGTATACAATTCTGGGCAGTCCTGGTCCTACCCCACGTTTGTGGTATTTTAAACCAAGATGAGGCATCTCAAGGCTTTCCTATATAATTTTGGATGTGAGTGTCTTTTAGAAACAATTCTGTGGTATGTTAGTATATTCTACGGCTACCACTGTGGTCAATTTTAGAATATTTCAGAATTCCACAGAGAAACTCCACACCAGTGGTGCTTACTTCCCACTTCACCAGTTTCCCAGTCTCTGACAGCCACTGTTTTTTTTTGTTCTGAGGAGTTTTCCTCCTGGATACTGGTTTTTAGCGGGCAGCACTCTGGGAATTCGCTCTGAAGACCAGGCTGGCCTCGAACTCAGAGATTTGCCTGGCTCTCAGTGCTGAGATTAAAGGCGTGCCACCACCGCCAGCGTGTGGTATTTTCTTGATAATTTATTAGGGAAGGCTCAGCCCACTGTGAGCAGTCCTCACTTTTCTGGCCATGTGGTTCTGGGAGATACAGGAAAGGTCTCCAACCATGAGCCGGAGACCTTTCTGCATTGGCTTCCCCAGCAGATATCCTCTAACCTGTGAACTAAAATAAGCCCTTTGTCTGTCAAGTTGATTTTGGTCAGTTTTGTTACAGCAACAGAAACTGATACTAGGATGCCATCCGTCATCGGATTCACACTTGGGTTTATGTGCACCTTTTTCCTGTTGTGTGCAAGCTTTTATGTGGACACTGGATTGCATTTGTTAGAAAATGCAATAAATGGTTAGCAAAACAGCACAAATGCTCATTAACCCTATGTTACTGTAGTTAGGTTGTTTCTGTACTGGGTTTGAGGCCCTCCACTTCTGAGGTTCAGTGGGGTCCTTTTTAGATTGGCTGCCGCTCTTTTTACTTCTGTCTTTTATGTCTGTGGATACATGTACATCTGCACAGCAGAAGAGGGCATCAGGCAGTTGGGAGCTGCCATGTGGTTTCTGGGAATGGAGCTCAGGACCTTTGAAAGAGCAGCGAGTGTTCTTAACCACTGAGCCATCTCTCTAGCCTCCTTGGCTGCCACTTTTTTTCTATTTTATGTACATTGGTATTCTGCCTGCATGTCTGTGTGAGGGAGTCGGATTCCCTGGAACAGGAGTTACAGACAGGTGTGAACTGCCATGTGGGTACTGGGAATTGAACCTGGGTCCTCTTGAAGAACAGCCAGTGCTCTTAACCTGAGCCATCTCTCCAGCCTGGCTGCCACTCTTTGGTTTTTTGAGACAGGGTTTCCTCTGTGTAGCTTTGCGCCTTTCCTGGAACTCACTTGGTAGACCAGGCTGGCCTCAAACTCACAGAGATCCATCTGCCTGGCTCTGCCTTCCCAAGTGCTGGGATTAAAGGCGTGTGCCACCACTGCCCGGCTTGGCTGCCACTCTTTTTTTTCTTTCTTTTTTCCAGAGCTGAGGACCCAACCCAGGGCCTTACCAAGCGCTCTACCACTGACCTAAATCCCCAACCCTTTGGCTGCCACTCTTAATGCAGCCTCTGATCATTTGTGAACTAATGCCATTCACACATTTATGTATTCCACTTGCTTAGTGGTGGAACTCAATGGTTCATCATAAGATGATTTGCTTCATATGGCTCGGATGTTTTTTGCTGTAGTAGGTTTTCAAATGAGCATCTCTCATCCGGTGTTTCAGGGCCTGGTTCTTGTGTGTGATTCTGCTTTGGATGAAGGACTGACAGGCCCCGTCCCAACGCTTTGCTTCAATTTCTTATTTTCAATTTCTTTTCTTACAGCCTGGTCTCTCTCAGAACTTGCTCTGTATACCAGTCCAGTATGGTCTCAGAGAGATCCTCTTGCCTCTGCTTCCTGAGTACTGGGATTAAAGATATGTGCTACCACAGTTGATTTAAGTTTTCTTGGTTGCAGGCTAGCCTCCAGCTCCTGACTCGGTGCTGGGATTATAGGCATAACCAACCACACTCGTTTTAGCTAACATTGTTTGTACTTTGGGGTCAAACATTAACTATTTACTTAGAAATTCTCCCTGAAAAAAATTTTTTTTAAAGGTGTGTGTCTCTTTGAAACAGGCACTAATGTAGTTCAAGCTTGTTTCAGTTTACTGTATTTTCTTGTGCTAGCCTTAAACAGGCCCTCCTGGCTTGATCTCCCAAATGCGAAGATTAGAGGTTGCATAAACCTAATTTTCTTGCTACTTCCAAGCCAACTAAAACTCGTTAACAAGTGCTCTTCATGATAAATGTAGAATGGCAGATCTTTGAAGAGGCCTGGAATAGAATTCTTTCTTAGAATTTTATTTTATGTGTGTTTGTGGGTGTTTTGCCTTTACATGTGTGCTTGGTACTTGCAGAGTTCAGAAGAGGCCATTGAATTCCCTAGAATTGAAATGATAGACAGTTGTGAGCTGCCATGTGGATGCTGGAAATTAAACCAGGTCCTCTGGAAGATCAGCCAGCTGAGCCTGCTAGCTCTCCAGCCCCTTTTGATATTTTTTTCTGACTTGTCAGATTTCTATATGCAGTGATATTGTGAAATTGCTTAGATATAGTTGCTTACTAAGTCAGGCCAATTTTGCTCATTTTTAAACATTCAGAGAAATTGAAGGGTCAGCAAGAGAAGTGGAGTGAGGAATTTGCAGATGACAAGTAAGGTGACCCCCACGAAGTTGGGTATCATTCTGGGAAGGTGGAAGGTGCCTGTGTGGTGCTGAGGATGTCCCCACTTTTCTTCAGGGTTGCTGTTGAGTGGGAGCCAGACAGACACTAACATGTCTGTGTTTGGAATGTTACATCTTATAGAGTTGAAGTTCATTGTCAAAATAGTCTTTACTAATGATGTTACCCACACTTTTCACACACTTTGGTTTTTCTGGAATGATTATATTAAGTCCTGTCTGGAGACCATTAATTAGCCTACTTATTACTAGTTACCCACTTCAACTTAGAAGTTGTGTGACCTTGGGTATTTGTCTAAGTAGTAAGTATTTTAAGCTTTGCGTTAACTGGAAATGTGTTCTGCTTTGCTGCTTTTGTGTGGTGTAGCTGTATACATAGTTGTGTCATTTGGAAAGCAACTGCCACATCCTTCCCACTAAAATTAAAATTGCTTATTAGAACTAATTTTAGAATTGAGTTAGAACTGCCCTATAATGTAATGCAGAATATTTCCCAATAATGCCAAGGTTAACAATGATAGTCTTGCTGTATTGTGCAAAAAAAGGCTTCTGTTCAGACCCAGCTGGGTTTCAGGCTTAATTCATTGCTCTATGGTGGGATCACCACAGCTGCTGTGGGGCCTTTACAAATGCAAAAAAGCTGTCAGTGTTTGTTTCATCAGCTGCATAAGTGATGAGGCCAAGTTGAGGAATCCATTCCAGTGCGCAGTGTGCAGGCCGCAGCCATCATTGTTTACAGAATTGGTGTGTTGGAGCTTTAAAATAGTTGGCACATCATCTGCCCTTTAAGAGCACGAGACTAAGGAACGGACGAGTTGGTTGTCCATGTAGTGCTTGCTGGATCACAGTCTAGCGCTTGTCTTTTCTCTGGTCTCTTCTAGGACTTAACCTCTTTGGATGCAGTTGGAGTGCTAAATTCTTGTCCCACACTTAAAAGGCATTTGTCTAGAATGCCTTGATTTGAATTCTAGCCTTAATCACTCTCACAGGTCCAAATAGGTATGACTGTCAGCCAAAACTTAAATAACATTCCAGATTTTGCTTTGTGAGATTGAGTTTGTGAAATGATACTGCTTTGGGAATTGCCTTCTTTTGAGCAGTTCAGAAATTAGGACCATTTCTTGACAACAGATCCACTGGATAGACACAGTCAATTGAAGGCGACTTCTTCCTTCAAGTCCTGGCATATGCACACCCAGATTTTGTTTGGCAGGCAGGCCTTAGGGACCAGTACCCATAGTTTACTTGGTATTTTCACATGGCTGTAGAATCCTGCCTCCTCGTGTTCTTGTACCTCTCTCTGCCCCATTCTGGCCTGAAACTTGCTATGTAGCCTTGATTGTCTTTGAGATCCTCCAGCCCTTTCCAAATGAGATTATATATAGGAAAGGGCATAGGAGCCACTATCATTAATTGCTCCTTATTTGTTTTTGTTTTTTTTCTTCCTGTGGTGTTACAATTAAACCTAAGATTTCATACATGCTAGACATGTATTTTAATCCCTCCTTTCATTTTTAACCTGATTTAGTTCTCAGAGTCTTTGTAAGAGGAAATGTTGAAGGGTGTAGCTAGTCTGCCCCAACTGTCAGAGTATATAGCTTTTTAAGTCTCTTAGCCAACTAGGATGAATAATTATTTCCGTATTTCCAGTCAGAAAGGCCACAAAGTGCCTGTAATCCCACCCAACTCATGGAGGTAGGGGCATAAATATCATAAGGGATATTCATAAGAAAGATGGCACAAAGTTGAGTGGCTCCAAATGAAAGGTCAATACCAATCAGCTTTATCTCTAATAATAGTCACTCCTGCTTGCTAATAAAAATTGGGCAGGCAGCCATAGCTTTACCAGGATTTAAGGGAAGAAGTCACTGTACACTGTTGAACTCCTTCAATTGACTGAGGACATAACCTGTTTAGTGGGTTTTCCTACAGTCAGGAAGTGACCCTAACTTCTGGATTCCTGAGCTGAGAGCACCTTAATCCTTTGAATCCTAAGAAGTGTTTGAAGCCCAAGAGGACAAATGGGGCTGATGGATTCCATGTGGTATACTGATTAAGCAGGGTTTGAGGACCCTATTTTTACTTGTCCTTAAAAGAAAGATTCCTTAGGATGGTCTCTAATAAATATACTTCCCTCTCAATTACAGACAACTTCCAACAGAGAACAAATAAGAATGCCAGTCTCTGCTTACCACCTTTGCTTTCCTAACTCCCTCTCTCATGTGCTTGCCCTGTACCCGAAGTCATGGAGAGGAGAACTGTGAACAGTGAGGGCCACATCCATGTCTGCCTAGTGAAGGACTGCTCTCCAGGCCTCGGAAGGAAAAGCACTTTGTTCCATGGTCATCCCCTGCCTGGGCAGCCCTTGGTTGCGCTTCTGTTGCTTGGCCAGTTTCTCCTGCTGTGGGTGTTTTGAATCCATCTTTTGGGTTCCTACTCCTTTTTTTTTGAATCACTTTGAGACAAGACATTTTCTTGTGATGGCTTGAAGTTGTACATCCTGGTGGGTTAAGTCTGGTGAGCAAAATGTCTGTTATTTGGTGCATGCGCACACATGTGAGTAAGTGGGCAGTGTCTTCTCATGAGCACAGGACATCTCCCTGGTGGTCTGCTTCCTGGGGGTGTGCTACTGGAAATGACAGCTGTGCAGCTGTAGTGTCCCTGCCGACTTAGGAGCTCCTGAGTGCTCAGGAGGTTACTTTTGTCTAGTCCTCTGGTTCCTGTAGAGGTGCTCTCAAGTATTCAGCTGTCCTCCACCGCCCTGGAGGCATTTCCTTCCCCCGGCACTTACTTCATTGCTGCTTTGATTGGGGTGCTGTTACAACTTGCTGGATGGCAAACCTTATATTTATATCCTCCTCAGCTTTAGGGACAAATGGTAAATTCGGCACTCCTACCTAGCCATAAACCATAGTACACAGAAACTTCTGGTTTTCTGGAGTGTCACTCCTTTGTTCACTCTCCCGCCACCTAATCCTAAGAGAGCAGCCAACCTTCTTTTCCCATGTGAAGTAGTTTGAGGACTGCTTGTGTGGACCTGCAGTCCCCTGGAAAAGAGCTTGAACATGAACTAGCTGATGGTAAACATCAGTAGGTGATGAATAGGGGAAGTGTGGTACTCCCTGGAGGGACATGAGTTGCAAACTATAGTTCAGGTTCAAAGCTGTTAGAAGCAGGTTTTAAACTATATGGTACCATAGTTGAACTTGGAAGTACGCCGTGTTGTTGAAATGCCTCCTGAAGGATCTTCAGATATGGTGTGGTGCCTAGGTTTCACCTTGGTTGTTTGAGTGAGAATCTTACAAATGTGTGACCCCAGCTCTTTCAGTCTCCATTTACCTGGACGTGTGGATGAGCGGCTGTTCTTGGACTGCGCTGACCTCAAGGCCTATGCAGTTTACTTACGTTCTTGAGGATGTGGTTGTGATGCTCAAGAATAAACTGCAATTTACTCAGTTCTGTGTGAGGGGGAGGTAAGTTGGTTCCCCGAGATGAACACTGATAACCTTTCAGATAGCTGGCTTAGAAGTTTTTGGTTTCTTGACAGGATTTCTCTGTGCAACAGTCTTGTCTGTCCTGGAACTCTTGTAGACCAGGCTGTCCTCAACTCAGCAGAGATCTGTGTGAGACACCATGTCCGGCTAAACAGTTTTAACCTACTCCTTTCCAGAGGTGATGTTTAGTAGAGGGTATATATAAAATACAGAATCCTTCCTATCCGAGAGAATGGCTGCATAGTGGATAATACTGGGACACTGGTTTCTAAGGAGCCTTTTTACTAGAAATTGGTAGTGGCTACTTCTTTTCCCTCTGGAAAAACCAGCACTTAAACGAATAAACGTAAAAACCCTGTTATCTCGGACGGCATATCTGACCTAAATTAGCTTTCTGTAAAAGAGCAGAGCTAGATTTTTTTTTCCCAATAGCTTTCAAAACACAACTGAAAAGCTCATCTCTGAACTTTCAGCTGTTGATGGTGCCAGTTATCCTGCTCCCACTAATAGAAAATAAAAAGTTCATTTGCCACAGTGATTGTCATTTCCTTCTTAGGAGTGCAGCTTAGCTCCAGGACTTCATTTAGTCAGAGGAAAATGGTTGCTACCTCCCTGTTAAGCTGCTTTCCATTATCCAGTTGTGGCAGAAAGACTGTTGGGGAGGCCTGGGGAGATGGGGGGTCACATAAAGGAAGACTAAGAAGGGCTGCTGCAGAATGTGCCCTTCTATCTGAAAGCCTGTGTGGAGAGGATGGTGGCTTTAGAAAAGGGGGTGAAGTAGGAGGGGCAGCAGTCGCTGAAGCATGACAAGCCTCCAAAGGCCCCTGGGACTTGAACACAAAAAGGGAGCTTTTGCGCTCTTTCACATGCACACGTCTCCCTCAGCTCCATCCATTCTCCCCTGCTGTTTTGTAAATCTCCCAGTTGGAAATTTCTAACATGGGAGAGCTTCTTCCCGTGCTTCCCTTGGCAGAATGCTCACATGCAGCTGCAAAGAATTTTCTTTTCCTTTTCACAGCATCTCATTTAAAAGCATTAGTGAGACTACAAAACAAAATAAAAACTTGAGATTTTTCAGAAGTGGAAGCCAAGTTTAATTAAAAGTCAAGGAAGTTGGGGGCTATAACTCTTTTGTGAAGCTTCTTAAAGTCAGATGTGAACGTGTGCCAATGGAAGGCAAGGTGGGAAATACCCGTGGCTATTCTTCTTTAGGAAATTTAAAAGGCCTGCTTATGGGGGGTATGCTTGTAGGATAACCTAGAATTTATCAAAGGATATGCTGAGCTATATCTCTGCCTCAGGATATTTTCTAGTTGGTCAGTAGTGGTTTGAGGAAGAATGCATGTAATAGCTTTGTATTTTCTAGCCCCCTAAAACCTTCTAATGGTTTCACCCTTGATCTGACCTACCAGTGGGCCGATACCGCCATTGCAGGGAAGGTAAATCCAATGGAAGTTGACTGCATGCATGCTTGGCTACCTGTGTTCCTAGACTGGCCTCAAATTAGGAATCCTCCTGTTTCTCAGTGCTGGAATGTAGTAGGTATGTGCCACCATGCCCAGGTGTTTAGAATCTTACAAACAAACAAACAAAAAAAAACCTGTTAATATTTGTGGGTGCCTGAGTCCTTTATTTTGGAAGCCAGTTTCTTCATCTAATAAGAGATCACATAGTATATTCCTAAAGTCTGGAGAGTTTTGGAGGATCCCTGGTGACGGTTCTGTGTTGTCCTGTTTTTAGTTAAGGCACAAGTAAAAAGTTAGTGCTTTCTAGCAAAAGTGCTTCTAAGTGCCTGATGGTGAGTCCAGGTCACACTCCAGAATCTGCTTGCCTCAGGATACTCAGGTTTATGGAGCCAGAGTCCCTGGGGAGTCTTTTTTTCTTCTTGTCATTTCCTCTCAGTTGTTTATCTGGAAATGGGTGTCTGTAGCTTTGAGTGTTCCTAGATTTTTTTTGTTTGTTTGTTTATTTTCTTTTTTAATTTGCCCCTTTTTTTCCATGTGCTTTGATGTTTTGCCTACATGTATAACTGTGAGAGTGTTAGATTTCCCCAGAACTGGAGTTACAGACAGTTGTGAACTGCAATGTGGGTGCTGGGAATTGAACCCTGGCTCCTGTGTAAGAGAAGCCAGTGCTCTTAACTGCTGAGCCATCTCCAGCCCCAATTTTTTCCTTCTAGTGCAGTGGGTTCCATTTGGACATTTTTTATGTATGTGAGTTATTTTGATCCTATCCAACCCTCTCTACCCTCTCATACCCTGTCTCATTGGTCCTCTTACCAACCAGTCCCATGTCTACTTAGGTGCTTTTTGTTGTTTTTTTCAAGACAGGGTTTCTCTGTATCTTTTAGAGCCTGACTTGGAACTCTGTAGACCAGGCTGGCCTCACAGAGATCCACCTTCTCTGTTTCCCCAGTGCTGGGATTAAAGGCATGTGCCACCACTGCCTGGCTAATTAGGGTTTCTTAGGTGCATGCTTGAGGGGATATTTTGTTTTTGTTTTTGAATTTTTTAAACTTTTCAGTGTGGATGGATGAGGATTCCTTTGGCTTGGAAACAATACTATAGGTCCCCACACTACAGTACTGCAGTGTTTTGTTCACCTCATCCTTATCTTTTTGTTGTTTCATAAAGGTTTTACAAAGTATTTTAAGACTGTCTTTTAAAAATTTATGTTTTAACGTGTATGCCTGCATATATGTCTGTATACCATAGGCCTGGTGTTACCATGTTTATTGATGGTGTTTAAACCAGGTACATACATCACAGGTTCTCTGGAGGAAGAGAAAGAGAAGCAGGTAACTTTGTATATTTGATGGTGGACAGGTAGAGACCTGCAAAAACAACAAAAAACCAGACCAAACCTACTTTTTATTGGGACACATTTCCTGAAGGATAATTTTTACAATTTGTGTAAATTAGTCAGGTCTGGGGCTTTGAGCTCTTAAAAGATGTGGTCATTATTAACGTAATAACTAAAAAAACAAATTATTGTTCCTAGCACCTTTCCTTCCTTTTTAAAAAAAAATTTTTTTTAGTGTGTGGGTGCGCGCATGCACACGCGTGTGTACACACACACACACACACACACACACACACACACGGGCATCAGGTACCCAGGAACTAGAGTTATATACAGCCAGTTGTTAACTGCCATGTTGGTGTCTGGGAGTAGAACCTCAGGTCCTCGAGCAGCAAGTGCAAAGTGACCTAGGAAAGGGGGCTTCCTCTCCCTTTCCCATGCTGATTTCATTTGTGTTCATATCAGAGACCCTTAAAAAGCAAAAAGCTACTGACAATCTTATGGTCTAAAGCTCCACCTGCAGTTAGAAACTGGTTGTCCTGGAATGTTCTTTTGTGTGGGAAGGAAGCTTGTAAAAACCTTCATCCTAAAAGAGGGTTTGGTTAGCCTTTTGACATGGTCTCTGGGATCCAGCATTAGATTACACGAACCTTTCAAGTGCTTTCTGGGAGCTGGTACTAGATTATACACAAGAATATTTCTCTTGTGTGTGATAGGATTAAAAGTGGGTTTGTTGCATTGCCGTGTCTGATTTTGGGTCATAATTTCAAAAGGCTAGAGGAGCACAGGATGTTTACTGGGGCTGAGTTTGGACTGCCCAGGGTTAGGAACAGGGAGGCTGGCACTCGGGGTACAGGCAAAGAGAAGAAGTTTTCCTAACTTAGAAAGAGGTTGCATCGCTAGAGTGTGCCCTCCTCCCGTGTGTGTGTGTGTGTGTGTGTGTGTGTGTGTGTGTGTGTGTGTGTGTTTGTTTGTGTGTTTGAACGGGGAGATCATTTACTAGCAAGAGTGGCTTGCTAGCTGGTGAGAATACTTTTGCCCCATTTTCCTCAGCACCAGAGTTACAGATGTATGACCTGCAGTGTCCACCTTCTGTGATGTGAGCACTGGGGATTGGAACTCAGATCCTCACACTTTCAAAGCAAGGACCTTTACCTACTAAGCCCCCCCTCCTTGGAACAGCTGTATGTTCAGAACTGGAAAATTTCCTACACACAGAGCTTCTTCATTAGGTACTGATACTCCTTAATTCAAAATTGCTTGTAATAATTGGAAGCAGCTGCTGTTTCCTTGCTGACTAGGTATCAGTCAGATGCTTTTGAAAAGCTGGACTTGGGTTGTTTATGTTTTAATTAAGGTCCCATTTTATCCCCTCCCCCCAGTCCTTGATTGTCCAGTGATCTGGATTTTACAGTAATAGATCTGAATTATACATCTCAGTAGAAAGGTGTATAAAGGTGTAAGTTCGAGGACTTACAGTTGATATATTTTTATTAGTTAATAGTAAATATAACTGCGTGATAGTTCCTTTCCTCATCCTGAGAGCTTTTTTTTGGGGGGGGCTTGGGTGGGGGTGGGGTGGCCTACAGAAAACTTACTACCATTAGGCAGAGTTGAGACTGTCCTTAGCTTCTCTAGAGACACTGGTATATCAACTATCGATTGTGTCAGTGCTCCAGGGCAGGCACTGTGTGAAACTTCAGCCCAGACACTCCTGCTACTTGTTGTCTAACAGTTTGCAAGTGAAGCTCTGAAGAGGGTGTAGCTAGAGATTCCTGCCTGGCCCAGTCAGGACAAATCTCTCTCACCCACCAGTCCCACAGTCGCTCAGACCCAACCAAGAAAGCACACAGAAACTTATATTGCTTAGAAACTGTATGGCCGTGGCAGGCTGCTTGTTATCTACCCTTTCTATCTTAAATTAACCCATTTCTGCTTATCTATACTTTGCCACATGGCTTGTGGCTTACCAGTGTCTTTACATGTTGCTTGTCATGGCGGCGGCTGGCGGTGTCTCCCCAGCCTTCTACTTCCCAGAATTCTCTTCTCTCTTGTCCCGCCTATACTTCCTGCCTGGCCACTGGCCAATCAGAACTTTATTTACTCAGAGCGATATCCACAGCACTTCCCCTTTTCTTTTTTTTTTAAGGAAGGTTTTAACTTTTACATAGTACAATTACATATAACAAAACAATTATCAAGCAAGAATTACAGTTACAATATTAAAGAAGATATCCTATCTTATATTTGTGAGTCTAAAGTTTTATATCTAACTTATCCTGTATCATAACTGAGGAAATTATAACTATCTAGTCTTCAACCACCTCAGAAGAATATAATATTACCTGAGAACCGGGAGAAGGATGCAAGCATTTTTCGGGAGTCTTGCAAGAGTAGACAGAGACAGCTGGCAGCCTGGACAGTCACCTAATGTTCCTTTGTAAAGTTGGGGCATGTCTTCAGCCCACAGGGCTAGAGTCTCTTGGTCACTTCTCTCAGTGTCCTGTAGAATGTCTGGCAGTTTCCTCTGTGAAGCAGGAACCTGAAGGACCATTTTGTCAAGCAAAGTTTAGTGGTCACCTTTCTATGGGTCCTGCATGTCCAGTCGATCAAGCAGTCCAGGCAAGAACAGTTTCTTGCCCAAATGGCTATTTTTGCCAAGGTGAAGATAAACTCCATACAAAGTGTCTTCAATGCCCATCCTCCTCTCTGAAGTAAATTGGTGCTGCCAGGAGCAGACATGTCTCACTGTCCAGAAAGTCTAAATTTTAAAAGTATTTTAAATGCCATATTCTGAAGGTCTTTGAAGTATTTGAAGATTACCTATCTATCTGAAATATCTCTATGTATACCCAGAAGACTTAACTGACATGGCTATGAGTATGATTATCACAGATGATTAATTATTAATCTATTTTTAATTATCCATTACAATTTTAAATGAGCTATACAAACATAATACCTTAAACACTATTAGAAATATACATACAGTATAACAAAATTAACTTTAAGTTTGTATCAATAGACTAAAATCTATACCAATGTAAAACATTTTAAACAAATTGTTGCTCTTTAGAAGTAAGTTCCTTAATCTATTCTTTCATCGTATTATATCTGTATCATATCCCCTTTTCTTCTTTAGAAAGAGATCACATTGATTATCAACCTGCTTTAAAGAAAAATTGGTTTTTCTATGTCCCACACCAGATTCTTCTGATTTGGGACACAAGAATCTCTTAACCTTTTCTTTTAGAAATATGTCTGGGTTTAGAGAAGGAGTGAGCCAATTCCATCTCCAAAGCCAGCTGGGAATTTGGGCATAGTTTTTTTTTACTACTTTCTGCTGGAGGGGGGCGCTGTATCTTATGGGGACACAAAGAAAATTTTAGGATTATGGAGTAGTCCATTAGGGTGAACCTCTGAGCCAGTTGCCTTGAAACCATTCTGGATGTCGGATCATCTGGGCCACTGTGTCATCGGAGACCTTTCAGGTGGTCTTGGCTGATCAAACCTGATGTATCTTAATCTGGAACAAATCCATAGCCTCTGGCTTTCTGTGGAAACAAAAGCAGAGACTCCTTTCCAAAGCAACATATCCTTATATCCAAATTTTGAAGTCAAGGTACCTTTAAAATTTACATATTTGTTTAACTCAACAGCTTTTATGATCAAATCTTTTTCTGCAGTTAAAAACCCAAAAGATAACATAACATAAAACAGATTCTCTGTGTAATATCCATCTTTGTAAGACTGAAACGCTGTTGTGGCTGCTGGCTCCGCCCACCTCTGCTTCCCAACATGGCGGCAGTTACAGTACTGCCAGCTCTGGGTCTGGAGCCATGTGTACCATCAACTATCAGAAGCAGTTCTATCAAAGTAGTGCATAGCCCAGAAACTTTTTTTTTTTTTTTTTTAGAAACTGTATGGCCGTGGCAGGCTTCTTGTTATCTACTTTTTCTATCTTAAATTAACCCATTTCTGCTTATCTATACTTTGCCACATGGCTTGTGGCTTACCAGTGTCTGTACATGTTGCTTCTCATGGCGGCGGCTGGTGGTGTCTCTCCCCAACCTTCTACTTCCCAGAATTCTCTTCTCTCTTGTCCCGCCTATACTTCCTGCCTGGCCACTGGCCAATCAGAACTTTATTTACTCAGAGCGATATCCACTGCAGAGTGAGGTTTAGGGGTAGTGGGGATAGTTTCTTAGATGAGAATAAACCTCGACTGTTTTGGGAAAAGCTGCTGCTCAGGGTTTGGGTGTTGATTCCCCCATTTACACAGCAGCTTAGGATAAAAAGAGACTGCCTTAATTTTTGGAAAGAAAGTTGGAGGGGATGTTGCTTGCACTCTTCTCTCCATGACACTAACAAGGGAAGAGATATAATGGCTGTTTCCTCCCTTCTTGATTTCAGAATCGAACTTGGGCTAAAGTTTTGAGCAGATGGTTCTAGTCAATTGTAATCCCCCTCCCCCCCTTTCCTCAAGTGTTCTACTTTTGCTCACTTGTAGAAGATTAGGGCGGTACACCTACATTAGTTTCTTACATGGCTGTTTTGACCATGAAGCATTTTCTGTGCTGTGGAAAGACAAGGTCCACGTGTGGTGATATTGTGTTCCTCAATATCGTGCACCCAATAAATCTGGGGTCAGAGAATAGAACAGCCATTAGACATAGAGGCCAGAAAATGGTGGCACTCACACCTTTAATCCTAGCATTCCAGAGGCAGAGACCGGACCGGATCTCTGTGAGTTCAAGGCCACACTGGAAACAGCCAGGCATGGTGACACATGCCTTTAATCCCAAGAAGTGATGGCAGGAAGCAGAAAGATATATAAGGCGTGAAAACCAGAAAGAAGAAGCTTTTAGCTGGTTAAGCTTTTAAGCTTTTAGCAGCACAGTTCAGCTGAGATTCATTCTGGATGAGGACTCAGAGGCTTTCAGTCTGAGGACACAGGATCAGCTGAGGAACTGGCGAGGTGAGGTGGCTGTGGCTTGTTCTGCTTCTCTGGTTTTACAGCATTCACCCCAATACCCAGCTCCAGATCATTTAAGATTCATGTTACATCCATGAGCATTAATGGTTCCTGGACAGAACAGGACCATAAATCTCTGTCTCTTATGATTTGGCACTGTTATATACTGAGCATTGGGAGTGCTGGGGAAGCTCAGCTCTGGTTATATATAGGTTTTACCAGTTGGAACAGCCCAGTAGGCTCTGCATGCCCTACCATTAACACTCCCCACTCCCCCACCCAACTAGAAGAAGTTGGCCATAGTGTGTCTGAGTGCTTTGTGGAATCAGTCTGAGGGACTGGAGAGATGGCTCAGAGGTTAAGAGCACTGATTGCTCTTCCAGAGGTCCACATGGTGGCTCACAACCATCTGTAATGAGATCTGGTGCCCTCTTCTGGCCTTCAGTCATACATGCTGTATACATAATAAATAAATCTTAAAAAAATAAATAAAGATGCCCTAGGAGGTCTTTTTGGTCCATGTACTTGATCAGACAGCTCGGACTGGAAGAAGTGGCAAGTTGTGGAGCTGCTTTCAGGAAAGCCTGTGGTTTATCTGTTTGGTGTTTGGTGTTCAAGTGCATCCTATATGCACGAAGCCACTAGCAGTCAAGCCCCAGCTTTAGTCTTGTTCCACAATTGTTGTACTTACTAGAAAATCCTCAGTGTAAATGCTTTGTTAGGTTTTCACTATGGTAATTGAAGGTCTACCATATTTTTTAGTTCTTGTAATAGAATCTTGTGTTAAACACCCTCCCCCAACCCAAGACTCTTTCTTTCAGTCTTTCTCAGTGGAAGAGAGGAACTTGTAGTGTTACTTTTTTTTTGGCATTGCTTGTGGCAAAACACTAGAGTGAAACATTTTAAGGGCTGTGTTAGGAGCTTTGTTTAGGGGATGTAATCTTCCGGAGCCAAGAAGACCGGGCAGCTGGGACTGACTTGGTTCATGGTATCATTTCTTACTTATCTCCTAGGATCAGGAAGCAGAATTAAGGTTGGATTTATGCCATGCTGGTTTGTAAGACTTCATCATCCTCAACTTTGTGTGACCCTGTTTCTGCTGGCTAGTCTCATTGTCAAAGGCTCCACAGCCTCCCCAAACAGTGCTGCAGCTGGGGATCCAGCTTATCCAAACACCTGAGCCTGTGGAGGACATTTCACACTAACTACAGGTCACTTTGCTTTGTGTGAGGCTAAAGATTCAGAGGTTAAGAGCTCTGGCTGCTCTTTCATGATATCCTGGTTCAATCCCCAGCACCCATATAGCAGCAGATAACCTGCTGTAACTCCAGATCTGATGTCCTCTTCTGATCTCCAAAGGCACCAGGCACACAAATAGTAGACAGACAGACATAAACATACGTATAAGTAAACTGGTGCCGCCCCCCCCCCCCAATAAAAAGGGCGGTGACTAGTTAGAAATGACCATAGGAGTTTCAGAGCAAAGAAAAATACAGCCTGATGGTGTAGGTACACACGTTTTGAGGCAGGCTGATTTCTGTGAGTTTGAGGCATACATAGTAAATTCCAGGACTGCCAGGGCTACATAATGGTACCCTGCCCCCCCCACAAAAACAAAACAACCCCCCCAAAACAGGAACAAACAACTATAACAAAGTATTTGTTTTGTATGGGTGAGCGCCAATGCTCCACAGTATAGCTACTGCACTTTCAGAAACAAAATAGAAAACTGGTAAAAATCTAGTTAAATGGAGAGAAAGCCCCACCATTTAACTGTCACTGGCCAGTGAAAGGTGTGGTGGTATTGTGTTCCCCACAATATTGTGCACCCTAACATTTATCTGGGGTCAGAGAACAGACAGCCACTAGAACAGAGCCAAAAATGGTGGCTAGAAAATGGGTCAGAGCAAGTCATAGCAGAAGTTGGGCGGTGTTGGTACACGCCTTTAATCCCAGCACTTGGGACCAAGGCAGAGCCAGGTGGATCTTTGTGAGTTCAAGGCTACATTGGAAACAGCTAGGCATGGTGACACACACCTTTAATCCCAGTGGGTGGAGGCAGAAAGAGAAAGAATATATAAGGCACGAAGACCAGAAACTTAGAAGCATTTTGGCTGGTAAACATTCAGGCTTTGGAGCAGCACAGTGCAGCTGAGATTCTGGATGAGGACTCAGAAGCTTGCAGTCTAAGGAAATAAAACCAGCTGAGGAACTGGCAAGGTGAGGAAACTGGCTTGTTCTGTTTCTCTGATCTCCCAGCATTCACCCCAATAACTAGCCTGGGGTTTGATTTTATTAATAAGACCATTTAAGATTCATGCTACCGAAAGGAATATACAGATCAGGAGGAAAAAGGCCTGGGTGCACTTGTTTATAGGAGTGATTGAGTTGGAAGTCAGGCAGTTTAAAGCAAGTCCTTTTGTGTGGAGGACCTCTGATTGGGGACCTCTGGCATTCATTCTAGGCCTAGTTTAGAGCTGCCTGAATGCTTATGGGCCTTATTTTGAGATTTTTCATGTGGGATTGACTGACCATGAAGTGGGCAAGATAGGGTGGAAAATAATAGGACAGTTTCACAGCTGTTAGCTGTAGTTAGAGTTTTCCTGCCTGGCCCATAGACACTTAGAACCAACCAAGTAAACACACAGAAACTTACATTGTTTAAAAACTGTATGGCTTTGGCAGGCTTCTTGTTATCTACTTCTATCTTAAATTAACCCATTTCTATTAATCTATACTTTGCCACGTGGCTCGCCACTTACCATTAACTTACATCTTCCTTGTCATGGTGGTGGCTGTCAGTATATCTCCTCCCCAGCCTTCCACCTCCCAGAATTCTCTTCTCTCTTGTCCCACCTATACTTCCTGCCTGGCCACTGGCCAAACAGCATTTTATTTATACACAGCAGTTAGCTTTATAACAGTTCTCCAAGGGTTTTCTTTGGAGAATAAAGAAGGTACTCTAGAATAAGGAACACAGACTTTTGGTTTTTTCTGGGAAGGATGCCACACCACTGAAGCATATACAGGATGTCTCCACCTTTCACTCCAGGAGGGTATGGCTGGAAGTAGAATTACCACTGTGGTGCAGTGCCTCCTTTTTCTTAGGAAGCCACACAGAAATAAAGGGAGCATTAGCAAAAAGCCATGTCCAAGAAGAGGAAGCAGAAAACTTAGGTCTGGAAAGAAAGATTTGTGAAATGTGATGTAGAAGAGAAATGCTTTGATTCAACCCCTAATCCAGCAAACAACAAAACTATGCTATGTACATAAAACAATTCATGCAACCATTATTTATTCATTTCACTTATCCATCTGAGACTGGACCTTAGCTATGGCTGTCCTGAAACTCACTGTGTAGAGCAGCATCACAGAAATAGAAGCATGAGCCACCAAGCACTGATGGTACCTATTTATTACAGAAAACAGCCACCTCTTCTCCCTCACTCCACTGTCTGTTTTGAAAGTTGTAGCTGGGTGTTGGTGGCGCACGCCTTTAATTCCAGCACTTGGGATGCAGAGGCAGGTGGATCTCTGAGTTCGAGACCAGCCTGGTCTGCAAAGTTCCAAGATAGACTCCAAACCTACACAGAGAAACCCTCCCTGTCTCACACCAAACCACACCACCAAAAACACCTTAGCTGTGTGGTCCTTAATATTTAGATTTTCTGGCATGTATACAGGAAGTTCTCTAGTATACAGACTTAGAATTTCAGGTGCCTGATACTGGGGTATGTGTGTGCATTTCAACATTAGCAAACACCAGAATGGCTTGTGAAATAGTATACATCCTTGTGTGAGTGTGTGTGTGTACGTAGACTTGTTGCTGGAGACAGGTATTGCTTTGTAGTCCTAGGTGGCCTGGAACTAACTTGCTTCTATCTTCCTGCTATAGCCTCTTGCAGGCTAGGATTACAGGTATGCCTTAAAGTTTTCTTATGCCTTTTCTTCCTCTTTTCTTCTTTGCAAATTGGAGTAAGCTTCACTAGCACTGATGTATTGTCTAAGACACTACTTGGGTAACAATTCTGATCATGCATGTCTGATGCCTTCAGAGGCCAGAAGAGGGAACCAGATTCCCTGGAACTTGAAGTTACAGCTGCTAGCTGTAATATGGGTACTTGAACTCAAACCTGGGCTCTTCTGGAAGAGTATGCAGGTTTCTGTAACTGCTGAGTCAGTCTCTCTCTCTCTCTCTCTCTCCCTCTCCCTCTCCCTCTCCCTCCCTCTCCCTCTCCCTCTCCTCTCCTTCCTCCCTCCTCCCTCCTCCCCCCCCCCCTCTCTCTCACACGCACGCGCGCGCACACACACACACACACACACACACACACACACACACACACACACACACACACCCCAGTACAAGAAAGTGGGAGAGGGAGGGAGAGGGAAAGAGAGAAATTGGGGACAGTCTCTCAGACTCTCAAATTTTCTGATCTTGAACTTTTGATGTTCCTGCTCAGTTTTATTATAGGCCTGCATTATCACACCTGGGTTATGAGATTCTGGAGATCGAAGCAGGGTTTTGTACATGCTAGGCAAGCACTGTACGAATTGGGTTAAAAAATTAAAACTCAGCCAGGCGGTGGTGGCGCACGCCTTTAATCCCAGCACTTGGGATGCATAGGCAGGTGGATCTCTGAGTTTGAGGCCAGCCTGGGCTAACAAGTAAGTTCCAGGAAAGGCGCAAAGCTACACAGAGAAACCCTGTCTTGAAAAACCAAAATAAAAAAAAAATTAAAACTCGGCAAAATAAAATACTAGGTACACACATTGTGTAATGTATCATTATTAAATTGTATCAATTATTAGAGTTGGCAATTTTCATTGTTTTAAAAGTTTTTCTGTCCAGATCTTGAGAATCTCCATGATTTATGGAGCTAAAAAAGTGTTGTTTTTGTTTCTTTGTTTGTTTTGGTCCGTGGATGGAATCCAGGGTCTTATGGACATTAAGCAGACATCCACCTGCCCCTGTGGGCCAGGCTAAACTGATAGAAACCCACCTGCCTCTGCCTCCTGAGTGTTGGGATTAAAGGTGTACACTGCCATGCCCGCCTAGAGTAGAGTGGCTTCTTTTTGTCCTGCCAAAGTAAATGTGTCAGTCTCGCTGTTTCTCTCTGGTTTCAGCTGCAGCAGTGCTGTTCCTCGAAGTTGGCTTAAGTTAAATCCAGCCAGCTGAATTGAATGTAGATCCTCCTTTAAAAAGACCCCACAAACTCCCACTTTAGGAAAAATAATCAGCCGTCCTCGTCTTCTGCTTGCCATTTACTGTTGTTGTGTGTCTTTAAGTTTATTTTCATCCTGTGATTAATTATAATACAGGACATTGTTGTATAGTGCTGCCTGGCAAGCATTCATAACTGCTATTTTCTAAATCAGAGCAGTTGTACTGCTTGCAGGAGAACCTCAGGATCAGGCCTCTTGACTCATAAAAAGAGGGGTGAGAGGAGGATCTTAGGACCCTCACCTGGTCTTAGTCACTCCCCAGAGTTTTATATCTTTTTTGGTTTTTTCGAGACAGTTTCTCTGTGTAGCTTTGCGCCTTTCCTAGAACTCACTCTGTAGCCCAGGCTGGTCTCGAACTCACAGAGGTCCACCTGTCTCTGCATCCCAAGTGCTGGGATTAAAGGTGTGCGCCACCACCGTCCAGATTTTACATCTTGCTGTATGTAATTCTGCCCTAATTGTCTATGATTTCATGGTCTCAGGAGGTGCTAGAGTGAGCCCATTAACCTCAGTGGTTTTCTAAGTTGGACTATGAATTGCTGGTTTGTTATTGGTGTCCTAAGGAAAGAATTACCACAACATTGCTTAGACTTACTGTATTGAAGTGAAGCTAAGAATTCCGTGATACAGGGTGCTATTGCTTTCATGCGTGAACTTGGAAATTGCTGTGATCCCTCCAAAGCTGTTTTCAGTTCTCTAACTCATTTTTCTTGTAAATGATGATGCTACAGAACAACAAAATTCTAGGAGAAGGCAGTGCCTAGTGATTTTCACTCTTTGTTCAAGGTTGGAATAAGGGATGTTTAAAATAACAGTTGCTGCAGCTTGCACATAACGAAAGTGATTTGTAGCTACACATCCCTCTTCAAGATCTTTGATTCTAAAGTCTTTTAGGATTGCTTGTAATGGAATTTACAGTCATGAAATACACATTGGGCTTAACAGGAGGTGGACACTATTTTTTATTTTTTTAAATTAATATCGTCTGTCTTGCCACTGGGCTTTTTACCTTTCTATATTTCTGTACCCCTTTCTTTCTCTGCTGCTGGTTGTGTAGCTGGGTGGGTGGCTCTTGATGTCCTCCTTCTCTCACTCCTTTTTTCGTTCTTCCTCTCTTCCCAGATTTCTGTTTATTAATTTTCTGTGCCTGCCAGCCCTGCTAGCCCTCTCTCCTGCCTTGCTATTGGCTGTTCAGCTCTTTATTAGACCATCACATGTTTTGTACAGGCTCAGTAACACAGCTTCATAAAGTTAAACAAATACAACATAAGCAAAAGTAACACACCTTAACCCTGTGTTATAAGGTAGTATTTTCTAACACCCAACCAACCCTGACCCTTTAGCTTGTAAAGCTATGGATGGTGATCATTCCCAGTGAGAGGGAATGAGGTCTTCGCTGAGAACCTCAACCTGTTGCTTGCTTGGCGAATTCTTTTTACTTGCCCAATGATCCTGAAATTTGGAGAAGGGCTAGGGTTGGAATTGATGCCTCAGTTGGTCTACATTGACTTGATTTCTGCTCAGTTATGTCTGTATCACATGTCATTTCCTTCAGTTCTTTTCCTAGTGCACCACCAGGTGGGGACTGACCTTTGGCTCCCAGAGCACTCATTTGCCAGAAGTGATTGATCCTGCTGCTGTTTGTTTCCTTTATTGCATCATTTTCTTGTTCTGCTTGCCTTAAGAAAATGTTGCCTTCATATCTCTTAAGATGATGATTGTCAGGGGCCGGGGGGGGGGGGGGGAGATGAAGAGTGTCCCCCTTTGTCCCCATGGATATGAACATCTGACCTCCTAATTCATTTTCTACCCAAAAGATGTCTCGAGTCCTCTATGACTGACTCAAATGGAATTCTCTCTCTGTATGTCCTAAATGGTTTAGTGCTAGTGGGAATAAATCCATGTGTCTTTGTCTCCCTGTTTGTGGTTGGTGTGGTATGGTGATGTGGTATAGTGACATGCAGGCTGGAATCTGTCAGGATTTTCAGTAGTAACAAACAGTTGAATGATGAGTATTCTATCAAGTTTTGTTCATTTGGAGTAGAGTTTTCTAGATTGTCTCAACTGGCAATTCTCTTCTTGCCTTACTACTTCCGAAATGCCAGGGTTATATATAAGTATGTGTCACATGTCCAGATGTGTAAATTATGACTACTTACTACACATTTCCTTTTGTAAGCACTTAAAGAAACTTCTTTTAAAGGCAAGTAAGAAATGCCGGATGCCTTACAGCTGTGCTCCTGACACTCTATTGTGATTGGATAAGTGACTTTTAAGTTTCATCTATAGAAGCATCTTGGTCTTGTTAATGTCTCTCTTCCAGCTTCCTGAGAAGCTGTGTTTTCTGTGAGCCCATTCACAGTCATAAACTACATTTGTAATCCATGAACTAGTGAAGCTGCCTTCAGGAAATCACTAACTACACAACTCTCTATAGCCAGGAGAGTAATGAGAAAGTTTAAAACTGGGGTTTGTTGCCTTGCATGGTGGCACACACCCTTTAGTTCAGAGGCGTGTGGCTGAAGCAGCCCTTAGAGGCAGGTGGATCTTTGGGGAGTGAAGGCCAGTTTGGTCTACACAGCCACTTGCAGGCCCTCCAGAGTCCCATAGTCTGACCTTGTCACAGACACACACACACACACACACACACACACACACACACACACACACACACCCCAGATTGCTCACTTTGGAACTTCTTCAAGTTAAGAATGATATGTCTTAATTACTAGGTGGTAGATCCTCTTGCTTCCTTCCCCCCATGTTTCCAAATCTGCTGTGGTGTGTATATATATGTATACATAATGTGAAAGGGTGGCTCAGATGATAGAGTCACTAGCCTCTTTTTATCCATGATACACAACAAGTATTGAGATTGATTGAATCTGAAAATTGTAGACTTTTTTTTTTTTTTTTTACTGTTGTTGTATTTGCTTTTGTTTAAAGTTTTTTTTGAGATCATGAATAATACTACGTAATTTTTCTCACCCCTTTCCTCCCCCTGAACTGTATCAGGAATCTTAAAAGTTCTTAATACAAACAAACCTGAGGCCAGGTATTGGGGTAAATGCTGGAAGATCAGAGACACAGAACAAGCCATAGCTTCCTCACCTTACCAGTTCCTCAGGCAGGAAGCTAGCTTCTGAGTCCTCATCCAGAATGAATCTCAGCTGAACTGTGCTGCTCCAAAGTCTGAATACTAAACCAGCCCAATGCTTAAGAAAGTTAGTTCCTGGTCCTCGGGTACATACCTTTCTGCTTTCTGCTATCACTCCCTGGGATTAAAGGCTGTGTCACCGTGCCTAGCTGTTTCTAAAGTGGCCTTGAACTCACAGAGATCCGCCTAGCTCTGCCTCCCAAGTGCTGGGATTAAAGGCGTGCACCACCACCGCCCAACTTCTGCTATGGCTTTCTCTGACCCATTTTCTAGCCACCATTTTTGGCTTTGTTCTAGTGGCTGGCTGTTCTCTGACCCCAGATAAATTTATTAGGGTGCACAAATATTGTGGGGAACACAATACCTACCACACTGAACTGTTTTTTTTTAAGTTCATGTGTATGTGTTTTGCCCCAGTGTGTGTGTGTGTGTGTGTGTGTGTGTGTGTGTGTGTGTGTGTATGTGTGTGTATGTGTGTGTATGTGTGTGTGTGTGTGTACTGAAGTTATGCACTTCTCTGAGCCACTGTGTGAGGGATAGCACAGGGCACAAGGTCCTCTGCAAGAGCAATATGTATTTTAAGCCACTGATCCTTTTTTTTCAGTCCCATGTTCTTTTTTTTCCTGTTTGTTGTTTATCTTACATATAAGTGTGCTTGTTTACTTGGTGCCTTTGGAGGCCAGAAAAGTGTGTCTGATCTGAAATTGAAGTTCACAAATAGTCGAGCTTGCCACGTGGGTGGTGGGAACTCAACTCTGGTGCTCTAAAGAGCAGTAAGTGCTCTTAGCATCTGAGTCATCTCTCCAGACTAAAACTTTGACTTCTTAATTTGGTATTGATTTTAAAAAAGATTGGGCCAGGCGGTGGTGGCGCACGCCTTTAATCCCAGCACTCAGGAGGCAGAGGCAGGCGGATCTCTGTGAGTTCGAGGCCAGCCTGGTCTCCAGAGCGAGACCCAGGAAAGGCACCAAGCTATACAGAGAACCCTGTCTCGAGAGAAAAAAAAGGATCGGTGAGTTAGACTCTCTGTCAGTTTTCCCTGTTTTACTGAGTTAATATTGGTAAGCGAGTAAGCGAATATATTGGTGAAAAGACTACAGAATGTTAGTCTGTATAAACCAGCACTCAAGCAGTGGGTAGGTGTAACTCGGCTTTAGTAACTTTGAAATTGCTATAATTACTGAAATCCCAGGTCTTGAAAAATTCCAGTGGAACAGCCAGGACCACTTAAAGAGGAGAAGCTGCAAACTGATAGGGTTTTACTGCAGTTAGTTAGCACATTGGAAGTTGAGCTTCGTTTCCCGTTTCCACTTCAGCACCTCCTTCATTTATCTCAGTGTAGTGAGTATCAGTGCTCTCAGTTGTGACCTGTCAGTTTCAGGAAGTTCATATTCTGTCATGAACTCTACACTTTGAATCAGCCATCAGTCTGTGTTCATAGATATTATTTACCGCATCTCATTTATGATTCCTTTTTTCCTTCAAACCGTCTTATTCACATCTTACCTTGGTAGCTGGAAGTGACATTATTTATTGACAGTGGAGGCCTAATTACAGGAAAGCCTCTGCCATTGATTTTAAATGCGTATTGCTGGTTATATGTTATTTCTTACAGTTAGTAAGTCTTTAAAAGTAGCATGATGGAACAATTCACTTGTCTTTCCATAGTGGAGGCGGTGTGTGCTTGGGGCTTGGGAGCTTTCCTACAGTGTCTCAGTAGCTTTGTACTTTGAATTGTTAGCACCCTTGATATCCAACCTGAGCTTGGAGCTTGTGACCCTGTGTTGTTGGCTATCCAGTTTTCTCCAGCAGTGCTGGAGTTGGTAAAGACAATGGACAGGCATAGCTTCAACTATAATTTGGTAGATTAAATGCTTGATTTTTGGTAACATCCTAGAGATAGATTGATTCATTCATTCATGAATGACGGGTTTGTCTGTATAGCCCTGGCTGTCCTGGGACTCACCCTGTATGCTAGACTGCTTCTACCTCCTGAGTGTATTAGTATTAAAGTGGTGCTCCACCATGCTTGGATTTTAAATTTTATTACAGCCAAGTTCCTGGTCTTGTTGATTGGTGAGAGGGTGGTATCTACCTAGAGAGAGCCACCACAGGCCTTTATGGTTCCTTTTCAAGCTGTTTGGAGGGTTTTTAAAAAGGACTCAATGTGAATTGTCCCTTTTTTTTTTTTAAACTTTTATTTTATTTTATTTATTTTTTTGCTTTTTTGAGACAGGGTTTCTCTGTGTAGGTTTGCGCCTTTCCTGGAACTCACTCTGTAGACCAGGCTGGCCTCGAACTCAGAGAGATCCACCTGTCTCTGCCTCCCAAGTGCTGGGATTACAGGTGTGCGCCACCAGCACCCGGCTTATTTTATTTTTTAACTTTACTAGTCATGAGTTTACCTCTGATCTGTGTTGACCAGTAAGTACAAGGAGAGTACTGACCCTGAGTAACTGTGTTCCTCAAGAGCCCAAAGCTTTGTATTGTTCAGCACCACAGTCCATTACATTGTTTCATCCTTTCCTGCAGCTGAGCTCAGCTCACAGGTAAAGGTGGTGGTGACCTTTCTCTGTTTCTTACTGCACACCCTTTTCCATGGGCTTTGCTGATTTGAAAAGCGTCTTAGTTCACTTTACAACTCAGGCTTATTGAGCAGGAGGCAGAAGAGGAGGTAGACAAGAGTTCAGGGCTCTTGGCTTGAGTTTTTCTGGTCTTGGATTACTCTGTTTTAACATTTTGTTTGTAAGAGGCTCACTTAACTGTTAAAAAAAATGAAGTCCTAGAAATTACTTAGAAAGCATGAATTCATAAGAGGGTTTACTCTTTTGAAAGTACTTGGTCATTCATTCATTGTATGTGTGTGCATTCCGATTCCCTCCGCCACCTTATTTCTACTTCCCAAGTGCTGGGATTAAATGGGTGTGTCACCCCACTGCCTAGCTCATTCTGATTTTTTTTTTTTTTATTAATTGTCTAGTATTTGTCACTGTGGGATTGGCTGCAGCTTATTTTTTAAAGGCTCACTTGTGGGATTGAAATGTCAAGGTTTTGACAATATACCAGCAGTCCTTCAAGGTTTAAAATTTTCTGAGGTCTTGGTGACATGAAGCTTCAGTTTTAGTTTGTGATTGAAGCTGGCAGGTATTTTGACTGTTTCACAGGTAGTTTTTTTATTTAGGGTGACAACGATGTGGTATGTTCTGATTGTCTGTTGGATGTGTGTATGAACATAAGAAGCAAGAACCACCAAACATGAAGTTAGGATTCCTTTTCCAGGATTGCCTTTCCTATTACTAGCCTGAGCAGTCTTATCATCCAGGTAGCAGTTGTGTTTTATGAATATAATGCTGTTTAGTTAAAATTCCGGTGGAAGAATTGTTTCTAAGTCCATTTTCAGGTATTAAAAAAAAAAAAAAACTATTGAGTTTTTATTTAAACATTCTGAGGACACTTTTTCTAAACCAATACTTGATTCAAAATTTAGGAGGGCTGGAGAGATGGCTCAGAGGTTAAGAGCACTGGCTGCTCTTCTCGAGGTCCTGAGTTCAATTCCCAGCAACCACATGGTGGCTCACAACCATCTATAATGAGATCTGGTGCCCTCTTCTGGCCTGCAGACAGAACACTGTATACACAATAAATAAAATATTAAATAAAAAATAAAAGGAACTTGGTCAGTTCTTCACTGGTGGATATCTTAATCCCACACATAAGGCTTGGATGATGATGATGATGATAATGAAGATCTTGATTTTTCAAGACAGGGTTTCTTTGTGTAGCCCTGACTGTCCTGGAACTTGCCCCATAGAGCAGGCTGCTTCTGCATCCCAAGTGCTGGGATTAAAGTCTAGTGCCACCACCTAAAATATGTAAATAACTACCATTGTTTACTAAGGTACTTTACTAGGTTTACTAGGTACTTTACCTAGATCATTTAACTTCATTCATTCAGCTCACATATGCTTCATTTCAAAGAATGTCAGTTGGACTGTGTCAGGAGTTCTTTGATACTCAAGATGATAGATAGGTCCTGTCATGAGGGTGCATAGTCACTGGACTAATAACTACTAGGCAAGGAGTCAAAAAACTTGGGCTTATTCCTGGATCTACTAACACTTTGCTCTGACAAGTCAGTTTCTCTGTGTGGAAACTTTTCTTTCCATCTGAAGGCGACAGTGCAGGTGTAGGCTGCTAGCTCACTCCCTTACCATCGTCATGTTCTGCTTCAGGGACAAGGGAACCTCTTCTGAGAAAATGGCTCTATCTCATTGGCTTGTGGTATAGACTGACAGACATTCTCTTGTTTTAATAATTGACCCTGGAACGAAGGCTGAGCAAGTACAGGAAGCAAGCTGTACTTTTTCACAGCTTCTGCTTGTTCCTGTCATCGTGGTCTCTCTTCTTGATGGACTGTAGTTAGTGAGCTGAAATAAACCCTTTCTTTCCTCCTCACATTGCTTTTGCTGTTGTTTATCACAACAGCAGAAAGCTAACTAAGACAGCAGGTATGGAACTTTCAGAACTAGCGGTGTCCAAGGCATCCAAAGTGCAGAGGTAGGAGATAAATGTAATCTTCACAATTTTTTTTTATTTTCTTGGTTTGGTTGGTAGTATGTGTTTAACTTTGGAATCAAAATTTAAAATTGTTCAATCTCTGATTGTGGTTGGGGATTGAGGCCTTAAAAGGAAACACCATTCATTTATTTAAACCATCAGGAATGTTGATTGTTCCATTGCGATTTGAAGTCTTAGAAGCGACTGGATGTTTCCTTTTCTTGTCATGCACTTCCATCAAGAAGGGGAACTTTTCGGTTTTGCCACCTGTGTGTGGGTGTCTGTGGTGGCCAGAAGAGGGTGCTAGATGTCCTTTAGGATCTAGGATTACAGATGGTCGTGAGCTGAGCTGGGGTCCTATGGAATAGCAGCAAAGCCCCCTCCCCCCTTAAACAGACAGGGTTCCTCTGTGTAGCCTTGGCTGTCTCCAAACTCACTCTGTAGACCAGCCTGTTCTTGAACTCAGAAATCCTGCCTCTGCCTCAAATGCTGGGAAAAAGATGCTTCCACCACATGGCGGGAGCCAAGCACTTTTAACTCATTCCTGATCCATCTTTCATGTCCAGATTTTGTATGTTTATATTCAGCAAGGTTCCATTTGATTAGCTTAGTTTATAACTGGGAGGGGATGTAAAATACTCCTAGGTTTGTTAGTGAGGCCAGGCCTGGCTTCACATGGTTTGCAGAGCTCCTAATAATGCAAAATTCACCCCAAGAACTTCAAAATGGTTTATATTTTATTTGTAGTTGCTGCCTTACTCAGTTTTTTATTGCTGTAGTACATCAGTAACAAAACAATTTATAAATGCATTTGCTGGATTGTAGGCAGAGGCAGGCAGATCTCTGAGTTGGAGGTAAGCCTGGTCAACAGAATGAGTTCCAGGAGAGCCACAGAGAAACCTTGTCTCAAGAAAGAAAAAGAAAAAGAATTTATAAAATGTTTAATTGGGCTTTCAGTTTTGGAGGGATAGAGCCCTTGGTGACAGATCAAAGGCACGATGGCAGGAATAACTGAGGACTCTAAGTAGGAGGCAGAGAGAGCACTCTGGGAAACCTCAATGCCAACCCAAACAGTTCCACAAATTATCCCATTAGGAGCCTATGGAGGCTATCGCGATCCAAACTGCCACCATAGTTAGGGCAGGAACTCAAGGCAAGAATTAACTAGAGACCATAAAGGAACAATTCTTACTGCTTGTTCCCCAATACTTGCTTAGCCTGCTTTCTCATATGACACAGGATCACAGTGGGCTGGGCTCTCCCACTTCATTAACTATTAAATCTTAAGATTTGCTCATAGTCCAATCTTATGGAAACATTTTCTGAATTGAATGCCCCTCTTCCCAGATGACTTTAGTTTGTGTCAAGTTGACTTAAAACTAATGAACATAGTCACTGTAGCTTAAAATATTTTTTTCTCCCTTTCTGGGTGTAGTCAGATAGCAACTAGAACAAACATTGGATAAGTTATGTGTTCTGACTTGGTTTTCCCCATGCAGATTGAGAGACTTCTTGGGTTTGTTTTGCATGTGTGCTCATCCTGTCACTCCCAATCTCATTTGAAGAATCATGGTCTGATCTTCTAGCCCATGCAATCCTAGAACTGTGTCTTTCCCTATCTCAGCTTTCAAAATCAGTTTTCTCCTTCTATCTTATGGGAGACAATGATTGAATTGAAGCATGCTGGGCCTTCCTCCCCAGTGCTGGGGCTCTAAGACTATGGCCTTCAATTCTAATACTGGTGTACAGCATGGTTGGTGTGTGCATTTTCATCAGAAATTTTTCTAGTAATGGCCCATATGTACCCTGTATAATGTTCATTAGAAGCTTCTGCTATCTATATCATCTATCTATCTAATTTTTATTTATTTATTTTTTTGGTTTTTTTCGAGTCAGGGTTTGGAGCCTGTCCTGGAACTTGCTTTGTAGACCAGATCTCACAGAGATCCACCTGCCTCTGCCTCCTGAGTGCTGGGATTACAGGCGTGTGCCACCACTGCCCGGCTCAAAGTTGTTTTTAAGTTGTATGTATGTATGTATGTATATATATGTTGTATAAGATTTTGTGTGTGTGTATATATGTTGTATAAGATTTTGTGTGTGTGTATATATATGTTGTATAAGATTTTGTGTGTGTGTATATATATGTTGTATAAGATTTTGTGTGTGTGTATATATATGTTGTATAAGATTTTGTCTGTGTATATATATGTTGTATAAGATTTTGTCTGTGTATATATGTTGTATAAGATTTTGTCTGTGTATATATATATATATGTTGTATAAGATTTTGTGTGTGTGTATATATATGTTGTATAAGATTTTGTCTGTGTATATATGTTGTATAAGATTTTGTGTGTGTGTATATATATGTTGTATAAGATTTTGTGTGTGCGTGCGTGTATGTGTTTTGATAGCTGGGACTGGTGATATGGTGAAGTGGTTATAAGAGCACTGGCTTCTCCTCAGATTTGGTGTCCACATGCCAACCCACAGCCCTCTGTAACTCCCAGTTCCTGGATTCAGGTCATACATAAGTCAAATATATTCATGGCAAACACAATTAAAAAGGGAGCCAAAAAAAAGACATACTACACTTTCCTAGAGCCTGAGTTTGGTTTCTATGGTACACATGCCCACCCAAATAATGACAAACACACATCATTACAAATAAGTCATTTTTTTTTTTTTTTAAAAACAGTAAACCAGAAGACCAAGGCAGAGTCGTCATTGGGCTGTATTTCTGATGCAGTAAGAGCATGGAGTTGCCAGACTGTTGGGATGCTTCTCATTCGGAGTTGTATGCAGAATAGCTTGTCACAAATAACAAAATCTAGTGTTTAATTACCATCTGTTTTCCTCATCATTGTGGGCCATAAATGTGTTGTGTGCTTGGCTGTTAGTTTGTTTAATCAGGGCTTTTCTAAGGCTTAATGTGAAGGCTGCAGTGTATTGTGGAATTTTCCTCCAGGGTTGAAATAGTAGTAGTTGAACATGAGTGAACTTCATGGTTGACTGGCTGACCTTGCTGTGAAACTGTCCCAGTTGATTTCCTTGCAACATTCCTCCTCTCCTCAGCATGAATAATAGAGTAACCGGAGTCTGGATGTTGGGTCAGGGCAATTCCGTTCTCTTGTATTCAAGAGAGCTGCATACCTTTTCCTCAGCTGGTTCCTGTCTTTCCTTCAGTCATCTATTTTCTGTCTGTCTGTCTGTCTGTCTCCTCTCCCAGCTTCTTCCACTCCCCCTCCCACCCGTCTCTCTGTCTCCTTCTTTCTCTGTGTAAACAGCCATAACTGTCCCAGAACCAGCATTGTAGACTCACACAGAGATCTGCCTGCCTTATGCCTCCCAAATTCTGGCATTAAAGGTGTACACCACCACAGTCCGGCCTCTGCCATTTTCCTTACTTTTGGATACATACTGATACTGAACTGCCCATGTAGCCTGGACTGACTTGAATTCCTGATCTTCCTACTTTTGCTGTCAGTGTTAAGATTATAAGGTGTCTACCTCTACACTTTTATACCATGGAGATGGTGTGTGCTGGACAGCCTCTACTCTATCTTCAGCTTCAGCTGTTTCTTCTGGAAGGTGTCAGCTGCATCATTATTCTCTGTAGGATTCTGGTAGTATCTATCCTATTGAGCCGTTTCTTAGGCTTCCTGATGCACCACAGTTGATTGCTGGAATCATAAGGTTTTAATTTTGTTGCAGTTATGAATCATAATGTAAGTATCTGATATGCAGTTGGTGAAAGGGTTATTTGACCCCTAAAAGGATCATTGCCTACAGATTAAAGGGGCATCTGGTTTATGTAAAAATATAGGAATATTAATTCTTTTTAAGGTTGTTTTTTTGAGATGGGGTTTCTCTGTAGTTTTGGTACCTGTCCTGGATCTCACTCTGTAGACCAGGCTGGCCTTGAACTCAGAGATCCGCCTTGTTCTTCCTCCTGACTGCTGAGATTAAAGTTGCGCACCACCACCGCCTGGCTAGGGTGTTTTTTTGTTTGTTTGTTTGTTTTTTCAAGACAGGGTTTCTCTCTTTGTAGCTTTGCGCCTTTCCTGGATGGAACTCACTTGGTAGCCCATGCTGGCCTCGAACTCATAGAGATCCGCCTGCCTCTGCCTTCTGAGTGCTGGGATTACAGGTGTGTGCCACCACCACCTGGCTTTTTTTTTTTAAAAGCATAAACTGGAAGAAGAGTCTGTAAAATACTTCCTGATAAAGACACTGCAGAAATAATTAATAACTGGTGTTAATGGTATTCTTCAAAGGGCTAGTAGTATGAGAAATAGTATTTGTTGAACTTAGTATTTGTAGGTAGTATTAACAGATTACCTTCTCCCAACCAAAACAGAAACAATAATTTACAGAGCATTAGGTGAACCAAAGGTGTGGTGATATTGTGTTATTCAAAATATTGTGCACCCTAATAAACTTATCTGGTGTTAGAGAACAGAACAGCCACTAGATATAGAGGCCAGAAAATGGTGACACAAGCCTTTAATCCTAGCATTCTGAAGGCAGAGATCCATCTGGATCTCTGTAAGTTCAAGGCTACACTGGAAACAGCCAGGCATTGTGACACATGCCTTTAATACTAGGAAGTGATGGCAGAAAGTAGAAAGGTATATAAGTTGTGTGGATGAGGACCTAGGTTGGTCAAGCTTAACTTAGGCTTTTGAGCAGCAGTTCAGCTGAGATCCATTCCGGATGAAGACCCAGAGTCTTCCAGTCTGAGGAAACAAGATCACCCGAGGAATTGGCAAGGTGAGGTGGCTGTGGCTTGTTTTCTGTTTCTGAACTTCCAGTGCTCACCCCAATAACTGGCCTCAGGTTTGATTTTATTAAGACCTTTTAAGATTTGTGCTACACAAAGGTGGCCCTGAATTGTGGGCATAAGCTGGCAGCACAGTTGCTACAGCTGCCTTTGCTGCTTCACTCTGGAAAGAAGGGATGTCTTTACCCATGTTAGTTTACACAAGTATATACACACAATGGGTGAAGTTTATTTAGATCTTCCAGGAAATGCATTTCCACCGCTAAAATCTCACCCTTGCCATTGGGGTGCCTGTGCCCCAGTTCTGGAAGATGAGATAATTGAAAAATTTCTTAAAATGAATATTATATGTTACCAATTCTAGGATGGCTCTGAAATAACTTAAGGACAGGAAGAGAACTAACTTTCCCATATTTGTGCTAAGTTTTTGGTTTTTCCTCTCCTGAGGTGTGACTTTTCATTTATTTACTTGGTGTGATTTGTTGAGGGGTCAGAGAAAAATTGTTAAGTTGTTTGACTTTATGTGGATCCCAGTGATCAAATGCAGGAGTCAGGCTTGGTACAAGCACCATTACCCACTGAGCCCTCTTGCCAGTCCAGGTACTCTTCCTATTTTTAAAAAGCTGTAAATCGGGGCTGGGTATTGATTTTAAAAGATTGATGGGCCGGGCGGTGGTGCCGCACGCCTTTAATCCCAGCACTTGGGAGGCAGAAGCAGGCGGGTCTCTGTGAGTTCGAGGACAGCCTGGTCTTCAGAGCGAGATCCAGGAAAGGCGCAAAGCTACACAGAGAAACCCTGTCTCAAAAAACAAATAAAGGAAAAAAAGTTGTAAATCAGAATGGAGAGATGGCTCAGTAGTTGATTGAGAGCTCTGGCAGCTCCACCAGAGGACCTGGGTTCAATTCCCAGAACCCACACGTCAGCTCACAACTATCTGTAACTTCAAGGGATCTGAAACCTTCAGACCACTGCACATACAATAAAGTTAAATAAATTTTTAAAGAGTTGTAAATCTGCTTAGGTTTTAAAAATCCATTTATTGAAGTCTTATTTATAAATGCCTTTAAAATGTATAGTTTGACTTTTGACTAGACTTGTCACACCTGAGATGATCTCCTTCTTGGCTATCTCTGGCTTTTGTATGCTGTAAAACTTATGTAAGTGGTGGAACATCTGTGTCTCCAGGCCTTTGCTTTGTTCCTGAGACTCATATTGTTTGTTTCAATAGATAGCTTGCTTTCATGGCTTAGTTCTTCCATTCCCTGTGTCTTCCAGTATATCTGTCCATTGTCTCCACAAGATCCTTTTGTTACTTTGTAAGTAGATATTAAAGTTACTTTCATAAAGTAGCAAAATTAACTAGAAAAAATACCCATTCAAGTTCAATAAATAACTGCTCACCCTGCTCACAACCCTACACCTCTTCTGAGAAATATAACTTTAGCAGCTGTGGAACTTTATCTGAAACCCAGGATGTCATTGAATTTATGATTCCTCTCTCCCCCCAGCACCCTGAATGCTGGTATTACAGATGTGTGCTCCCTTTCCCCCACTTATTTACTTCCCTTTGATGGCTAGGCAGAATGTGTAGACTTAGAATGGCAAGGGAAAATGGAGCCTCAGAGGAGGCCAATGCTTTTTAAAACAGCAACTGATGGGAGAGCACCGTTCATTGGATCTGTCTGCCTGGTCTATTTAATAGCTCATTTTCTTTTAGAAAGTGTTGTGTTAAGAGCCAGTGTCTTGTTTATGGCAGCTTTGGGGGTGTGTGACCTGGATTTGAAGTCAAGATGTGTCAATCCCCCAAAATGCACTGAGAAAATATGTTAGGGTTTAGATGATCATCACATTGGTGACTTGTTTAGAAGAGAACAAACTTTTCTGGGAAACTTGCTATCAGTATATAAGTTGTTAAGTCTTAGACAGCATGGTTGCCATGGCATCAAGAAAACTGAGGACTTGTTGAATTAGGAGTGTGATGTGCAAATGCAGCAATCTGTGTTTGTATGTGCTATTGTGTTTTGACTTGCAAATCTTGGAGGTCTTGATGTGTAAATGTTTTCATGTAGTTGGATTTTTCTTTGGGCCACTAGCTCAGAAATAACGACACAGAGACTTTACTTCCTTTCTCTCTCCCAGAAATCCGCCCATATCTCATGCCTAGTATTGGCTGTTCAACTTTTTATTACACCAACCACTGCATATATATCTTCACAGTGTACAGATATCCCACCACACTTCTAGGTCTACTGAAACTTGTTAGCCTATAGTTTTGAGTACCCAAGATGCAAAGGCAGGAGTATGTCCATAAATTTGCCTGTCTGGCCTGTATAGTGAAATCTTGTGTGTGCTGTCGTCAGGCCCCCAGCAAAAAACAAATACTAGTTACCCATTTGCTTGTGGCAAACTCAGTTTCATGAGTTTCTGGTCCCTCTATGACATTGTTTGACCATGATGTCGACCTGTTTGCCAGGTCTCATGTCCCTCTAAGTTTAGAGCTGGTTTGACATTGATTATGACTTGTCTGCCTCAATAACAACTATAGTCTCATGCAGCTATGTTCTTTATTGTGGCATCAGTATTGACCTGTGTTTAGGAGTTGTCACATGCCAGATTGGTTACCTTTATGATTGAGTGAGGCATGAATACAGAAAAGTATCTTCAGGGTGTTCATGTTCCTTTAAGGTTGTAAGTCACAAGTTGTGGTGATCCTAAAGAAATGAGTAGAATTTCTGCCTACTCCTTAACACATTTCTTGGATTAATTCAGTTCAATGTTTCATTCTAGTCTTGTAATCAGAATTAGGAAGTGCATTCATGATGCAAGTGGGTTAGGCCCACTATGTTACCATGGCTTCTCAGTACCCACTATTGCTGGTTCTGGGAACATTAACTTCCAAGTCTATGAAAGAAGAAAGTGATGTCTTCCTCTTTTAAAAAAAAAATATTATTTATGTGTATGTGTGCATGCCTTCTGAGGATAGAAGAGGGCATCGGAGATAGAGTTAAAGGTAGTTATGAAGTATCTAATAATCTAACATGGTCAATGGAATCTGAACTTGGGTCCTGAAGTGCTTTTAACCTCTGAGCCATCTCAAATCGATTCTCCAGAGTGTATAAGCCTGGATTAGACCACAGATAATTAATAGGGATCTATCTTTCTTGTGTATTTATTTTTACTTTAATTTTTGCCACAAATGACTTTTTCTGGTGTAAAAACCAACCCTCTGGAAGAGTAGCAAGAGTTCTTAACTGTTGAGCTAGTTCTGCAGACCCTTGCTTAAAGCCAGTGAGAGGTGCTCCCACAAAATCAGCTGCTCCATCCACTCCTTTCCTTGAAGCGAGAAGAGGGTCACTGCTTTGCTGTGCTTGCAGATGAGATGAAAGGAGGGCCTTACTCTCAATTTAAATTTATTTTTGTTTTTAATACATCCCAACCTTTCTTTCTCCTCCTTCCACTTTTCCCAGTCTCCTTCCACCCCCTCTTTTCCTCTTCTCTAGATCCACTCCTTTTTTCCCCTTCAGATAAGAGCAGCCTCCCAGGGATGATATCCCTGGGAGGATACAGTTGTTGTATACAGTAAGACTAGGCACAAACCCTTATATCAAGGCTAGGTGAGGCATACCAATGGGAGGAAAAGAATCCCAAGAGCTGGCTAAAGAGTCAGAGACACCCCCCACTTCCACTGTTCGGAGTCCCATGAAAATAAGCCAACAAGCATAACATATATGCAAAAGACCTAGGTCAGCCCCATGCAGACTCAGTGATGATCACTTGAGTCTCTGTGAGCCCCTAGGAGCCCTGCTTAGTTGATTCTGTGGGCTGTGGTCTCTGGGTGTTGGGTCCTACAGTTCTTTCCTCTTTTCCACAGGGTTTCCTGAGCTCCCTGGAGAGGGACTCAGTGGAGATACCCAATCTTGGCTCACCCTCTCTCTCCCTGGACCCCCCTCCCTCCCCAATGTTTGGCTGTGGAGGCAGGGGAGGGGAGGGGAGGGGAAAGGAGAGGGTGTTGGTGGTAGTCTCTGTATCCGCTCCTATCAGCTGCCGGCAGAGGCCTCTCTCGATTAGACTAGGTGACCAAACTCGATTTCTGGCAGTTGGCAGGCCTTTGGTAGAATATTTGAGTCTCCACCCTTATTCTATTTCTTATTAAATTTTTTAATGTAGGGTAAATTTTTAATAGGTACAGCAGTTGAAAGCAGTCCACTGTTTACATACTGCAGAGAATAGTAAACGACCTGTTCTTCAATGACATTGGTTCTTAGCTATTCACAGAACTGGTATGAAGTGATTGGGAAAAAGGCTTGCACTCTGAGCTTTGAATATCAGTTCTTCCTCTTGGGGTGACCCTAGCTAGTCATTTAGCCAGCACAGGAAGCATGCAAAGGCCTCACTTGTAAGAAAAGCTAAATAAGGAGCCGTTTGTTTTTTCTTCAAGGCAGGGTTTCTCTGTGTAGCTTTTTGAGCCTGTTCTGGAACTCTGTAGACCAGGCTGGCCTTGAACTCACAGAGATCCGCCTGCCTCTGCCTCTTGAGTGATGGGATTGAACGTATGCACCACCACCGCCCGGCAAGGAGCCATATTTTAAGCACATGGTAGCTTGTGGTGTTTCAGTGACTAATGTCTGTGGAATGAGTTCCCGGAGATGCTCTGAAGTATTGGTATTGCTTAAGTGTCCTGTCAGTTATAATTGGAACAGGTCATTTGTTGCATATATTTACTTTGAGCCACAGGTTGATTTCTTCTGAAATCACCTTGAGAAAGTAGCAAGATAAAACTCTCAGGCCAGTTAGAGAATCTTATCTGTAAACACAGAAACTGCCAACACCTAACGTGCATTTTCTGTATTTAAAGTTCACCTGGTAATTTGACTTCCCCTGGTGTTTTTGCTCTAGTGTAGGCATGTTTAAGGGTGATGTATGATTTACAGGAAAGAGCCATACACATGTTTTTGTCTGAAACCACAAACATTCAGCAAACATCCTGGTGAAACTCAAATTCCCTGGGTGCTTTCTCTTGGCTTTTACTTTTTTTTTTTTTTTAGTCAGTAAACTTGTATTTTTTTCCAGTTGAACATAACTTGTGTCTTGTAATGTATACATGAACAGTGATAGTTACTTTTCTTTCTCCAATTTACCCAAGTTGCTTTTCATATATCTAAAGGTCATTATCCCAGGCAGAAGGAAATTCTGGATGTTGTAGTTCAAGTTCATTTTTCCAGGTGAGAATTTCTAATCTGAGAAGATGACATGGTCCTCTGGGCATTTGGATGGGGACGTTGATTGATGTGGATGGGCAGGGAGATAAGGATAGATAGACACAAGATTTTTTTTCTATGCTTGGCCCCACAGACTGTATTTATGCTTTCTCTTTCTGTTACATGTGTTGTGTTCACTGCAGATGAGGTGAGAAATCTACTAGGGAGGTAGGCAAGTCTGTTTTCTTCTAGTTGGAATTTACTGATGTTGCTGGGCTTAGAGCATGCTAAAACAAAGCCAAAACAAAACAAATATGACAGCTGTGAGAATAGGAATGATTAAACAAACATCTTGATCTGCTTTTGCATTTAAACTTCAACGAAAAAGCTGAGATTCTGTCCCAGCTGGAGGACAAGTGGATATAGAAGCATATTAGGTTTGAAAGGTGAATGTAGGGGCTTCCATCTGGGACAGTGTTTGGCGGAGAGTCTCAAATGTTCCTGAGGGTTTTATTTTTTTTTTTTTGACCTGGGAACATTTTAGAGATCTTTTAAGAACCGACTAGTTGTGTCATGCTGGTTAGTGGGTTTTCGTGGTGGTTTTGCTGCCACCTGTTTTAAAATAGGAGAAACCTGCCTTGCTCTGGATGTTATAAAACAGTAAGCGCTGCTGTCTTAGATCTTGGAGGGTGGTTTGAGGTAGGCAAGAAAGGGGTGTTGGTGCTGAAAGGTATGTTGAAAAAGAGAGCTGGAGCTAAATAGCCATAATGACTTGTCCAGAAGTGATTGTGAATTCTAGTGACAAAATGCTCTGCATTTCCAACTAATTCTGTTTTCTTATGATGTGGGTGGCTTTTGTCTTTTTTCCCCCTTTCTTTTCTTTTCCTTTTCTTTCCTTTTCCTTTTCCCTTTCCTTCCCTCCCCTCCCCTCCCCTCCCTTCCCCTCCCCTCCCCTTTCCTCCCCTCCCCTTCCCTCCCCTTCCCTTCCCTCCCCCCCCCCCCTTCCCTCCCCTTTCCTTTCTTTACTTTTCAAGGGGCATGGAACAGCCTAGCCATTCAGTTCTTGTCTTTTTTTTCCTAGGCTAAGTGGGTGAGAGACTGACCAGTCAGAACAGGATAGCTAGGTTAACTTTCTTTTAAGAAGAGATAGATACTTTATTGTATAATGTTCATAGATTTCAGAATAGTCCACATCAAAGACATGCCATTACCCCCTCTCTCACATCCCCCTCCCTCCTCTGTCTTTTGAGACAGGGTTCTCTGTAACAGCTCTGGCTGTCCTGAACTTGCTTTGTAGACCAGACTGGCCTTGAACTCTAGAGTTCCGCCAGCCTCTGCTTACTGAGTGCTAGGATTAAAGGTGTGTGCTCAGCTCAAAGACATTTTTGGTGTGTAAGCACAGATGTTTCACTGTTTTTAAACATGGGAAGGTTTCATATAGGTAGAGCAGCCAAACAAAGCTTATCACTCTGTTACTGTGCACCAGCCATTTGCTATGTGGTTTCTAGACTACTATGCTACTAGCCATTTGTTACTGTTACTCTGTTACTCTGTTACTGTGCACTAGCCATTTGCTACTATGGTTTCTAGACTAAAATTAGGAAGTGAGACCTGTTTCAGCGAATAACGAGAAGTGAACTTGAATAATAACACTTAACTTCATGGGTAAAAAACTACCTGATCAACGGTTTTAGGTTATGTAAAATAAATTATGTGCTTCATCAAGCTTTTTGCTTTGCTGTACCATTTATCTTATTTCTGACAGCAGCACCCTTGACTCTTTATTATTGGAACTATAGGTAGGTCCCAAGATGATTGTCCTAAACTGATTAGAAAGTGAATTGGGGTGTTTTCACCTAAATAGACCTCTCTTAGAACCTGGCATTATGTAGTTCAATAGTTCTGTTGGTTTAGTTTATTTTCTCAGTAACTTTCAGATTTTCACAGATTCCACCATTTCACATGGTGAGCTGACTAGCTTCTGCACCTGTGTGACTTCTTGTCTAGTGAAAACCTCATGAGACAGAAATAAAGATGCCATGGTCCAAGAATCACATGAAAGTACTGGGAAATCTATTGGTGTTCAGTTTTCTTCACAGCTCCAGTACATGGTATTCAATTAAGATGTAGGTAAGGGCATGGTGGTAATTCAAGCTTCCAGCGGATCTGATTTAAAACAGGAGCCTTGAATTCAATTAGGCAGTTCATGAGATGCATGGATAGGAATAGGAAAATACGTTGAAAAAAACTAAGTGCAGATTATACCAACTTGAGGTGGCTTTCTGGCTGGGGGAAGAAAGGGAGTCTGTCATGTGAGTGGATTGAAGTAGGTGCAGTGCTGACTGTTGATTAGCTGATGGTTACATAAATGTGCTTCTGAGGTTGTTTTGAGGCCTCCTGTGCTTTAAGCTCATCTGGTATTCATTATGTACATTATGTACAATGCCGTCCTTCAGATGAAACTGTACAGCTAATGACATAAATGTTTCCTTCTTATCTAATCAGGAATCTTTCTTGAGTATCTAGATTAGATGTTATGTAGAAAGGATAATATAAGGAATAATTACTCTCTATTTCATTTGTAGAATTTACCATATGGTATTTAACTCATACTGCATATGAAAATAAAACTCAATAAAGAGCAGTCTCTAGTATGTTCAGCCGGGGCACATAAGAATATGATACATTTGTTTTCTTAAGCTTGCATATGAAATATGATATGTAGTATGTAGTCTTTGTGCTATTGGTTCATTTGTCACTTTTGTGTGTGCTTTACAAAACTGTAGAATTTAAATTCGGGGACAGGAGGCATTAGGATTATAAGGTTATGTATGTATTGACCGTACAAGGTGGTACTCTTGTAAGCAAAGTGAATGTGCCAGAAACTCACAAAAGAAAATAATTTTATCTCTGCAAGATTTTTACAGATTTTACAAGATTTTTACATTCATTTCCGAATGCTATCAGTCATGGGAAACCTGGCACATTCTTAATTATTCATAAATACAGTCAGTGCACCAAGATGTAGATGGTAATTCTAAATGGGGGTGAGGGGGTTGTATTTTTGTGTCTGTCCATCCGTCTGTCCTTGTTTTTTGCATCCAGCCAGAAATTACTAAATTTTCCCACCCTGGGTGCTGGGGATGGAACCTCCTGGTTATTGCATATGCATATTGCATTTCAGCAGTGAGCTACATTTTCACCCTCATAAAATTTGTTAATAACTTATCTGCTTTGGACATAGAGGGTAATTTTGGTGACATAAGTGCTTGGACTATTGGTTGCAGAGCATATTTTATGCTTTAGATTTGTGGGTTACACATAGAAACACAATTCATGTTATACTTGACCATGAAATAGTTTGGGAACCTCTCCCTGCCCCCATCATGAGATGCAGTTTACCTTTTTATTCCTTTTGCTATGTTTCTTAAGTATATGTAGCAGTAAAATAAAGCAGTATGCTCAGAGACAAAGACTGTTAAGACTAGTGTATTTCATAACATCCCACTCTCCCCCCATCTCATGACCCTGTAATACACAAGTGTTTGCTGTACTATACTGAGTTCAGTGTCTGTATTAACAACAACTACAATCAGAGATGGAGAAATTTAATGATAGATGTAAGTTGTAAGAACAGTCTAAGTAATTGGAAATGGGTTCTTGATAAAATGAGTGCCAAGTGGATATAAAACCCTCATAGATCCTCTTGGGTAGAATGAAATGCAGGTAAGTGGACCCTGTATATGGTGGTGAACACCTTGTAGGCTAACGCTGCAGAACTACTTGAGACCAGGAGTTCAAGGCCAGCCTGCTCAACTCAATGAGATGTCTCATACCCTTAAAACAACAAAATGTGAAACACAAACATAACTTCAGAAAAATCAAAGATTCCATGACATAATATAATGATTGCTTTGTGAACTTTGCTTTCCAAGAAGCAGCATGAAAAAAACCCATGGGGAAGATGTGTGGGATTCTTCCTTAACTGAAGAATAGGATACTGATTTATTACTTAGCAAGTATGGACAGTATTTTTCTCTGCACACACAAAGCTCTGGACAAACTGGGTTATGTGGACCTCTTTCACTTGTAATTGTAGATATTAGAGGATTTACTGGCTGGACAGTTAATACGTTCTATATCCTTTTGGAATTAGAGGCTTCCACCACTTATTTAGGGTGTTTTGTTCTTTGTTTTGGAGACAGGGTTTCTCTGTGTAGCTCAGGCTGTCCTTGGGACTTGCTTTGTAGACCAAGCTAGCCTTGAATTCAGAGATGGTTCTGCCTGTGCCTTCCAAGTGCTGGGATTAAAGGTGTGAGTCAACACAGCCAGTTTATTTAGTGTTTTATTTAGTAATAGCATGAAAAATGCTCAAACTACTATCAGTGTTTAATGAATCTTTTGGGGATTAGTTTCTTACCAAACCTGGGCAATATTTTTAGCCAAGTGTTAGGAAACATTTGCATTAATCCATTGACTGAAGCCAGCTTCAAACAAACAGCAAATTTGGGCTGACCCTTTATATGATTAGTAACTTGGTAATTTAAAGATAGTGGCTTTCTACCCATTTCTAGATTGTCTCTTCCCACCACCCAATAACATAACCATTGCATAAACACTGTAGTGTACCCTTTCTTAGGAGAGGGGAGAAAGCTGCTGGTTCATTTGCTACTTAATAATAGCTGGCCTGTGCGTTTTGTCGGGCTTGGGGGTGGGGAGTGTCTTCAGTTTTTTGATTTCTCAGAATCATAGTTGCAGGTGTTTTTTGTTTGTTTTCACTCCTGAGCAGTAGTGAGGGGCTCCTCTTCTGTGTTGGTACCTTACCTGCTAGTCTGGTTTGACAATACATTATCATCAAAATGTATTTTGTCCCATTTTACTTAGTGCAGTAACTGTCTAGCTTACTTCATTTTGCTTTGTCCCCCCCCCTCCCCCCCCCCCCCCCCTTCTTTTTAACAGCCTTGGGAATGGGCCTGGGTGTTGTCACCCTGGCCTAGTGATGTTCAGTACTAAGAAAATCCTGGGGAACTTTGCTATTCTGATGTGTTTTTTCTTTATCTTGAATCATTTGACCCCTCTTTAATGGTGGTGTCACTTTTTACAGCCTATCTCAAAATACAGTTTCATGCTAAGTTTTTTGGGGGAGGGGCTTAGAACCAAGGTTGTGAATTTTAAGGAATGACCCAATCGCATAGCACTGTCTTGGAATTTCATTTCACATTTCTTTTGCATGTTTATAATCTTTATACATTTCAAGATTAAAAGATCATTGGTAGAGATGGTTCAAAGGTTAAGAGCACTGGCTGCTCTTCTAGAGGACCTGGGTTCAATTCCCAGCACTCATGGCAGCCCACAACTGTAACTCCAGTTCCAGGGAGTGTGCTACGCTCATACGCACAAAAAAGACTAAGGCCCAGAAAAGTGAATCTCTAAAAACGAGAGAGAAAGATCACCTCCTTTGCTTCCTGCAGGAGCTCTGTAATTTTCATCTTTCAATAATTTGGCAACGACTACTTTTATAATTGGTGCTTTTCTTTCTAAAAATTTTTAAAATAGGGTTTCTCTGTATACCCCTGTCTGTGTGAACTCAGATCTGCCTGACTCTGCCTTCTGAGTGTGTGGCAGTATTTGTAACATTAAAGAATGGGTTATAGGTGATTTTATTTTTAAATGAATAACCCTTTTCTTTTGATTTTTAACTTCAAAATAATTCTTGTCCTTAGTTAAAGAATTCAGAAGCACATGAATAATGATGTTAGACTCCACTTGTCAACTTTTCAGTCATAGTGTTTTCAGGTTATTTATATGTGAGTACTACTTCACTTGTTAAAATGTGGACCATACTAGATTTTACACCCCCGATGGTGGGTGGGGATGTAGGTTGAACTAAGGGCTTTAGCTATACCCTTAATGCTCTTAGCCTTACATATCACACACAGTTTTTAGTTTTTAACTTTAAAGTTGTGTTTGTTTATAGATAGTCATTATTGCTGTATAATGTTGGTCAGGTGGTAGGTATTTTTGAGCCTGAAAATCATATTTTGAAAGTTTCAAGGAGAGAAACTTTTCTCTGATAGATTTCTCACAACATTGTGTAGGTCAGCTTCATTATCTCTCTCAGACTGCATTTTCAATTAGTTTTGGGAATATGTTTTTATTCACCCACCCACCTATCCATCCATCCATCCATTTTGATTTTTGAGACAGGGCTTCAGTGTGAAACAGTCCTGGCTGTCTGGAACTCACTCTGTAGACCAGGCTGGCCTTTAACTCAGAGATCTGCCTGTCTCTCCCTCCGGAGTGCTGGGATTAAAGTTGTGAGCCACCATCGGCCCCCCCCCCCCCCCCCCAGTGGTCAGGAGTTTTCATTTTCTCCTGACTATTAGAACCTCTGCCTATACCTAAGGTCATTGCTTTTGTAAACTGTGCAAGGCAAGCTTCCACCTTTTCAAGGGTCTTTATGGGGAGGAGAGAAAGATAACAAACTTAAGAGAAGGAAGACAGAAACACAGGATAGCTTCGGGAGGACCTGGGTCAATACCCAACATCCCTCCCATTTATTCAAAAAGGGTTTTTTTTTTTTTTTATAACAATGCCAAGGGTTAGGGCACAAGATTTCCCCCTTGCTAGATCAAAGCACACTGCACAGCCAAGTGTAGATCCTTCCAGACACCTGGTAACCAGGCCTGTGGTCAAATCATCCCCTTATGCATCCCCGCCCGGTAAATCAAGCTCAGATTCTTGGACCCTGAGTAAGTTCTCCTCACTAGATCGCCTCTGTGAGCCACCACAGTATTCATACTTGCTAATCTAGTATTTGTGTCTGCACACAGGCAAATCACATAGTATTACCATCCAGGCCATACCTTGATTTCTTCAGTTTGGGGGGAATTAAATTGAAGTGCCTATAGTTAGGGGTGGGGATATGTAAAGGAGAAGAGCTAGGAGTCTGTCTCCAATAGGAAAGAAATGTAGGAAACTCAGTATATGTATTTTGGAGTAGCAGAAGTAGTTAGAAAGGACTACTTCTTTCTTGAACTGTTATGACATATCTTGGCTTTAGATATGTGAATGTATCTGCTTTTGTTACACATGAGTCTCTTATGGTGGTTCTAATAGAAAACGGTGTTGAGAGATGATGGTTCCCATTGCCAACTGTGGACATTCAAGTCTTGTCACTCATTTCATTTCAGAAGAAAATGTGGGAGTCCTTGCTCTGCTTGGTGTCAACAAAATATACATAATTTTTTTCTTCACATCTCAACGTTCCTCAAAGAGCCACCAAGGGATCAATTTCTTGGCAGGTTGCAGGGTAGAAAAAAAAGCCACAACAAAATGAAGATAGTAATGTTTCATATCATCCTGAATCCCTTTTAGTCATCAATTGACTGCATCCTCCATGCTTGAGGAACTCTGTTGTGTATTCCATTTGTGCTTATGTCTCCAGAATGCACACGGGATCCTGGGGATCTTGTTTTCACAGGTAGTGTGCTCTCTGTGCTCACCTGGCTTGCTTTAATTCCTCTGTTAGTGGTTTACAACTAGAGGAACAGAACAGTGATGTGGTGATCAGTAGATCATGGTAAATGAGAGTCACCCTGAGAGCTGCGTGTAGGCATAAATACCCTAGGGAGATGAGGTTGTAAGGGTCAGTGTTCTGTAGACCTTGGATGACGTTCTAGGTTGGTATATATCTATTCTAGGAATACCCTCACCCTACAGTGTTCCCGGGTTAAAATAGCCAAGAACTCTCCCTTTACTTGCTCATGGTAGCAATACCTTAACAGTACCATTTATGAACACTTGTTACATGCAAGATACGCCTTCCATGCATATCTCCATACTATAGAAACTCTGCTTCTTGTTTCTACTGCATAGGGAAGTTAAAGTATTGAAAGTAGAAGATAGTGAAAGTGGGAAGCTAAAAGCTACCTTGGTTGTCCAGTGTCATAAGGTATCCATGGTGTCCAGCAGTGATCAGTCTGTGATTGAGTATGTGGGTGGTGGTGTGTCTAGTCTATCTATCTGTGTCTTCTGAGTAGTTGTGGCCTTTGGACAAGATTCAGATCATCAAGGAAAGCCTTTTCCCTGTTTTCCTCAGTGCTTTATTTCTTTTTGGTGGGTACTATACGTATAGCTACTGTTGCTGCCAGATTGTAGGTAAAAGTGGCACATGGACATATGGGGCACACACCCCTTATTTCATCTAGTAGGTGTAGCAGGCAGCAGCAAAAGCCAGAGAAGCCAGTACTAGGTCTTTGCACCTTGCTTGGCTTAGTTTCGGTGCTTCATCCTTCTGTATCCACACTTGTCAGCTGTGACATTATTCCTTTCGTGAACTTCTCAAGCCCTTCCTCTCTTGTTCAGATAGAGTCCGTTTTTCGTATCCTCTGATCAGGAATGCATTCATGAAAGCTGAGTATAGTTGAAAAGTAAGTTAGGAAGCCAGAGAAGTATCTTTGTGATACTTCAGTTGAACGAGACAGAAACAAATGCTGTTGTTTTGTGCATGCATGCGTACATACATACATAAGGCCTACAGTCCCCTCTTTAAACTGTCATTGCACAGATCCTTGGTCTAGCTCTTATTGGAACATTTCCCTTTCATGACTGTGGTTGGGATTACTCCCAGTGTGGCCAGGGAAGGGGTGGTCAGCTGCTGTCTCTGGGATTATTATTGCAGGCGAGAACCTTCCAGGCATCTATCTGAATTTGTTGAAATGGGTTCTCATAATTTTGCCTTTTTCTACCCAGATCAGGTGTGTAGAAAACTTGAGAGTGTGTATAGGCAGTATGTGTTAGTGTATGATGAGCTCTTTTGCCTACCATCTTTGAATTGGAAGAATGGGAGGGTACACATGGTATTTCGTCTCCTTTTCACATTGAAGCTCTCATCTCTGATAAGCTAGTTAAGCCATTGTGCCTTTGTCTACTCCGTAACTGTCAACACAGCCATTTGGATTTTGTCTTCTCATATAGACCAATGTGAAGAGTTTGTATTCAGATTTGGAATTCTTCTTATTTTGTTTTCTTGAGCCCTGGCTTGTTTGGGACTGGCTGTGTAGATCAAGCTGCCATTACAGATATCCACCTTGCCTCTATTTCCAATATTCTAGAATTGAAGGTGTGGACCCAGTCTGCATCTCAACCTATCCATGAACAACTTTTCAATGTTGTGGGGAACAAAGTGAAAGACATAAGCGTGTGTAAAATTGGCTAACCTTTATTTTGTAGGGAAAAAGCCAGCAGAAGTGGATGTTTATAGTGTTAATAATCCTTATGATTTCAATCAAACAAATAACTTCTTTGCTCTATGTGCCCAGTATTGAAATGGAATTTCAGCAGAATCTTGCTCTCAATTTTTACTGGGTTCTAGCTTTTGCTGTAATTAAACTTGGCATTTGTGTAAGGAGTGAGATGGGATGGGTCATGACCCAGGGAAGAGGACGTGTATGTACTCTAGGAGTGCTGAATTCTTGTGAGAAGCCTTTTATTTTCCTCTCCTCTTTGATTTTGTAATTCAGGCTGTAACTTTAAAAAGAAACTGTAGGGGCTGTTCCCCAGGTTATTCACAAAATGAGTCTTTGTCTGCCTTTTCATTCACCATCTGGTTACAAAGCTAAATTGGAATCGTGCTTGTTTTAATTATTTTCTACTTGTGTGGCCAGGAGGTTACTTGGTCTGGTGAGGTTACATTATAAGCTCTTGTGCTCTGTGCTCATTAATGCCACCGAGTCCACATCCTGCGCCAGCACCAGAATGGTTAAGTGGATCCACTTGTGTGGCCAGTGCTTGATGCAACACAGTGGTCACAACCAAATTACCGGAGGAAGTGTGGTGTCAGTGTGTGGCTTCCCTTCTTTTTTTCCCAGTTTAATCGCCAATAATGTTGATTGCTTAAGTTCATTTTTCTTCTGGTAGAAATAGGATAACAAATGGCTTAATCTTAGTAGTTAGAGGGATGATATTAAAAGCAGAGTATAAAAGTACATATATCATCTTGAACCCTGTATACCTCATGAATAATGGAAATTGTGTAGAGACAGACTTTTCCTGTAATGTCTTTTTTTTTTTTTTTTTTTTGTACCAACCAAAAGACACAAGCCTTACAAAGAGGTATTGTTTAACAGGAGACTGACGTCAAAAAAGTCTACTTAAAAAGACACATAGCCTCAGTTGCCCATTTCCCCTGTCTGGTAGGAATAGATTCTTAAAATGAAACTGGGATTTTCTAAAGGTGACATTTAGAATTTTCTGTGAGAGATCTCTTGGTGTTGTGACCAAATTAAAAGGTTTTTTTTTCAAGTTCAGAGAATTTACTTGTGACTCACTCTTAATGAATGAATGGACAAGTAGTAGTTATTTCTTCCTATCCATTCTCCCGTTCTTAATTCTATAAAAAGTAATGTGGGGCTATGGGACTCCTTTAAACATTTCTGTTTTGTAATTTCAGAATTTGTGTTGCTCAGAAATTGGATGTTAGAGGCAAAGGGACCAAGAGTTACACCTGGGCTAGTCTGGACTATGATGAAACTGTCTCCAAAACCCAAAGCTGTCCTTTTGAACAGTGGCTGCAGAACTGTCCCAGTCTTTAGGCTCCTCCTGGCAGGCCATGCTTGAATGTCTGAAGAAATTATGTTATAAATGTATAATCAGGCATAGAATCTGAAAAGATGGAAAAAACAACAGGTGTCCTCTTAGCTCAGTAATATCAGGGTTTATGGAGGTGTTTGTTGCTTGGCAAAAATGCTGAAAATAATGACCGCATTTCTGTTGAACAAACGATACAATGTTAAGCTTTTTGTGGTGGTGACAAATGATTGTGTAGTAGGAAAACAACTATACATTTGCCCCAGGACTTTATTTAGTTTTTAGATGTTTGAGTACTTCCTCTAATTCTAACACTTGTATAACTCAATTAAGCGTTCTCTATAATGACATCAATACCACTCAAATTAAAAATAAAAAACATAGTCAATATTTCTGTTCCAAAATACACACAGCATAGCCATCTCTCCACCTCTATATCTTTGAAAACATTTTTTATGAAAACAAGAGGTAGAAGACTGAACTGCTCACTGTGCTTGTGCACGGGGCCTCCTGTCACTTGTGACTTTAAGGGTTCACCTGCTACAAGGAAAGTAATGTATGGATTTTTCTTGAGAAACAAATCTAAATTAGTTTTGTATATTTTTTTGTCCACTGCCCATTTCTTAAGCTGCTTCTCATATTAGGGGACTGGGGGACTTTTTTGAGGTGTACAAGCCACAAACCGTTCTTAGCTACTGGATTTTTCCTTCACTGACCCTGCCTACCATTGGGTCCACACTTGCTTCCTGCTTAAATAAAATGTACTGTGAGTTTCTTTTCCACTTATTATCAGGTCATCAGATTATTTATTTGCTTCACTTGGTTCAGCAATGTGTGGGTAAAAAAATGACTTAATGGCAGGTAATGTATATTAATTGCATTACTCATGATTGTATTCTGACATCCAAAGTTTGGGCCAAGGGAAACAGTTTCTTAAAGGAGCCCAGTGTCTTGCCCCAACCCCAACTGTGGGTCAAGACTCACACATGACCCATTAAATGATGAATCCATAAACCAGAGGACTTTTCTAGTATATACACAGGTGCTCCCAGAGCATGTTTCAGTTGGTACAGGCATGTCAACAGAAATTGATCTGACAGTGTGAAGACAGGAAAGCCTTTCTAATTAAAGCCTCTTGATGCCATTAGACTGTGTTGCATAATTATAGTAAATTATATTTTAACAGAGCATGCCTTGTGAAGGGGTATTAACAATGTCCTTGAATAATGGAAGAAAAATCTGACCTTCGAGTCATAATGTCGTATAGAGATTACATAAGTCACCAAGAACCTGAGCCCTATTTCATACCTCTGGGAATGCTTTCTGACAGTTATTATCAGAAGACATTTTAAATACATGGATGCACATTTAACATGTCTGGACACTGCATTGAATGGAGTAGTCTTTTATAGATACATTTTATTTTTATGACCACTGCTTTTCTGAGTGCCCCCTCCCCCATACCCCCTTTTTTGGGCTTCTCAAGACAGGGTTTCTCTGTATAGCTTTGCATCTTTCCTGGAACTCATTCTGTAGCCCAGGCTGGCCCCAAACTCACAGAGATCCACCTGGCTCTGCCTCTGAAGTGCTGGGATTAAAGGCGTGCACCACCACCGCCTGATTGAGTCCCTCTTTTAAGCCACTCTGGATTTTTCCACTTGCACACATGGGTATTCCACCTTCCTTGTTTGACCACATTATTCCTTGTGCTGGCAGCCAAATGTGGCAACTACGAATGAATAGACTACTAGTAAGGGCACCAGAGCATCCTGGTATGTTCTCAGCGACTTTTTTTTTTGATTCAGTAATGGAATATTAGAGTATACACCAACACATACACAAGATCTTTTGAGACTGTAACAAGAAAGAAAATGGCAGTGCATGGTGGTCAGAATAAACTTGTCCTGATGTGTCAGCATATGATACTACCTAGGCTAGTGAATATTACTATTTGTTTTTATTGGTTTTCTTTTTAAAAAATAGCGTGACTGGGACAGTGGATATCTTTCCTTGATGTAGATTATTAATCCCTTATTCAGCCCCCTTTCTATCTTGAAAAATGTTATACACAGCAGTTGAGTAGGTAGAGCTGGAGGGGACTTTACAAATTAATCTGTCCATAGCTCTTATTTTAAAAATGAATTAGAGGCACTGGGGCCAACTTTCGCCATGCAGGTCAAACACTTTCTACTCATTATTTGAGGCAGGGGCTCACCACGTAGACCATGCTGTCCACAATCTTCAAGTGTTGTACCACCATTCCCATCCCGTAAATGATTTTTACTCTCCCCCAAATAAAAAATTGGTAAAGTGTAAAGTGATGCTTGGTGTGCCCTGGCTAGTCATTAGTTGCTTGCGAATCATGTTGGGTCATACCTAATGGAGGTAATAAATAGTCAGCTCTGATCACACACCCACTGATGATTACCTTTTTTTTTTTTTTTTTTTTTTTTAAAAGAGTGAAATAGAAGAGAAGTCTGTTTCTCTACCCACGATTTCCTTCCTGTCTTGTGATGTTAGGGAAAATGTTAATTTAGTGGTTTTGTATAATTTTTCTTGTCAGTATAAAATGTTCATGCAGAAATAGCAGCTCCCCCACTCCAGCGTATATCTTTTCCTTTGTTAGTTGGAGTACATGAAGGCTGGTTCCCATACATTCTTTCCTACTCCTGCACATTTCACCTGGAAATTTTTAAGGCTGTTCTTCCATGTACTTGACTTCACTTTTCAATAGCATATGTAAATTACAGATGTAGCCCTCTCAGCTTCTGCAACTAAGGTAGTAGATTAGTGGTTTTCAGATTGTGGGTCACGACCCCTTTTGGGAAACCCGTATCTTAAAATATTAGTTTATATTATGATTCATAACTGTAGCAAAATTACAGTAATGTAGCGACAGATAGTTTTGTGATTAGTGGTCACCACAGCATGAGGAACTCTATTTATTAAGGTTCCAGCATTAGGAAGGTTGATAATTGCTAGAGTAGACAGTGAGTTGTTAGGGTGGCCTTAGCCCAGGGTAGACATTTAAACACCTGTTTAGGGATCTGCCACTTCTACTTGAACTTGCTATACTTGCTTGACTAGTTTTCCTTTTGTATACTTCACTGAAGGGATTATAATGAGATGCGAGTTAATTTCCTTCCTTGGTTCATCTTTCCATGGGTATGTGTGTTTGGGTGCTCATGAAGGAGCAGTGACTGCAGGTTGAAGTTGTGTGCCCCTCATCACTTCCCATCTTATTTTTGAGACATGGTCTCTTTCACTGAACTCAAGGCGCACATTTTGACTAGATTGGCTGGTCAGCAAGCGCCAGGGCATCCTTTCTTCAGCCTTGCCCAACTCCCCAGATCCCTTTCCTGCTTTAGCGGTACCTAGTGTTCCACTGAGCTTTTACTTTGGGTGCTTGAGATCTAAATTGAGGTCCTGAGCGCCCTCCCACCCCCCTCCCCCCAGAAGGAAATGACTAATCATAGAGCAAAGGATCAGGATCAGGTAGGGCTGCACTGACCAATAAGTGCCTTTGGGGTTTTACTTAGTATTGGCCTTGTCAGTTGCTGGTAGGAACTGCAGAAAGAGGAAGAGAATAGTTTGGCACACCTTGAGGCCCTATTTTGTTCTTGAAGTGTAATTTGGTTCCATCTTAAGATATTTAGAAATCATCAAAAAGCAGTTGAGGAGCTGGCACGATCACTCAATCCGGTAAAGGTGCTTGCTACCAAAATCTGAGTTTGATCCCTGGGATCCACATGGTAGGTTTGAAATGACTCCCACAGGATCTCCTGTTGTAGTGGTGTATGCTTATAAATAACAGATGCTCAGGGTCATCTCCAATACCAATAAGTTTATCTGTAAAAATAAACTTAGAATGTTGTATTTTCTCTTCACCAAACACAACGAAGTATCAAAAACCAAATTTTTTAAAGCACTTGTCTTTCTTAGTGAGGTATATATAATTAAATTAAAATATTAACCCTGGTGAGCACTTTATAGAACATCTGTTGTGTACCAGGCTAGGATCCTGTACTCAGTGCATGGCCATTTAAACTCTGGAATTTGTATCAGAGCAGGTATCTACTTTAGGTGTCAGCTGTAATGTCTGTTAAGATGCATGTTAACCTATTGTCCTGCGGTTTGCTCTAAGCATTTGTTGTTATAAAGGAATTAGAGTACCACTCCCATAGTTTATTTAGCTCATCTTCTTAATGACTTTGATTGAATGCCTTTCATTTTATGAGCCTAACTTTGAAGAGAGCTTAAATGATAAAAATTAAGCTGGATGGCAATGGCGCAAACCCTTAATCCCAACACTCAGGAGGCAGAGCCAGGTGGACCTCTGTGAGTTTGAGGCTAACCTAGTCTACAGAGTGAGATCCAGGACAGTCACCAAAACTACATGGAGAAACCCAGTCTTGAAAAACAAACAAAGCAACAAAAATTATATAGGAGAGCTGGAGAGATGGCCCAGTGCTTAGGAGCTTTGGGATACAGTGCCTTCTGTGGGCACCAGGCACTTAAAAAAAATAAATCTAAAAATCAGTAGAGGTGAGCTTTCTAATTTTACTATTTCTTGTTGGTTGAGGGGTGGTAGATGGGACCCAGGGCCGCCTTGTGCATAGTAGGCACATGTGCCAACACTGAGGTGCCATACTTAGCATAGGCTTATTCCCATACCCTCTCTATTCACAAATGAGCATTAGTATGTCTTCTCTTTGTCTATTAATTTGTATCTTCATTTACCAGCTACCTCAGACATTTATATTAGTCTAGTTATATGCTCTATAGTGATAATTTGTTTAGGAACACATAGTATCTATGTGTCATCAAAGTAAAGTATAAGAGGAAATATGTATGGGGTGGGGGGAGGGACGGCGACCAGTTGTAGGCCCAGCCATCTGTGTGTGGAAGTGTTATTTAGGATTCTCTAGGAAGATGTAGTCACATGTGCACAATTTAACTTAATAACATAGCTTGCGGTGCTGCCTTTTCCTTTCTTACTATCTACCCCTGGCTGGCTTGGAACTTGGTATTTTAGACAAGCCTGGCCTTGAACTCGGGGAGATATCCATCTCAGCCCCCAATTACAGGGATTAAAGGCATGTACCATCATGCTGCATTCCTAGTTTAGGAGTTTACAAATAGGTGTAAGACATGCCTTTCAAGTTTGGTTCTGTGATTTCTGGGATTTTTCCATTGAACTTGAACTTTAGCTAAAGTTCCCTTGACGTGCAACCAAGTGAGTCCTACAATTTTGGTGGATATTATTATTGCTGGTTGAACTTGGTGATGATGAATGAATATCACGTTAAAACTTCCCCCTAAACTGGATCACAGCATAAAATTAGGGTATTTTACATCAAAGAACTTTGGGTTACAGATGGTTCAGTGGAGGGGAAGGAAGGGTAGTTTGATAGCCTGTCATTGTGCTCTCTAACGTTTAGCAGATGTTCTTTGAGTTAATATTGCTCTTCAGTCATCTTTGACAGAAGCAGGATCTGGTTAAGATCAAATTGTTTAGACGATTGCACATTGATCTGGCATCACAAGTCTGTAAGCCAGCCAGAAAAGGAGAAGCTAGCAGTGAAAGATTAAAAAACAAAGGCACTTAATGATAGGAGAGTAGCTTCCATGCCTGTGATTTACTTGCATTTTTTTTTCTTGTGCATGCTAATTTTAGCTTCATCTTGGGGGAGTGAAACTATTTTAAATAGGCCGAGTATGAAGCTCCTTGGTGTTGATCCTGCATGCTGGATCAGGGTTGATAGAAAGAACTTATAAAGTAGATGCTGCAGTTTGCTGGAGTTTGAAGGAATCACAGGATAATTTATCATTCTGCAGAGTGAGGCTTGATTTTTATAATATCCAATGGTGCATGTGAAACTCAAGTAGTGTCAATCCTTTAAGGCAGTTTTGGAAAGATGTTGGAATTATTCAGTGGATGTTGCTTGAGTGTTTAATTTCCAGTATTTTGTTTCTGTATTACAAAGAGAAATCATGCTTTTTATACATGAGTTTCCTTAACTCTGTGTTGCTTGGTCAGATTTAGCTGATGGCAGGGGAAAGAGAATTAACACATGGGCACTGCTTAAAATGAAAAGGTTGGTTTATTAGGGTTCAGGTGAGACGGCGTTCGAAGTAAAGTACTTGGTGCTTGGTGGATGGACTGAAAGAACCCTGTTTTAAAAACAAGGTGTATTGACTATGCCCTAGACCTGCACTTCACTCCTGGGTTTCAGTAAAGTTTTTAGTTTTGTCTTTTTAATCATCACCTCTGACATGCTATAACTTTTTCAGATACTCTGATTTTTACAAATAACTTACCCATGACTCCTCTGGGAATATATATTGTTATTTATGAATTGTGTGACTATATATACTTGTGAATGTATGTGTTGATTGCAGTTGACAACTCCAGATAGTACCATAGGTTTTTATGCTATCTGCTTATAGATTTTCTACAGAAACTTACAATCCTGGGTTGACAGTCTCTGTCTTGTCTACATTTTTTTGTAATAACATTAGTTCTCAAAAATTTTAAAGTGCTATGGACCTCAACTGGTATTAACTATTCATTTTATTAATAGCACTCTGTAGAAATTACACTTAAATAGTATATATTTGAAGCATTGGGCCAGTACTTGTTGTTTTAGGTTATTGTTTTCCCATCTTCCTGATGGATATTTGAAGAAAGTTTTCTTTTAAACGGTTTTGCCAAAGCCTTAATTGTACCAGAGAAACAAATTAGCTGTAGTTACAAAAATCATATAATTCATAATTCACGACATGTGAACGTCCTCCCTCCCTCCCTCTCTGTTTTCCCCTAATTAAACATTTAAATTAAAGCAGGTTTTGTTTGTTTGTCTTTTTTTTTTTTTTTGGACAGCGTTGTGGAACTCACTATGTAGACCAGGCTGGCCTCCCTAGGATTGGGTTTAAAGGCATGCAGCACCACCATGCCCATCTGTAGTTCCTTTTCATACATCTTTATATCTTTAGTTTTGCTAACTGTATTTAAATTAGTTGACTATTAAAGTTACATTGTTAGGGAACAAAATCAAGACCATTTTATAACTTTTCTATGTTTTATAAATTTTATTTATTTATATTATTTATATTTATATTATAAATTTATAAATTTATTCTTTCTTAACATCCAAATTAAGAGTTTGTTTCCTTGAGCTGGACATGTTCTGAAGAGGAATTCCTTTTCCTTCGCTTTGGTTAGGGTTGCATGGTAACATTTGGTTTAACCCAGCCTTTGGGTCCCTATGACCTCTTTGGGGCTCACTGAGCCTTGTAGATGTGGAGACAAAGGGTGGGCTGTAGTCTCTGCTCTGCTCTGAACTCTCAACCTGTGGCAAGTTAGCAGTTTATGCATGGGGGTGTTCTGAGAGTTTACTTGCAGTTGAAACATGCAGAATTCACTCAGTAGGTGCTTGCTATTATTAAACTATTGGACTCTGGAATACTCAAGTGAATCCTGCCTGGTGAAAACCTTCTCTTGTATTGTGAGAAAAGAGATGGAAGCTTTGAAGAGGCTATTTAATCCTGCAAAGCATCTATTTGGTGAGTGTGGTCCATGAAATATCCAAAAGGATCTGGCTTTCATTAATGAATTCATTTATTCACTAGAAGAGCAATTCCTTTATTACAAAGTAGCTATGGCAGGTGTTAGAAACTCCTGTTGTTAACACTAAGGACAAATCAGCATTAAACTTTATCCTTTATTTCTGCTGTCCTGTGGTTTTCCACTGTTCTTTGTCACATACAGTGGAAATAAATGTATGCAGCTCCTCCTCTTATGAATGTCTGAACCTCTTTTAAGTTTTCTTGATCTTTACACATTCTGGTTCCAGTTATGCTTATGGTTCTCTGGTCTGTAGGACAGATTAGTGGCTATGGTGTGGCCTTCCCCTAATTCCTTTTGGCTCTTCTGCAGTTGGTTGATGCTCTTGTGTCTTCTGGTTTGTTCAAGATACCCAAGTAAGGTTCCTTACTGTCACAATGAATTCTGCTTCACCCTGTCCCCAATATACTTTAACTTGGATAAGCAGCTGAATATGAAGTGGATAATGAACCAGTTTATCTCTGTTGAAGCAGTAAAACTATTTTGGACTGCTTTCTTAAAGCCGTATTGCACTCTTTATATATCTAAACTTTCAGAAGGTGTGATCAGGGTTTAAGAATTTGGCCATACATGCTAAAAATTAAACGATGGTAGGCAGGCAAGGCAACAGTAGTTTGGAGCATGCCAGCTTAAATCTTTTCATGGAAAATAGGAAGGAAGTAGTGCCAAGGAGAGGGTATAGGAGAATATGGGTTATATTTTGTGTTGTGAACAAGCATTTTGCTTTGCCTTGCTTTGCAGCTAATCTGCCCTGTTTGCATTTGTGTGAGGTTTTATTTTTATGGTTTATTTTAGATTTCTGAGTTTTTATTTGTGGAGTACATAACACCAAAATGGAGGGAGGCATTACTCACCACTTTTAACACTGGTTCCTTAAAAAGTGGAAGTAACATCAATGTATTAGAAAATAGAAGTGTATTTAGGCTTCACTTGGATTTAAAATGACCCTGGGATTACTGGTGGTGGAATCCCATGAGCAAGTTGGCTAGCAAGGCTAGTTGAATTATCAACTCCAGCATCAGTGCCTGAGTTAATTATCTTCCCTTAGTAATAAAATGGAGACCATCATCATCATCCTGCATACCTCCTTGCCCAGAGTCATTTTTGCATGCATATGTGTGCATACCAGAATGTACAGAAAGAAAAGACTTTGAAATGTGCGACGATAGTAACTGGTCTAAAATCCTACCCATAGGAAAAGAAGGCCCTGTGTGCCCCATCCTTACCCCTTACCCCTGTTTTTGTGATTTGGCAACTTGGTGTGCTGGTTCATACTTTAAGTGGTTTAAGATTTAAATGTGATTATAATACTTAGATATAATACCTAGGCACTTCGTTGGAATTTTTCTCATCTCTCTTTCTTCAGTTATACTTAGAAGACAGAGGAGGATCGCCCTTGCTTTGCTAAGTATAAAAAATGTGAACTTTGGGCTGAGAGAGATGGCTTAGTGGTTAAAGAGCACCATCTGCTCTTCCAGAGGATCTGAGTTCAATTCCCAGCAACCACATGGTGGCTCACAGCCACCTGTAATGAGATTTGGTGCCCTCTTCTGGCCTGCGAAGACACATGCAGACAGAATACTGTATACATAATAAAAAAATAAATCTAAAAAAAAAAAAGAAAAAAAGATGAACCTCCAAGTTATATTTAATTCTTCACTGGGATCATTAACTTTAAAAGTCCAGTGGCAGCAAGGAAAATCAGGTGATGTGACGGCAGTAGGCAAGAGCCAGTGGGGGTGGGTTTGCTGTTGTGGTTTAGCTGAGCAGGGATAAAGGGAGCTAAGACAATCAGGTTACTCTTATGATGTGCATATCAGTAGAGGTTAGAGCTCAGCATCAGGTGTCTTCCTCTGACAATCTAATTATGTAAAAATTTTATGTGTATGAGTGTACACCTTCATGTGTATATTGAGGTGGGAGTGGGCAAACAATATGTAGGGCCTTTGCAAGAGAGTAGCACATACTTTTAACCTCTAAGCCATCTTTACCCTTTCATATCCATTTCTTATGCCCCTTCTCTCTCTCTCCCCCACTGTCCCCATAGCGTCTCTTTTTTTAGCCCTGGCTGTTCTGGAACTCTCACAGTGGTCTGCCTGATTCTGCCTTCTGAATGCTAGGATTAAAGGTGTGAGCCACTACCGCCCGGCTCCATTTTATATTTTGAGAAAGGTTCTCTCATTGAACCTGTAACTAACCAATGTAATAACTAGAGTAGGTAAACAGCAAACCTTGGAGATCATCCTGTCTCCAACTCTTTCTCACAAAGTTATAGTCTGGTGGCCAGGGTTGGGGTTCTTGACTTAGGTCCTCATGCTTGGGTGACAAGCAATTTACTGACTGACCCATTTCTTTGGAGCCTGTCCTGGGCTAGCTCTGTAGACTAGGCTGGCCTCGAACTTACAGAGATCCACCAGCCTCTGCCTCCTAAGTGCTGGGATTACAGGCATGCGCCACCACCGTCTGGCAAGTATTCTTAAATGTATTTTGTAGTATTCTCTGAAACACTGATTAATTAAGGCTATGAAAGCATTTGGACTGAAGTAGAATTTTAAGTTAAATGTTGTGTGCCTTAGTGATTGAAAACATTTCTAGTGAGACTCCTTAAACCACAGCATATCATTCATGACCATTGACCTTGCAATTTATATTGATTTCTTAGCGATAACTTTCCTATCAGAGGATATAGTGAGTATCTCTGAAGGATGATGTATGTAGTTCCTGTTTTAGGTCTGTTTTCTACTTGAAGATGGGACTTCTTTTGGTGATGGGAGTTACTAAAGACAAATCTGAGCATAGAAGTCTGTGGTCAGGTACATTTTTTAGTATTTTCATTTATTACCATAGTTACATCCTGTGTTCGATCCAGTTTATTTCTGAATGAGAGAAGTGGACCCAAAGAATGGTTTCAGTAAAGAACTGTTTTCATGTTGGAAAATTCCCATTTCTATTTCAAGAGTGGTACAGTCTGGAGGTAAAGGACAAATTAAAGGCTACTGTTTTAGAAGTGGGGCTGAGTTTTGGCCTTGGCAGCTGGATAATTCCAGTTTTGGCTCTTTAGCTTGGAAGATCTGAGGAAATGCTGAGGAAGGAAAAAGGACGCTGGATATCATGAAGTACTAAGACTGCCTCAAGCTAGTGCATTGCTGGACCAGCAGTGTAACTATGCAGGGGAATGCCCTCAGCCCTGCTAGAGAAAGAGCATTGTCTTAGTCTGGCCATTTGTTTCAATGGAAACATCTTTTCTAAGCAAAATTCAGAGTATTTTCTGTTTTCATCAATAACGGAGAAAGTAGAGCTCAGCTCAGCTTGTTTTATGGTAAGCAATAAGGTAGGAGCAAAAATGTTTCTTAGTCAAAATCAGACCATTTTTGAAAGGTGAATGAATTAATCAGGATTTGTCTGTTTTACTCCTAACCATAACTACTTCTAATAACCTTCCTTCTACCAAGTGGCAGCATTCTGGAAGGATTGGGCTAATGAAACAGGAGGCCTGGGTTGTTAGTCCTTTCCTTCTCATGAACATCTGACCATCGTTTACTGTTTCTAGATCCTACTCTCATGTGAAATGAATTGACATGTATAAATTCAGGTGTGTGTGTGATGTGTAGCATTCTGTTGCTAGCAGCTTTAAGCATTTATGTCTCTCATTGGTCTCTTAATTCACAGTTGTGTGCACACCCTCATACCTCCCAAGCGTGAACAACTTATGGATTCAGCTGGGAAGTTATCAGGCTTCTAAACACTTGCTGTGTGGTCCCTTGGTGCAGGTTTTGTTTGTTTGTTTGTTTTTGGGTGGTTTTTTTTTTTTTTTTTGTTTGTTTTTTTTGGTTTTTCAAGTCAGGGTTTCTCTGGGTAGCTTTGGCGCCTTTCCTGGAACTCACTTTGGAGACCAAGCTGGCTTCTAACTCACAGAGATCCACCTGCCTCCCAAGTACTGGGATTACAGGCGTGTGTCACCACTGCCCGGCCCTTGATGCAGTTTTATAAGCGGACCTCATGATTTATTGGCCCTGGTACTTCTTCAAGGCTCTCCAGACTCTCTTTGTCTAATCTCTCTCATTCTAGATTCTTGGCTCTCTTTTTAAACTTTATGAGCTCCATTTCATAGCATCTCAGTAGATCCTCACTCCACAGTTCCCACTAGAAGCTCAGAACCACATACCACTGAAGTCTTATTTTTCCCCACTATAAGTACATATTTACTGTGTACATACTTATTATGAAGTTTGACTCATCAGAAGAGATTAATAAACAATTATAACAAATCACAGCAGTTATACTTTAGTGGATCTTGTTGGAGCTACTTAGACTGTCTCATGTGAAAATCATTGGTAAAGGGATGATTGTTTATGTCTAGGCAGAACTGCTGTGAACTGGTGTGAGTTCACCACTTCACTAAGAATGATAATCAGATTAAAATGAATTGCCATTTAATCATTTTTTGAGCATAGGTAAATGAAACCATGGAAAATGGGACCTAATGAAGGAGAACTAACTTAGTTTTGGCATGCCTGAAGATACTGGTTTTTATTTTATGTGTATGGGTGTTTTGCCTGTGCACCATATGCATGTAGTGCCTGCAGAGTACAGAAGAAAGCATCAGATACCCTGGAATTGGAGTTACAGTTGTTAGCTTAGACATGCTTTAAAATGAGCATATCTTCTTTTTCTAAAGGAAAGCATTGGACTGACCAGAGGGTGTGAAGTACCTTAAGTAGGTTTTTCCTACTTTCTTTATGTTGAATGAAAATGCTATTTTCTGCATGTATAGAGTAAGTAGCACTTTTCTCCTAGTAGCTTGTGAAAGGGGTGGACAGACATTTGTTCATGTAAACTGTATATAGTCCTCCATACATTTATTTCTCCCCTTCTTCCTGATTAATTCAGATTAATGTTTTAACGTGCAATTCATTCTTTGAGATTTCTGAGGGAGACTGAGTTTACATCAACAAAGCTCCTGGGATGATTATTATTATTATTATTATTAAGAGGTTCTTCTTAGGACCTATGTTAATGTGACATTCATTGTCTGTTTCCTAACAACAAACAAGTTGTCACTGCAAACACATACAGACTGTGGCATACCTAGAGTGCTGCTGTTTGTATCCATGAAGCAGAGAATATGGTAGCAGGGTAGGAAGTCTGAGTGAGGTTCACGTGTGTGCTCAGCCTTTCCTTCACCTCATCTAAATATGATGCTGTGTGTTACTTCATGTGCTTATTCTAATATGTAGGAACAGGAAACGGCTGATGTGGGTCCACATGCCAGCAGTTGAAAGGTAGCACACTCCTTCCCTTTTGGTCATGATTGCCTCAACAAGATACTTAGACTGACAGTGAAGGGGGAGGAAGTTTTGTGAAAGCTAGCACACAAGTTTTTTTTTTTTTTTTTGAGTGTCAAAGGCGGTTTTATTAAGACAATTGGGGATTTCTTTATTGACGGAAAACATCCTCAAAATACAGGAATTCACATATATTAGTTTGAAAATTAGTGAAAGTGAATTCTGGGTCTCGGTAATTAGTAATTCAGTATGTGTTTTTTTTTTTTTTTTTTTTTTTTTTTTTTAAATTTTGGAGGCCAGAACAGGGCACCAGATCTCATTACAGGTGGTTGTGAGCCACCAAGAGGTTGCTGGGAATTGAACCCAGGACCTCTGGAAGAGCAGGCAGTGCTCTTAACCTCTGAGCCATCTCTCCAGCCCCTTGTTTTTTTTTTTTTTTTTTTTTTAAACAATAGAAATGTTTTGTGGACATGGGTTTGCATTATTTCTTCTATTGGGCTTGGTTCTGGGCTTGTTGCTTGTTGTATCTGACTATTGGAATTAAGTAACATGGGAGGCGCTGTTTCAACCACTTATTGATCTTTGGCATGTATTTTTTTTTTTTTTTTTTTAGTATTTCAAACATTTTCAGATGCTTCTCTAGCAAAACATAACTGTACTTGTGGCTTATTTCTCTCTTCCTCCAACCTCTGGTTGCCCCAGCTCTGCCTCAAAGAATACTTGTTTTATCATAGTAGAGGCATTTTATATCAATGGGATCATTTTAGATCTGCATGACCCTCTGTGTGCCACTTAGTAGTGAAGATACAGCCAGCACTAATTGCCATCATGCAAAATTCTATAGTAAGAATTCTTTTATAGAGGAATGGTTTTCTATATTCCTGTACCATATTTTAGTTATCTGTGTATCACTTGGACATTTGGGCTGTTATTTTTTGATTTGCTAACTTACTTTTACTGTGTAGTCCAAGCTGGCTTCAAATTCAGTATCCTCTTGCTGTTACTAATAACGTTACCAAGCCTTTTCTTCCTTTTCTTTTTCCCCGAGTTTCTGCATATTTTGTGTGAGCATGTAAGAATAAAATTGAGTAATTGCATGTTTTTCTTCTTGAGGTATCCACATTCTCCCATAGTAACTTTCGTGTTGCTATTGTTTAGAATGATGTGTTTCTCTACACCTTCAGTTTAATAATAACAATCACATTTTCCTTTCCTCTAATAATCATAGCTGAAGATTGGTTTTGGGATAAATCTTATATTTTTATCAATGCACACATTTTTCTGATAAATACAGGAGCAAAAAGAGATAAGGGATAAATCAACTTGTGGAGACACACACACACACACACACACACATTTTCTGGTTATGGTGGTGCATGGCTTTGATACCAGCAGAAGCAGGGGGGGCCTCTGGTCTTTTTTGAGCTGAGGATCGAACCCAGGTCCTTGTGCTTGGTAGGCAAGCACTGTACCACTGAGCTAAATCCCCAACCCCGTTCCCCTTTTAAGATTTTATTTATTTATTATGCATACAGAAGAGGACATCAGATCTCATTATAGGTGGTTGTGAGCCACCATTTGGGTGCTGGGAATTGAACTCAGGACCTCTGGAAGAACATGAACATCTGTTGAGGCAAAGTTCAGTAAGTGTAACTACAGGTATTTATAGCATGAGATTTTGCAGTTAATTTAGCCATGTAGCTCCTTATACAATAAGAGCAGGTTAGGGGTATGTAGGTCCTAGCACCTGGGCCACATCATAGCACTTGTGAGGCAGAGGCAGGCAGATCTCTGAGTTTGTTGAGGACAGCCTGGTCTGCCAAGACAGGGCCCCAAAGCTACACAGAGAAATCTTGTCTTCAAAAACAAAAAACAAACAAATAAATATGATGGCTTTTAAACTTTCTTTCTTTCTTTCTTTTTTTTGAGACAGGGTCTCTCTGTAGCTTTATGCCTTTCCTGGAACTCGCTTTGGAGACCAGGCTGGCCTCGAACTCACAAAGATCCGTCTGGCTCTGCCTCCCAAGTGCTGGGATTAAAGGGCTTTTAAACTTTTTAAACAAAATTTTTTTCTTGGTGTGGGATGTTAGAATAAGTAATTTTATTTTGCTTTTTAAACTAGAGATTTGAGAACATTTAAAAAAAAGGCTTAATAGGCCTGTGAAACTGTTAGAGATACTTGCTGCCCAACTAAGCCTGATTACCTGAGTTTGTGGTTTGAAAAAGACAGCCCCCCCAAAAAAAAACAAAACAAACAAACAAAAAACAAACCACCCAAAAACTGTTGGTGTAGTAGGAGGGGGCCACAGCAAGTGTGTTACAAACAAATAAGCTAATAATAAATAAAAGCAAAGTGAATACAGATCATATGGCATTTGAGTGGCCAAAACTTTGAAGTTTTAGTAATTTAAAAGCATATCAAAGTATTGTATATATATACACAAGGCATTGTATACTTGTACAAGTGGCCCTGGCATGCAGTGATTTGCCTTATGATACGTGAAAGCAACACATATCAGTAGAAGCCACACTTTGTAGAAGCAATACTGTGAAATAATGGTTTTAGATCTCGTTGTTAGAATTATGGTTTGTTTATTAAAAAAAACAAAAACCAAAAAAGCATTTGGGACTATACAATGTGCTAAAGTGACAGGATGGTTGTATGTCTTCAATACATTTTTCTACTTTACAGTGTCTTCAACTTAAAATAGGTTTAACAGGGGTGTAATCTTGTGGTTAGTTTAGGAGCATGTATCTGTACATCATTTCAGAATGCTATATACCTTCCATGCATGATGGAAAGTCCAAGTGAAGTAGGCAGGGTTTGAGCATGTTTATGTGGATGGGCATGCAGTATAATGTAATAAAATAAATTATCAAATAGCATTCAGGGTCAATTGAAACCTTAGCCAGTGTCATGCATAGAGCTGTCCAATAGATGGAACTTTATATAGCTGAGTTGTCATTTTACTTGGTGTGAGTGCTTTAAAGTGGACAGTATGACTTGGGGTTCATTAATGGTTACTCTACTAGGTAGTGCAATTTAGGAAATGATATTTGAGAGATTTGCAGTCTACTAAACAGAGGTCACCGTGCCTCTTCCTTCTAACTGCTGATGTTAATAGGCAAACATCACCACACCCTTCTTGGTCTCTTCTGAAGACAGAAATCAAATTGATTTCATCTTTAACCCTCTTCATTCCCTCTATGGATAAACTGAAGTTCAGATTTCTGCTGAATTGTTGGAAATAATCCTGCTGTAGATTTGGTGTACCCTGTCTTGGCAAATGTGTGGTTATCTTCCTGCCATACTACTGCCTTCAGGACAACAAATGTCTGTCATGCTCAGACGCAAAAGAGCTGCCTTGGCAGCCACCCAGTTTTTAAAATAAAAACTCAGTTGGTGGCCTGAGATTCAGGCTGTCAGAGTTGTGTTATGTAATAAATTGTTTTCAGCAGAAGTTCATAATCCAGTTTCAACTGTAGCTTTAAAAAAGGCAGTAATCAAAGATAAATCCACATTTATTTAATAGGAGTTTGAAAGAAAGAAAGCTCTGTGTATTAGTGTTTTCAGGCCAGCTTCTTTACTTAACCCGGGAAATATGTCTGAAGATACTTTAGATGTGTGTGTTTTCATTTTAGAATCAAGTTCAGAATGTACCTCACCTCTGTTAGGATATTTTGTGTTTTACGTATTGCATTTCTGGTTGGAAATTTTTATTGTTTTTTTTAAAATTTAATGCTTTCATTTTTCCCCAAAACTGTTGTTGGAACAGGCTAGTGTTGTCTTTGTAGAATGATTTAGCTGCAGGTGTCTGAGATACTAGTTTAAAGTCATCAGTGAAGAGGAGAGTAGGACATGATCATCAAGTCTTTCTAGTTTTGTCTTTTCATTCAGTTTTGTCTTACCATCACCTTCAGTGCAAGTCTTAAATTTAAGATTTACTTGTTATGTATACAGTGTTCTGCTTGCATGTATGCCTGTAAGCCAGAAGAGGGCACCAGACTTCATTACAGATGGCTGTAAGCCACCATGTGGTTGTGGGGAATTGAACTCAGAACCTGGAAGAAGAGCAGTCAGTGCTCTTAACTGCTGAGCCTGTGCAAACCTTATTAATTAAGCTCATGGACAGCTGAGCAGAGAAGTCACAATCTTAAATGTAGGTAGTGTTAATTAAAGTCAGCCTGGTTATTAGTGAGCACTCAGTAGACCTTGCTATCAATTCAGACAGTACCAATTTTCATCGACTTTCCTCAAGTTTGCAAGGAGGTTATTGTACCTGCTCTGCAAGCTGAAGTCACGGGTGGTCCCTTTTGTTGAGTTGGCAGACATTTGAAAGCAGCAGCTGGAACAGCCACTGAACTGCTATGGGTGGGGGGTGTTGTTTTGTTTAAATTGATGTTCCTATATGTCTGTCTTAGGAAGAAAAGTGATTTTTCACTATGGTTAGAGAAAAGTTTGGTGTGTATTCTTGTATACCCATGTTTTCTTTGTTTGGGAGTGTTTGAAAGATGTTTTGTCAGTGTGGGGAGACTGGCACAAACAATTATGTAGGAGATTGCGCAAGAAATATGTAATAACTTGCTGGATATGATCCTTTGTTGTCTTGTGATACAATAAGCTTAAACTCTTTGCTGCACCTCCTTCTAGTAACTACAGGCATCATGAGATCTTCCAGTGCTTCTGTGCTGCAGGATCATGCTTTTATTAGTCCCCCACTGGCATAGAATTCAGAGTTTAAGGGGTATATTTCATTCCAAGATGTCTTTTTTGAGCCAAGGATTGAACCTCTAGGGCCTTGCGCTTGCTAGGCAAGCGCTCTACCACTGAGCTAAATCCCCAACCCGATGTCAAATTTTAAAGGCAACTCACGGCATGTTGCATAACCAAAATGAAGGTGTGGGTGGGGGAGACAGGATTTTGATATTTTGTGCCCTTCTCTATTTGTGTTTTGTGATCACTGAGAAGTCAAAGGGAGTACTTCTTAGTTATGTTAATATGGACTTTGTAGTTTCAGAAACCATAGTTAGTACTAATAGTAGATGAGCATTGGAAGCCTTCATCTTAGATACGTTGGTCACTATTTTCTTAGGTTGTACTATAGAAATACCCAGCATGAGGTTGACATGGCTTTGGGCATTATTGTACACAGGGGTGTTTTGGGAAGTTCACATACACTGAAGTCTGCTGAGGATTTTGTTTAGGTTGCAGATGCTGAGACCTACACAGAATCAGGTTCAGGATCTGCATTTATTCACAGTACTTTCTAGTTAGGTCCATGTGGTTGGATTTGCAAGGAGGTAGAAGTGTATTTTTGTTTCTTCCCTATATAATGTGCACTTTGGGGAATTGTTTACTTTGTTCAAAGGCACATATGTGCTTATTAATTCTTGCTCTCTTCAAGTGCCTGTGTCCATTTGTCATTCCATCATTCTCAGCATATGTGTGGAGATCGGAGGACAGTCTTCCCTCCTTTCACCCTTTTATATGTTCTGCCAAGTGCCATCTCCCCTTGAGCCACCTTCATGGCTCCAAGACTACTAACTTCCTGGGATTCTTGTTAGAGAACATGGAGCAGCTGCCTCTCTCCCTCTCTCCCTCAAGTATTATGACCATATTCCAGATTTACTTCCTCCCTGATCACCTGTCCCACACCTCTTAAAAATAATATTTTAAGATTGTTTCATAGTAAGTAGCTAAAGAAGTAGCCCCTTCATTTACCCATTTGCACTGTATACTAGAAGTGGACACATTGCTTAAGTTTGTGTGGTTTCTTTTTAATACTATACTTTCTATCTGGAAAAGAGCCACATTACCCATCATGGACAAGACAGCGTTATGAACCCAGAGACAGAAATACTGGATCTAAAAACTGATTTGGGAATGTTTTCAGGTTCATTTGATAAATGGTTTGGGCCTAGAGTGTAACATGAGACTCTTGGAAAAGCAGAAACCTGTACAGATATGATGGTAAGAGAGCTAGGGGATAGAAGTGCCGTGGTAGACTCATTAAATTACCTTTGTCTTACTTGGGTCCTTAAAATGGTGGATGGGGGTAGAGTGGTGAAGGCAGTGTGTAAAAAGGGTTGTTGAATGAGAGATGTAGTTTTTCGTATTAATCACTGCTGAAGGTAGTGGTGGATTAAATAATCAACATGGCCATAATTTCAGGCACTTCTCACTAGATTATTGTCTAAGATTGAGCATATGGGCAATGGCAAAATGGGGTGAGCAAAGTGAGACAAAATAAGAAGGAATCCCTTTATTAGTGCTTTTATATTCTCAGGTTTATGTCCTGATTGTATAGATCATTCTATGTCACTTCAGAATGAGGGCATGGCCACAGCAGAATGAGTGGCTAGCTGTGGGTATTGCAGGCTTGCTTACCTTTGCTGTGTGTACCTTGCATTGCTAGGGAGCAGTGAGTCACCACAACTCTGCAGCTGTGAAAGGGATATTTGGAATATTCTGAATCATTACCTAACCAGCACAGTCAATTTATTACAGTGGCTAGTTTTTTTTTTTTTTTTTGCCAGAGCCGAGGACCGAACCCAGGGCCTTGCGCTTGCTAGGCAAGTGGTCTACCACTGAGCTAAATCCCCAACCCCAAAGGTTTATTTATTATGTATACAGTATTCTATCTACACATATTCCTGAAGGCCAGAAGAGGGCACCAGAACTCATTACAGATGGTTGTGAGCCACCATGTGGTTGCTGGGAATTGAACTCAGTGCTCTTAACATCTGAGCCATCTCTCTCGCCCTACAGTGGCTAGTCTTGTATAAGCTGCCATTTGTAGGTTGCTTCTCTTGTTTAGAGTATTTATTGGTGTAATGAAGCTGCTGGTGTCAGTAACTCAACCTTGAATGTGGCTTCCTTTGTATACATTTCCATCTCACATGGTTTTTATATTTTAAATACACCTCAGTTGGGTGAGGTATAATTTTCTTATCTAGAGCCTGAGTCAGGATGAGGGAAGGCTGTAGTCTTCACAGAATGCAGAAAATCTTCCTGGGAGTTTCATATATAGAGCTATTTTGGGGCTTTGTGATTTATAAACTGTTGATGGAGGAAATAATTGTCATAGTTTGTTCTGGAGATACAAAGAAAAAAATGAGAATGTGATGGTAGGGAATATAATTTGACTTGACATCTTTAATAAATAGGTCCTGGCGGCTTAAAAGGTGGATCTCTCCCCCCCCCCCCCCCCCCCCCCACACACACACCCACACACACACAGGGTTTCTCTGTAGCTTTGGAGCCTGTCATGGACTAGCTCTGTAGACCAGGCTGGCCTTGAACCCACAGAAATCCACCTGCCTCTGCCTCCCGAGTGCTGGGATTACATCGTGCGCCACTACCCCGCCCGGCCAAAAGGTGGATTTTTAGCCTAATACGCTCATCTCCTGCATATAGTTAGCACTATCATTTGGTTGCATTTGCAAACTCAGGAGAGTTGCTGTAAACAAATTGAGCCACATTTTGCTCTTCATATATTGTGTGTCCACATCTGCCACATGATTTTATTTGAATTCCACAAATGGGGTCTAGTTTTAAAAAGTGTTTATGTTTTTGGTTCTGGTTATGATTTTGAAGGTTCCTGGTGACCTACAAACTGTTGGAGTTCAGCAGTTGCTCATCTTCAGAGTGTCTAGGCATTCTTGTAAGGCCACCCAGAGCTCAGTTTCTCTGTGTAGCTGTGTACCTTTCCTGGAACTCACTCTGTAGCCGAGGCTGGCCACAGAGATCCACCTGGCTCGCACTGGGATTAAAGGCACCCCCCCCTCCCAAAATAAACACACTCATTCGTAGTTTTTCTGCCTGGCCCAGTCAGGACAAATCTCTCTCACCCGCCAGTCCCACAGTCGCTCAGGCCCAACCAAGTAAACACACAGAAACTTACATTGTTTACAAACTGTATGGCCGTGGCAGGCTTCTTGTTATCTACTTGTTTGACCTTAAATTAACCCATTTCTGTTAATCTATACTTTGCCACATGGCCTGTGGCTTACCGGTGTCTTTACATGTTGCTTCTCATGGCAGCGGCTGGCAGTGTCTCTCCCAGCCTTCTACTTCCCAGAATTCTCTTCTTTGTCCCGCCTATACTTCCTGCCTGGCCACTGGCCAATGAGAATTTTATTTACACAGAGCGATATCCATAGCACTCATTAAATAAATACTCTTAACTGTGTATCATCTCTGACTGGTTAGGTCCTTGCTGTGGTAGGCCCAGGTGACCTCACACCCACGAAGATACACCTAACTCTGTTTCTCAAGTAGTATTAAAGGTATGCCCACCCTACCCAGTTTGAATACTACCTTTACAGTGAAATTTGTGTGTCTCATTTTTAGTAACTCCTCTTTCCATTTCCATAGGATGACAGCGATGGGATCCCATGGTCAGAAGAAAGAGTGGTACGGAAAGTCCTGTATTTGTCTCTGAAGGAATTCAAGAATGCACAGAAAAGGCAGCATGGGGAAGGCATTTCTGGGAGCCTGAAATCAGTGAATGGTGAGTTCCCAATAGAAACTGAATATGGTCTTTATGTGTTTACTGCATTGTTCTGAATTTGGGTGGGTGCTTGACCTTGCCAGATAATGCAGTTTTGGCTGTATGAATATATATTGTGGAACTTGTATTGAGTTTATAGATTTATTTTCATTTTCCTTTATGAACTGCAAAGTGGAATTGGGAAGGTGCCTTAGTCTGTTTTGGAGGTCATGAACTGAATGTGTGCATCTATATCTCCCACCCCCCTTCCCATGGTTTTCTACACAATATGTGCACAGAACCCTTTAATAATCTTGTTGAAATGTGGGGCCTACGTATAAGAAATCACCTAAAATCCTACTACTGCTTGGGCTGTGCCACCAGTCTGGTGAACAAACACCTGCTGTCATCCTTGACCAGGCCTGGCTGGTTGCTACAAGGCGTAAGTGTACAATGATTAGAATCCCTAATCTCAGAAGAATCTATTCCTGTATTTTTGGAACAGATCTGAAAATCAGAGAGAACTGGCTCCCACTTTTATTGCTTTCTCTGTCTCTGTCATTCTGTAGGATTTTTGAATAAATAATGCTAGAACTATCAAAAACATTCCATTGTCTATTATTTCTAGCTGTGGTATATTTATTCCATAGTCTATTTTTCTTAAAGATTATGGAATTTTTGTATGTTCCACTTTGTATGAGCCCAAGAGCAAAGAAAGCGCCACTGGAAGAGACCCTGTTCTTGTCTTAAAGATTTGACTTTGGACACAGCGGATTCAGCACATACAGTGTGCCAGGTGTTAAGTGATAGTTCACTTTTGGCTTCCAATTTTTTTTGTCCTTTCTCCCTTTCATCAACATCCCCCACCCCCACCACTCACCCCTGTGTATACATCATTTGTGTATGTTGGTGTAAACTTGGAAGTTAGAACAGAATCTTGGATGTTGCTCCTTGCTTTCTACCATGTTTGAGATGAGTCTTGCTTGCCTTATTTGTAAACTGAGTAGTCGATGGTTTCTTGTTGGAAGTTTAACTTATAGTGTGGATCTGTTTGTTAACTTGTTTTCATAGTGCCTTGGCAGGGTTTTTCAGGACCACCTCTGTGAACTCCATTGTGCATGCAACTTGTTACACTGCCTGAAGCTGGTGTTCTAATCCCTGTTGGGGTAACTTGAAGGAAGACACAAACCCAGCCTGGTGGGTTGTCTCACGTAGGAATTTTCTTACACCAAAATAACTATATCATTTATTTTATTTTATGTGTATGATTGTTTTGCCTGTATGTATATGCCTAGTACCTGAGTAGGTCAGAGAGGGTGTCATTTTCCCCAGAACTGGGGCTAGAGAATATTGGTGTCATGGGGGATTCCTCTGGGAATTGAATTCTGCTCCTCTAGAAGAGCAACAAGCACTCTTTACCCCCGAGCCATGTCTTCAACCATGACTCTGCCTGTTTTGTTTTATAATGTGTCCTCCTGATTAAGGTTTCCCAGGACTTAATAATGGTTTTATTTGGATAAATGAACACACACTTGTTCATCACCCATTACTACTAACCATCTGGCTAAATTTAGCTTTGACTTTTTGATAGTAAAAGCTAAGTTTTTGTCAGGGCACTTTGCATTTACCCTTAACACTGATTCTAGACTTGTGATCCTCTTCCCTCTGCCTAACAAATAGGTGCCACCATGGTGGGTCTGCCTACCTGCCTGTCCTTCCTTCCTTCCTTCCTTCCTTCCTTCCTCCCTCCCTCCCTCCCTCCCTCCCTCCCTCCCTCCCTCCGTCCATCCGTCCATCCGTCCATCCGTCCATCCGTCCATCCGTCTATCCATCCAGTCTATTCTGTTTGCCTGTCTGAATTTCCATTAGTGTGTTGGGTTGCTTTTTTTTTTTTTTAATGCACTTTTCTGGGGGCCTGCCACCCAGCTCCCAAGTAACTTCACATACAGAGTCTTATTGCTTATGCTGCCTGGCTTAGTTTCTAGCCAGCTTTCCTTCTCTTAACTTTAGCCTCTAGGCTTTTCTGTTCTCTTACTTCTATAATTCTTAGTCTTACTCTACGGTTTGCTGCTTGTGTAGTTGGGTGGCTGGCCCCTGATCTCCTCCTCTTCTCTGGTTCCTTCTCCATCTCTCTTTCCAGATTTTTTCCTTTAATTTTCTCTCTGCCTGCCAGCCCCACCTAGTCTTTCTCCCGCTTTGCTATTGGCCAGGTGTTTTAGACAGGCACACAGCTTCACAGAGTTAAACAAATGCAACATAAATAAAAGTAACCCACCTTCAAACAATATTCTACTACAGTTGGGGGTTGTGCGTATGGAAGTTAGAGGACACATTTTGGGAATCAGTCACTTGTCATCTTCTGCCTTGTTGAGACAGGGTCTCTCCTCTGTGTGGCTGCTGGGCCACTTAGTGAGACAGGGTCTCTCCTGTGTGGCTGCTGGGCCACTTAGTATAGGCTAGATAATTTGGGCAGTTTCTACCTCTCCCTCCTATCCTGCTTATAGGATTGATGGAATTGTATATTCATTCCTGCCACCTCATGTGGATTCTAGGGGATCAAACTCTGGTCAAGGCTGGTGCATGCAGCTAGTATTCTTACTAGCCTTCTTTCTCCGTGAACTAATCAGCTTGAAGATACTGTTACACAGTTTTTGCTGTGAATAAGCCACTGTCTCCTTCTAGTTTTCCAAGACCAGATCAGGTTTTGTCAGGGCTTTTGAGTTCTTTGTTGTTGGTATTGTTATAATTTGTTTTGTCTCTTTTTATTTAACAATTAAAACAGTTTTTAACCAGACACTTTTTGGTACATAGGAAGGCAGAGGCACTTGGTTTTTTTTTTTTTTTTTTTTGTGACCTCAAAGGGCAACTGGATCTACATAAAGAGGAACCTGTCACAGCAACAACCACCCCAACCCTTAAAAACAAAAACAAAAAACCCCCCAGTTTCTTAAGAATCTTGAAGAAAGCAGAGTTTGGCAGTTTTATAGGGAAGAGTCAGAAAGCAGGATTTCCGCAATGGGAATAACTCTTTTTGTGAGGGTGCTGCGCTTAACAAGAATACTGTGCTATAGGGTCCAGTCAACATTTTCTTCTGCCCTCCAAGAAAATCAAACACACAGGACAGATTCAATACATTGGAGTTTGATGTTGAGTGATTTTTCATTGCGTGTTGTGTGTGTTCTCTGTGGATCCCTTACTTACAGCTGCGTGATGCTTATTTTAGTTATCTGACAGCAGTAAGTGAAGGTAGGAAGGGTTTATTTTGGTTCACAGTTCCAGAGGATACAGTTCTTTGTGATGGGGAGGCATGGCAGCAAGAACTCGGAGGCAGCTGGTCTCATTATATCCACCATGGGGAAGCAGAGAATGAACAGGAATTGTAGCCAGGCTATGAAACCTCAGCGCCCTTTTCTAGAAAAAGCCCCATCTCCTTCCTTCCACAGCCTGTCAGAACAGCACCACCAACACCAGGTGATGAGGACCTATGTTCAGAAAGCCTATGTGGGGCCCATAGCACACCTAAACCACTTCTCATTAGGGATTAGGTTAAATGGTGGTGGGCGGTGGATAGATTGATTGCTGTGCTCCCATGTTGGTGTATCTCATAGCTGCTTGTAACTCCATCCCTAGTTCATCCAACACCCTCTTGTGGCTTTTGTAGGCACCTGCACACACGTGTTTATACATACATTTCATTAAAATTTCTTTCTTAATCCTTAGACACAAGATAAAATGGTCCTACTTTCAGTTTTTATTATTATGAATGTATATGGTGGTAATAAAGCTTTAAGATTGCTCATTAAAGAGGGGCATTTACTAAGAGGTGAGGTCATGTGTCTAGAAGTAGGGCTGTGTTTATTCTTTTTTTAGTGGAAAGAATTATTTTGGTCATTTTTCCATTTCTCCACTTTCCAGATCCTTCCCACCTACCCACCCAAGTTTGTTCTCTTACTCTCCCTCTCTGTTTACAAACAAACAGACACCCCTAGTTGAATCAAAACAAGCAGAAGACCAACAAGAAAAAAGGCATGCAATGGCAGAAGACCTTTAAGCTAAAAGGTATATATGGACACATAGTCCTAAAATGGGATGTTGTCATCAAACCTTTCCCCTTGAGGCTCAGGTGGCTATGTGGTAAGGGAGGTGGAAAGATTATTTAAAAAAAAAAAGTCCACAGAATCCATTGAGACAGTTTTTTGTTTTGAACAACTCCTTCTGGGCAAGGAGCTTACCTTAGAGGGGTATTCCATTGGAGGAAAGTACTTTTGTTCCCTGTCAGTTGCAGTTAGTTGATACCATGTCCACTTCCCCCTTATAGTGCTGGAACCTTGTCTGGAGTGAAAACTTGTGCATGTCCTATGGGTGTTAGCACATTCTCCTTGAGTTCTTTATGTGCATCTTGTGTCTGGAGGACTCCTGTGACCTCTGGCTCTGTGTGCATACCTTATAGCTTGGAAGTCTTTTTTGCCATTACATGTTTTAAAGTTCTCATACCTCATCTTGAAGCTGAGTAAAATTCTCTTTTGAATATTCACGTGGTAGAGGGTCTTTTGTTTTTTGTTTCTTTTTTTTTCCCCGGTTTTTGGAGACAGGGTTTCTCTGCTTAGCTTTGCGCCTTTCCTGGAACTCACTTGGTAGCCCAGGCTGGCCTCGAACTCACAGAGATCTGCCTTGCTCTGCCTTCCCGAGTGCTGGGATTAAAGGCGGGCTCCGGCACTGCCGCGGCGCCCCCCCCCCCGGCTGTTTCTTTTTTTAAAGAGTCATGTAGGTATTTATTTCACAGTAGCAGAATTGGAATTTCAGATATCAATTTGCAATACAGAACACATGAAGCAACACTAAATCTTTGAAATTGTTATGTTGAACATAGTATACTTTGTTTATTCTTCTGCCAATTTTTAAATAAATGTTTCCAGATTGTTTCTTAAATAGCAATTTCTTAGAATAATTCAATTAAAAAACCCCAAACAGTGCTACTTTCACATTTACATTGGGATGTGGTTGACATAGGTTGACATAATTTTCCTCTAAAGACAAATTGACTCAAATCAGTGGCATGATGGCATGATGAGGGAGCATCCCTTTGCCCTCACCATTTGTGTGAAGGAATTGGGTGAATGTTTGCTGTTAATACAGAAAGAAGACTTGCATAGGAGCATGTGTGTGAATGGGTGAGCTCAGCCTTCCAATGTCCACAGGTTATGTAATAACTGAAAAGGGCACAGGATATTAGAGACCTCATTTTTGTCATAAGATTTGTGTTCACTATCCATCTTACTTTGGTGCTCCCAGAGTGACAAAGACCGAAAGCTCTTGCTTGGTTAAAGAAAGGAAGCACACGAGAGCTTTGAACAGTGTTGTGGATTGACTGCATGACTTAACATCATCATTGCAGGTTTTTGCTGTAGCTGGGTGGAGGGGTGAGGCAATGTTAAGATCTGCTGATTGTGAGCCTTCTGTTCTTTCTACTGTTGATAATGCCACTTTTCCTGGATGTAATGAAACGACAAAGGTTTTCTAAAGAGCTTGCAGGGGCTGGGACCCTGGCCATTCTTGAAGGCCCTTGGCCTGCTGGGGCTAAAATTACTGACATTTAAATAATAACATGCTACACAAATAATGAGTACACATAATTACACAGTAAGAGAGGGGAGCTATTAGCTGTATTTGAATTTCATTTGCTTCCTATTAATGTCATCCCTTATCAGCAAGCCCTTTGGCCAGCAAAATAATTTTGAATAGATTTAATGGACGTTGGAGCCCATTCTTTAGACTCTTGCAGTGGGCAGGAATTATAATAACTAGACTAATCTTCACATTTCACAGTTAGTGTTGGAAGACTGTCGCTGTGGTTAGTGCATTCAATCATCAGAACAAACTTTTGTGGATGAGAAAACTATATCCTAACAATGGTGTAGCAGTTTGCTTATCCAACTAGAGCCCAGTAGTGCCATGATTCAAACCCAGTCTTTCTGGATTAGACTACTATTTAATTTAATTTATTATCCATTTAGATAAATAGAAACAATTTATGAACTCTCTGTAAAGATTCCAACAAGAATTCATAAAACAACTCTAGTTTTCAAAGGTTTTTTTTTTTTTTTTTCAAATTTACTGAGCTGACAAACTATTAAATATCCTGATTATATTTTCAAGTAAAGTTTTAGTGCTTACTCCCTACTTCTCCCAACCTTCTTGCTGTCCCTCAGCTCCCCTTTTCCCCAGGAGCCCTCCTAGTCTCTTCTCCTGTTATCCTCATATCCCATGTTTCATTTCATTCAGCCTTTATTGCCTGGTTTTACCTTTTCTTGGTATCCTTTCTAGTTTTTAGACTTTGCTCAGCTTTGAAGGAGATGAGTTGAAATTATCAATTAGGAAATGTACCTCAGGAAGGGTGTGGTATTTACTAAGGTGACTGCCTCTGTGCTTTGGTATCTTGTAATTGAATTGATAGCAAATTCTTAACCCTCTCTGTTGAGTCATAGACACAAATGCAGTCAGTCACCTGGGGATGCGTGTATGTATGAACATGTATATATATAGCTTTCACGTTAGTTTGGCTTCCCATATGAAAAACAAAACAAAACACAAACAAACAAACAAACCCAAAACAGGAAAACCTGGAATATACTTTGTGTCCTGAGATGTATAAAACACATACCATGTAAAAGAAAATATGGATAGAACAAAAGACATTGTTGAAAAACAAGTATATTTGATAAAAATAATCTTTGTTTACATACAGAGCTGCATATTTTACTATAAAGAGATACTCCATTACTTTTCTTTGCCTGTCTCTTAATCCAGGCTACTTTTGAGCTTCTACCTGATCCTCCTGCCTCTACCTCCTCTAAGTACTAGGATTACAAGCATGCTTCACTATGCCTGGATTTATGAGGAGCCAGGAATCAAATCCAGGGTTTTATGCATTCTAGGCAAGCATTCTACCAACTGAACCACATCCCTAGCCCTGAAATTTTTCTCTTCATAAAGGGATGTTTAATTTAAGATTCATGTTTTAACATGAGAAAAATATATGTGACTAAAATCAAGTGAAGCAAAAAAAAAAAAAAAAGGTTACTATAAGATAATTAGGTCAGAAATCAACATGGGGCCTGTGTGTCTAGCATGACTAGGCTAGCAGGGAGTAAGCTTGTGTCAAAAGCCCTTTGGTGAACAACCAGGAAAGGCTGCATTGAAGACCCTGCAGAGGATCCTTGAAAGATGAGTTAGGTTTCATAATCAAAGAATCAGAGTTGGATGAAAGTAATGATGTTAGTGACAGACAGAGGTTGAGACTAGAAAATGAGCTCTGCCAGATAGTAGTAATTGAATTGAGGTAGCTGCCATGGCAGATTTGCATGGCTGGGACACATTTCAACTGTGGATTTGGGATATGAATGGGAAATTAATGATTGCTAGAGGAGGAGGAGGGAAGGATCAATTTTTTTTTTTTTACAGAAACTTTTGAGCTTTGAAGAGCCTAATTGGAAGGCATGGATATGCTGAAGACCGACTAGAACTAGAAAACCAATTTAAATGACATTGAGGTGCCAAGCTTTCCAATTGTCCTGTGTTTCGAGGAGTCCTAAATGGTCTTAAAATAAAATCCGGAATCAGATTTCTTACTCCTCAGGCTATCCTGTGTCCACAATCCTCAGACTGAATGCTCCCGAGTCCTCAGCAGAAAGGGCCTTTCCTCTCTTTCCTGTTTCCTCACACCTCATTCCTGTCTCCTCAAGACTTATATGCACAACCATTTCACTTCCTAGCTCAATTTCCTAGTGCTAGGATTAAAGGTGTGTGTGCTTCCCAAATACTGGTAGCAGAGGCATTAGATCTCAGGTGCTGTGATTAAAGGTGTTTGCTACCACTGCCTGGCTCTGTTTCTTTTAGACTGTATCAATCTGATTAGTTAGTCTTCGGTGGCCTTGAACTCACAGAGATCCAAACAGATCTCTGCCTCCGCCCCCTAAGTGCTAGGATTAAAGGTGTGTGCCACCACTGCTTGACCTCTGTAGCTAAATCTGTGACTAGCTTTGCCCTCTGATCTTCAGAAAAGCTTTATTAGAGCACAAAAGAATATCACTTACAGTCCTGGAGCATCATGTGTGGAAGGGCCTGTGGGGTTACTGTGTTTCTGTTGAGTGGTCACATCTTGCCTCAGATCCACTGCCCTTCAGCACTCTCGGCCCTTTTTTTTTTTGCTAATGTCCTTTTTTTTTTGCTAATGATGTCATCATTTTCATATGATTGTCTGCATAGGTGGTGTCATCAGGGAAAGGGAAGGAAATTTAGATGCTTCATCCATTTTCTGCTCTCTCTTACATTTTAAAATCCCATAGATGATACTAGTAGGAATCAAGAGGATGGAACTCAGTGGAGTGTGGAGTTTTATTTAGTTAGACCTGAAGTTTCTCCTCTGAAGGATCCTTTTCTCCTTTAGTATATATACTAAGTCACTCTACCTCCCCTCTCCTAAGACAGCATTGGAAATGATATCTCCTCCTTCTTTATTTACCCTTCTCAGCAGTAGACAAAGCATGTTTCTGATTTTTTTTTTCCCTCAGATGGAAAACAAAACAGAACAAAAAGAAAAACCCTATTGACATTGTACTTCATGCTCCTTCATCTTGTGTTACTTTATTGGAAAAATTCCTTAGAAGAAAATGTCTGAGTGGATTGTCTTCATGGACTGTTTGTATTTACATTAAAATTTTTGGGTACATGCCATTGGCAGGAAGGGTTCTGAGTTTGGGGCCAGGATAGTCTACACAGTGAGTTCCAGACCAGCCAAGACCCTGTCTCACCACCAAAAGAGTTCAGCCCTCTCTTATTTCTGTCCTTAATGCTGGGATTGAATCCAGGGCAGATACTCTGTTATTGAAGTAAATGTTTCTGTTCCTTTTTCAGCAATTTTTAAAATTAGCATATGAAGTTCTATGGCCTTTGTTACATCATCTTGGAACATTACTTTTCTTGTTCTTTTTGTATCATATAATGTAGGCTACTTGGCAAGTTTAGTAATACTGATTTTCAAATCCAGTTCCACATTACTGGATTCCCTGTTCATCTGCCTTTGCAATGGTTGGCTTCTTCTGAACTTGTGTGGCCACTTGCCTGCCTCATCCACATACTTGAAACACACACACACACACACACACACACACACACACACACGGCTTTTAATAGGCCCCATGAACTTAAGGTGTTCCAAAGTCAACTGTGACTCCACTTTTTTTAAAAATTATATTTGTATATTAATTTTACACACCAACCATGGGTTCCCATGTCCTTCCCCCCAGCCCCTCCCTTCCATTCCCATCTCCTCCAGGGCCAAGACTCCCCTGGGGATTCAGCTCAACCTGGTGGATTCAGTACAGGCAGGTCCAGTCCCCTCCTTCCATGCTGAGCAAAGTGTCCCTGTGTAAGCCCAAAGTTCCAAATAGCCAGTTCATGCACTAAGGACAGGTCCAGGTCCCACTGCCTGGGTGCCTCCCAAACAGTTCAAGTTATTCAATTGTCTCACTTACCCAGATGGCCTGATCCAGCTGGGGGCTCCACAGCTTTTGGTTCATAATTCATGTGTTTCCATTAGTTTGGCTATTTGTCCCTGTGCTTTTCCAATCTTGGTCTCAACAATTCACACTCTTACAGTCCCTCCTCTTTCTCGACAATTGGACTCCTGGAGCTCCACCTGGGGCCTGGCAGTTAGGGTGTTTGGCCATCTGATGACCAGACTAGGCTAGATCAGGCTTTCTCTCGACCATTGCCAGTAGTCTACAGTGGATGTATCATTGTGGATTTCTGGGGACCTCTCTAGCACTTTGCTTCTTCTTGTTCTCATATGGTTTTCAGTTATCATGGTCTGTTATTCCTTGTTCTCCCTTTCTGTTCTTGATCCAGCTGGGATCTCTTCCTCCCCTGAGCTCTCTTTCCCTCGAACCTTGCCCTTCATTACTCCCACTGTCGTCCAGGTTGTTCATGTAGATCTCATCTATTTTTCTGTCATTGGGCGATCCCTGTGTCTCTCCTGGGTGTCCCGTTTTCTAGGTAGCCTCCCTGGAGTTATGTAGCAGTCTAGTCATCTTTGTTTTACATCTAGTATCCTACTATGAGTGAGTACATACCATGTTTGTCTTTCCAGAGTCTGGGTTACCTCACTCTGGATGATTTTTTTCTAGATCCATCCATTTGCCTGCAAACCTCATGATGTCATTGTTTTTCTCTGCTGAATAGTACTCCATTGTGTATATGTACCATATTTTCTTTATCCATTCTTCAGTTGAAGGGCATCTAGGTTGTTTCCAGGTTCTGGGCTATTACAAAAAATGCTGATATGAACATAGCTGAGCAAATGCCCTTGTGGTATGATTGAGCATTCCTTGGGTATATGCCCAAGAGTGCTATAGCTGGGTCTTGGGGGGAGATGGACTCCCAATTTTCTAAGGAAGCACCATATTGATTTCCAAAGTGGCTGTACAAGCTTACATTTCCACCAGCAGTGCCTGGAGAGATGGCTCAGAGGTTACGAGCACTGCTGCTCTTCCAAAGGTCCTGAGTTCAATTCCCAGCAACCACATGGTGGCTCACAACCATCTGTAATGAGATCTGGCACCCTCTTCTGGGCTGCAGGGATATGTGCAGACAGAACACTGTATACATAATAATAAATTAAAAAAAAAAAAAGACACTGCTTTGGTGTTTTCTGTTACATGCTGCTGAGTTAATCCTAACACAAATACAGCTTTCCAAGATGTGACTGCTCACCACCTCTACAACATCCCTAATTATCCAGGAAATGCAAATCAAAACGACTCTGAGATACCACCTTACACCTGTCAGAATGGCTAAGATCAAAACACAGAAGACAGCTTATTCTGGAGAGGATGTGGAGCAAGGTGACTCCACTATCTTACCTGCTCTCCCTTCACCTTCCTTTTCAGTAAATAATAATTGCCGAGGCCAAATTGCCGAGGTCTGGCTTCTATATCCTGACTTTTATAACCATAGTATCTCTGTTTGCATTATTACCCCTATTCCAAATTGCTCAGACCTCCTTGCTGCGCAGGTACTGTAGCTTGCGCTGCCTCTCCTCTTCTCCATGCTCTAAAACTTTAAACCAAGATTTGCAGTGGTGGTGCTCACCCTGGAATCCCAGAGCTTGGCAGAGGCAGACAGTTTCGGGCCAATCTGGTCTACACAGTGAGTTCTAGGACAGCCAGAGCTACATAGAGAGACCGTGTCTTGGAGGTGGGGTGGGGGAGGGAGACACTAAAAAACAAGTTTTAAGTCAGCCCTTGTGCTGAATCTGAGGTGTGCTTATCAGGCCCAGTATCTTAGCCAGTTCTCATACCATTTGAGGTATGAGTACATTGCAGTTCACACAAGGTCATGTAGACAGGGGGTGGTCCGATCAGGATTTGGATTCAGGAGTCCTGACTGGTGCTGGTCTTCCTGTGTATATTTAATTAAGGAACTACCTTACTTCTAGTGAGATTTTTTTCAGTAGAGCCTGAGGAGTTTAGTTTTGATAAATGTACATACAACCAATGTCTAAACCCCTTTTCTATTACCCCAAGTATATCTTGGCCCTTCAGTTCTTCTGACCTTCCATGAGTTCTGGGATTTGTCAACACTGCTGTCTTTCTTTGTTGGAACATATATAATTCTTCATGGGTTCCCACATGCCTTGGGAAGATCTCTGGAGCAGCAAGTGCCATGATACCAAAGGTTCCTGTATGTGTGTCTTTTGCTGCTGTTTATGTAGACACCTGGCAATGTTGGAATGCGAGCCTCAGAATTGGATAGCTGACATTCTAAGGGAGCCTCTGTGTGTGTGTCCTCACTCATGTGGAGCCTGGAGGCCATAGTCAATTCCTGTTCAAACAAACAAACAAACAAACACAATTCTGCCCTTGTCTGCTAATTTGTTTCTGTTAAGCCAGTGATACAGCTCCTGGCCTTGAGGATGCAGGTGAGTATAGTAGCAGTGAGGAGGGGCTGCTGTGGTGAAAGTCTGTTTTATTCCAGTGTGGTGTGCCGTAAGAAGATGCTGTAGCGGGTGGCTAGAAGAGCATTGTCTTAAGTTTGGAGGCCGTGAAACTAGACTCTGCACTGGCAACTGTTCCTGTCAGGTGTCCTCTTCATGGTGGGAAGAAAGCCTTTTCCTGCCTCTCTTTATGACCAGCACAGGCTTTTCCCTAAGTGTAGTCATTTTAACGTTAGAGACTACAACTTCAAACAAGCACTAAGAACTCTCTTCCCCATTACTGGCTGGTCGGACACAGGGCTGGTGACCATTGGAATCCAATAGCAGATTTTGTTAATTTTCATGCCAGCCACAATTGTGTTTTCTTTTGTACTTACGTGACATTTTCCTGATAAGGTAGCAAGGTGTGTTTATTCATTGCAAAGTCATTGTTCTCCTTGGATTAAATCTCTTAGTTTGAGGGGAAGCGGATTAACAGGCAAAGAGAACTAGTGTAGAAGGCAGGATGGCTGAGTACCCCTCCAGGGCATACAGTGTTTGAAGTGGAAACTTACTTGTGGCGGGAACTTGGGTTGGTGCCTGAGTGACCCTAAAAGGAAAATTCTGTAGTTTTGAGGTTATATGAGGAGAACTTTTGGGCATTTGAAGTGAGGAAACTCTGTTGTCTATGCAGTGATTGTTTTAGCCGTTTTCCCTAGCATTTCTCCTCCATTACCTCTGTTCAACCTGTGTGTAAAGGGCAAAGCCCTGTGGGGGCACTAGACAGTTCTTCATTCAGACCTAGAGGTAGGTAGTTGATGAGTAGGGTCTGCTTATCAGTGTTTATTCTGGTAAAGTGATACTGTTTCTACCCTGCCTTTGGGTAAGACTGGTTTACTTTTCATATCTGTGTTATGTAGGAGCAGGAGTGTGCTGTTGACTTATTGTTGTTGGTTACCATCTGTGATTTGATCCTCCCTTTTTAAAAATACTCTTTTAAATAATTTCTTATTCTTATTTTATGTACATTAGTGTTTTGTCTGCGTGTATATACCTGTGGAGGTTGGAGGTTGGACTCTAGGGAGAGGCTACTGTCACCTGCTTTCTTAACCCTTTGCTGCTACACACTCAGACAAAGTGGAGATGCCTTCTTCAGCCTGTTAGTTACACACTGTGCAGTCCACAAATGTTCTGTTGGCCTTCCCAAGGTCTCCTTTTATGGAAGACTTCCAAGGGAACAGGTTAAGATTGCCATCAAGTGGCTGCTGTTGGTAGTGGAGAGCAGCATGCTAATCTAGTTTCTTAACCTCTCTGTGCAAATCAGTATTGCTCGAGGAGTAATCTGCTCTTATCTTGGCCTGCTTTGGGTTAAGAAGCCATCTTTATAATCCCATCTATGTGTCAAAGACAGATACAGGTGAAGCTGGCTGTGTTCAGGGCCCTGGAACTATGAGTACAGACCATTTAGAGAGGCACAGTGTAGAGAAGAGCCGTTCATCCACCCACTGCCAGCCCAGGTCATGAGGAATTGCAAGAGGATCATATTTTCAGTCTTCAAAAAGCTCATTCCAGCCCAGTTTCAAAAAACACACAAGGCAAAAAACCCTATTTGTTTGTCCCCTGTTAATTGTTTTTCTACTTAAGAAAGCAAAAGCAGCATTCTCAGGATTAATGAGAATTCATTTGAAGTCTTTGGTACCTAGCAGAAAGTAAGCATGCATGCAGAAGGGCATTAGAGTTGATGCTCTCCCCATAAAACAGTAGCTGCACCATGAAGCAAACCACTTGGAAATTACGTTAGACTAAGTGTGCAACATTCCAATGGTCTGGATGTCAGCATCCATTCTAAGATCAAGAACTATAGTTTTGAACCAGCTGTCTTTGGTTTCTCCTACCAGGCTATTCTGCATGGCATGGGTGAGAAAGAACTGTCCTACAGGCGATGTTGTCGATTAGCAGGTGCTCCCACCACTGTGCACAATCACTTTCTCCTTAAATCTGTGAGCTGCCTGGGGTGGTAGTGGTTTAATATGGACTGACTTTGAAATTGTCCTTTACTGCATGAGAAAGTGCCTGCTCATTTTGAGGGAGAAAGGAACTATGGAGAATGTCCAGCTGATATATGAAACCATGGAAGGGAAAACCTTAGGACCTATTTTGAACAGCTATTTGGAACTTAGAGAGGGTATACTTTGTAGTCATTTACATTACAAACCTGTCAAGTCATATTAATAAGCCAGAATTCCTGGATTCTAGCCATCTCAAGCAATATTGAACACATCAAAATTTTGAATGTGTTGGAAGGAACATTGACATTGGATCTTAATTTTCATTGTACTCGTAACTGAGTATGGATTTAGGTATACTTTACCAGAAATATTTTGGATATTTTTTCTGGCTAAACATCACTAATCCGAAATAAAAAACAAAAACAAAACAAAACAAATAAACAAAAAAACTGGGCCCTTTTGAGCTTTTTAAGGGTTTTTGGATTTTGTGGGTCTGGAGTCACGGCTTAATGGTTAAGAACACCTGTTGTTGCAGATAAGCTGAGCAGGCTTAGTTCCCAGCACCCACATGGCAGCTCATAACTGTAAGTTCACTACAGGCGTTCTGATGTTATTTTCTGACCTCCAAGGTACCAGGCACACATTGTACACAAACATACATACATGCAGGCAAAATGTACACCCACCCAGCCCGTACAGTGGCTTTATCTTGTTGGGTGTAGCAGAAAATGATGTTATTATATGTAGCCTATTACCTATCTTCTACTCTTTAGTTCTACAATGTATTGTTGGACCAGGAGACTTCTGTGTGTTTCTGTGGAATGTGGATGAATGTATGGGAGACCTCTGTGAAGTCTCTGAAGGAACCAAGCAGTATGGTGTCTATCTCCATAATCTGTAGTAGGAATCTTAAAGGTACTTGTTAATAAAACTCAAACCCGAGGCCAGTTATTGCGGTGAATGCTGGAAGATCAGAGAAGCAGAACAAGCTATGGCTATCTCACCTTGCTAGTTCCTCAGGTGATCCTTTTTCCTCAGACTGGAAGCTTCTGAGTCCTCCTCCACATGAATCTCAGCTGTACTGAATACTTAACCAACCAAATGCTTCACTAACTACATGCTTTTCTTTCTTAGTTCCTGGTCCTCACGCCTTATATACCTTTCTCTTTCTGCCCCCACCCCCTGGGATTAAAGGTTGGGTTTCTGGGGTTAAAGGCATGGGTCACCATGCTTAGCCATTTCTAAGTGGCCTTGAACTCAGAGATCCACCTGGCTCTGCCTCCCAAGTGCTGGGATTAAAGGTGTGTACCACCACCGCCCAACTTCTGTTAGGGCTTAATCTTTCTATTTTCTAGCCACCATTTTTGGCTTTGTTCTAGTGGCTGTCTGTTCTCTGACCCCAGATATGTTTATCTCGGGGAACACAAACTATTTCAGGGAACACAATACCCACCACAATAATCCTGTGGTCTGCAAAGTGTGAGTGCCCATCTGCTTCAGTTCAAGTGACAATCTTGAGTGGTGGGTGAGTTCTAAGACCAGGAGTCAGGGGTTAGTACCTACCAAGTCAACTACAAAAGAGTGATTTTCATTAGGAATAGTTTGGGGAAGCTATCTTGATGTGGCCTGAGAGTAAAGGAAGGTCTCAGAAATCACAATAGAGACCCAAAGAGGAGAAGATAGTATGCCATAAACACTAGAAATAGTCACAGAATGAATTGTTGTTTTCTCCTTTTTAGTATTAACTTCTAGTATGATGTTCTTGAACTGTGGCATTGACTTGTTGGCAGTCATTTTACAAAAACAACCTATAATTGTGTGTAATTGTGTACGTGTGGTTTGAATATGTGCAAATATTCACTCATTTATGAAGATTAGAGAACAGCTTTCAGGAGTCCATTCTCTCTTTCCACTATGGGTTCTGGCTATCAGTCTTGCTTTTATCCACTGAGATGTCTTGCCAGCCAGTTTCTAAAATATTTTGTTAGTTTACAATCACTGGCTGTATATGAGAGAATCAAGCTAAAAGAACTTTGATGCTCCTCAGTAGTCACCCCTTTCTTTCACAGTTTTCCAGTGAGAATTTTTGTGTTCATTACTTCTCAAGTTCACAGGACACATATCTCTTTCTTTTTTGCCTCCAGCAGCACTCCCCTCCCCATGTTTGAGTGAATTTTGCTTACACTGTATTCATAGCATGTTCAAAATATTCTCAAAAGATTGATCATCACCATCTTTAACTTGGTATGGCTTCTTATCTACCTTTTAAAATTCATTCAGCCCCTTTCAAATATGTTTAGTACAGTAATTTAAAAATCAATCTCCCTGGTCTGGAGAGATGGCTCAGCGGTTAAGACCACTGGCTGCTATTCCAGAGGTCCTGAGTTCAATTCCCTGAAACCACATGGTGACTCACAATCATCTATAGTGGGGTGTGGTGCCCTCTTCATACAGGCATACATGCAGATAGAGCACTCACATACATAAAAATAAATAAATGAATCTCACCCCCTACCTCATCCAAAATGTGTTTATTGGGATGGTTCCTAACCAATCTTTATCAGGATACTTTCAGTCCTGCTTTCTCTTGAAGGAATATCCTTCTGTCAGCCATACTTTTCTGCCTATGCACCAATAGAGGATAGTGGAGCAGCCGCCAACTCATAGACCCATCTCTGTGGTGATTTTATAGCATCTTGTGCATTTCACATTCATGACATAGGAGTGGGGTTCTGCACCAGACACTTTACCTTGTATTTCCTCTTCTCTTCTGGAGAACAATGAAGGAGATTCTTTGAGAGAGTCATGTCTCCATAGGGAGGCTGTCTGTCACCACTTGGTTGCTTCTGTGTGGGTGCACATTCGTGGGAGAATGTATGTGTGTATGTGTGTCCCCATACTGTGTATCACTGTGGAGCATCAACTGGCTCGGAATCTCAGCTAAATTAGGCTATATCTAACTCATAACGGGTATTATATTGCCTGCTTCTGTCTCCTGAGTGCTGGGACCAAAGGCATGGCACCATTTCCTACATACATGTCTTTTGTTGTTGGTAGGGTCTCATGTAGTCCATGTTGTTTAGAGCTAGTTCTGTAGTCAGAGATGATCTCTTCTCCCCTAAAGCCCTCTCTAAAAATTTTTGAATCATTTTATGCATGGAAGCTAATTAATGAGGCAGATAATGGTAAAGACCCTTTTGTCTATCTTGCTGTTATTCTGCCTAGTAGAGAGGAAACTAAAACAAAGTGTTGCTGTGACTACTCAGTCATCAAGGACAGTAGGACTAGAACAGCCCATTCTCTTCTGCTTGTGCTTTGTCAGCTCTGACCCATCTTGCTCTTAGTGATGTCTTTGCCAGACTAAAATTGTCCATGAGTGTTATTTTCTCTGAGGTGTTTTATTTTGTTTTTGTTCTAGTTAATTGTATAGCACTGTTTTATTAGCATGAACAGGGCAGTTTTACTAAATTTGCCCACCTACATGGGTCACTCTTCTAAGTTATTACAGTTATTGGCCTCATTTTGTAATTGTATGGTGTGGACTGATGTTAACAGGGCAACTGCACGAGTTACACAGTGCAGCCTTTTGGGGGAAGGGGGCATTTCAGGAATTTTCAAGCCCAATTGGAAGGATTCCAAGCCACATTTGTATAGAGCCAGCGTATTAAATTTCAGTTATATAAAAACTTCACCAAGTAATACTTAATATACAATTGCCAGAGTACCTGCATTTTAATAATAATAATAATAATAATAATAATAGTAGTAGTAGTAGTAGTAGTAGTAGTAGTAGTAGTAATAGTATAATAATAGTTTTAAAAGTCATATAGTAGCACAGTGGATAACCTCCCCCACTCCTTTAAAAAAAAAAAAAATCATGCCCTGGTGACAGGATCAATGCAATGAAATTTGGCCACAGAACCAGAATCCCTTGACTAATTGTGGGATTCCTGTAGATACCAAAAAAGATCATGGGAGCGCCATTTCTTTGGAACTCTATGGTCAGGCATGGTGTCTTGTGCTTGTAATCTCTGTTCCTGGAGACACAAAGTAGAATTGTCAGTTCAGTTTGTGCAGTAGAGCGAGGTTCAACATGAATACATATAGCCTGTGCAGATCCTTGTTTATCTTAGAGCATTTCTAGATTAGTTTGTCTCTAAGACAGAGCAGAGAGTCTGAAAATAGTTATGCTGTCTTGTTGTTTAGGAAATGAGCACTGTAACAGACAGGATTTCTTCTCTCTCTTTTTTTTTTTTTTTTTAAAAGATTTATTGTTGGGCTGGAGAGATGGCTCAGAGGTTAAGAGCACTGACTGCTCTTCCAGAGGTCCTGAGTTCAATTCCCAGCAACCACATGGTGGCTCACAACCATCTATAATGAGATCTGGTGCCCTCTTCTGGTGTGCAGACATACATACAAACAGAATGCTGCACACATAATAAATAAATAAATAGATAGATAGATAGATAGATAGATAGATAGAGATTTATTGTTTTTATTTTTGTGTTTGGGTGATTTGCCTGCATGTATGCCTGTGTACCATATATGTGCAGTGCTCTAGGAAGCCAGAAGAGGGTGTGGGATTGATTCCAGTGTGAGTTGACTTTTGGTCCTGATGATTGATCCTGGCTTCTTTGAAAGAGCAGCCCCGTCTGCTGAGTCATTTCTTAAACTCAGCTGTGAAATATTGTCCTCAATTCTTTTTTCTTTTTTAAAATCTGTGATTGTTTGAATCCATAGATGTGGAGTGTATGGTAGTCTTTCATAGCTCCATACAGTCTGGTCATTGAAAGCCCACATTTCTTTTCTGAAAAATTCAAGGCTCCACAGCCTGGTAATCTGTCAGTTAACTTATGTAGCAGCCTATACTGTCTCCTTTTTTGTATGGACTTCTTGCAGTGTGGTGAATAATTACACAAAACTCAATTGTTAACATGCCATGTGTCTGTTCAGCTTTGGGTTGTGAATGAACCTTTCCTTGGATGTGCTACAACTTGCCTTTTTTCCTTTTACAGTCTGCTTTCAATATGGGCTGAGCAATTGTGTTTGTTTGCCTTTTTAAGACCAATATTTAAATTATATGGCCTAAGGTAACCTGGAACTTAATGTAGCACAGACTTGTCATGAACTTGTGGTTCTCCTGTCTTAGCCTTTTCAATTGTAAGCCACTACAGACAGCTTAGCTTACCTTTCCGGTTGCTTATTTGAATTACAAAAGGTCTTAGCCTGCTGAAGCAACAGGTCTTTAAATAGTACAGTTTTAGCTTACTCAAAATGGAATAAGTAAAATGTCTTGCTCTTAGAAGACAAGACATTGTATGAGTTGGAATTTGCTCTGGTTACTTATTTTTTTAAGAAGCTAAATGCACCTAGAGAATTTGTTGGAGTTTTCCCAACTTGGTGGTAACGAAATGGTTAGAGATTATTGATTATGGAAGAGGCAAAATGTGTTCATAGCTGTCTCGAGGTTTAGGCAATATTTTAGGTGAAAGGCAGCCATGTACCTGCATGGCTGCATAGAATTGCTTTCATATGAGATCCTTCCAGAAATTACCACCTCTTAAGAAGTAGCATTTTGAGCTCAGTGCTTTGTTTTCTGGTGTCTTCACGTCCATGTTTAGAAACTATTAGGACAGCATACTGGTATACATGTAGTGTCTGACACCTGCTTGGGGAACCAGTTTGCTATTCATTCCACTTGTAACTTTGAATCTTTTTGTGTCTAAGGCTTCCCACTAATTCTGCTCCTAGATATGTATCCAGGAGAAACTAAGGCTTTTCTGGGAGAGCAACAGTGGAATTGCTCCATGGTATATAGGGGCACACTGAAATTACTTCAAGAGCCTCTGAACAAGGAAGTCAAGATGAGTGGGCAGAGGGATAACTGCTGTTCTGTATCATAAGTTAGAAAAATGGAGAGAGGAAGGCAAGTTTAAGATTGGAACTTACCTCTAACAATAAATAGAATGTCAAGACTCAAGACAATAGGTAGTGGGCCAGCATTTCATCTAAAGAGGGAAACCTACTGGTGTTCCAACTCTCATTTGTGCCTCAGAGCCACATAAAGGCCCGAGTGGAAGTGGGCTCAGAGCTATGTAAAGGCCTGAGTGGAAGTGGGATGAACTTGTAACAGAAGATAGATGACAAATATAAACACCTGGTTTCTTTTAGTTTGGTCTTCTCAGAGTGGAGGTGAGGGATGTTAAGGGAAACTAGAATTTGTATATATATGATTCTCTCCACCTGTATATGTTACAGATACCCGTTCTCAACCTTATTTCCCCATAATTTGTATTTATCAAAACACCTGCCTATCTTTTTTCCTCTTTCCTGCTCTGGGTTCTCTTCATCCTAGATTAATCCTGAAAATGGGAACGGAGAGAAAAAAGAAGATACCCATCTCCCAAATGTTCTTAGTTGTGTGTGTGTGTGTGTGTGTGTGTGTGTGTGTGTGTGTGTGTGAGAGAGAGAGAGAGAGAGAGATTGATTGATTGATTGATTGATTGATTTATGCTGCAGAGGGACATATGCCAATCACTTGCACAGCATTGTAAGAGAGGTTTGCATGGGAAAGAGTTTTGTGGGTCTCTGTTGGGAAAGGTTGTAGAGAATCCCCTCTGTTTCTAGAAGCAGTACTTGTATGTTAATATAACTTGTCCCCTAATGCTACAGAACTCTTGAATGACCTTCTGTCTGAGGAGACATAATGTCTTGGAGTATGGTTGCAAACCAGCCTTAGCCTAAGCCACAGTTTTTCATCTATAAAATAGAGAGATGCACTAGTCCATCTATCTTACCTATAAGGCCCTACTTCTAATTGTCATTTAAAAATGGTGGGTATCACACAGACTTACAGAAAGATTGTTGCCTTCATCCTCAGGAGATGCTGTGTTTAAGTATGTCTGGCATGGTGACCTATGAACTGACCATGGTAACTAACTGCTAGGCAAATGATGTCAGGAAAAAGCTAATATCTGCCTTTAGCATTTGTAAGGTTTCAATTAAGTTAGTGCTTGTGTTTTAAGAGCCAGGAAAGATGATGAAACAAGAGTCAAAGTAAATCTTCTAGGAGAACTTTCAATGCCCCATGGAGGCAGCCCATAGATGGGCTCAGCCACCACCATCTTTAGTTTCCCTGTAAGAGCATAAAGAGAAAGAAGCATGTGGGTAGTATAAAGCATGTGTTTTGCTCATCATCATTGCCAGATAAAGTTCAAAAGCTTCAAAGAAATTGACTTTGAAAATAAAAAAAGAGACATGCATTCGAGTTATTGGAGGCCAGTTGGATGCATGCCTTTTTCACCCTTCAGCAGCTGCCAGGCTACAGAGCCTGTTTTGTGAAAGATCCTCAAGAAACAATGAGGGAAAACAGCTTCAGCTTGATTAGATTAGATCAATTGATGTGCCATGGGGAGGTGCCTGGCATGGCTGGGGGAAGGGTGTCCTGTGCTGGCAATGGCTCATGCTTGCCCATTCGCTCACTTCATGAGTAATGAAGCTCCCATGGTGGCTGGAATTGCAGGAAGGGGAAGGAGGGGCTGGAGGAGGAGCGTGTGAAGAGAGATTTCTGCAGTCTGTCTGGAGAGCTGCCCAGGTTTCCCAGCCAAAAAAACAAATAAAAATAAATAAAAGGCAAGTGCTGAATGACACAGATTATGATATTAAAAAAGGGATACCATTGAAACACCGCCCTTGTTCCCACTGTTGTTGTAGATGGGTGTGTGCAGGAGGGAGGGGGTTTTAAGTGCCCGGTACAGCAGGCCATCTCTTGAACACAAAAGTCTGTACAATTAAATTGTGACTGTCCCTTGCCAACATATCCCCTCCCCCTAAGTGCCAGAAATTCTGTAATTTTGATTCGTCTGCATTGCAGGTCCAGGGAAATGGCAGGACGGAAAGCTATTTTCTTTTGCTTTTTCTCATTTTAATTTATAAAGATGGAAAAACCAGGGAGGGGAAAAGCCAGATGCCCCCTCCTCTTCAATGTTCGATTCTCTTCCAGGCACATAAATAATGTTCTCTCCCGACTGTCTCCCCTCCCCCTTGGCCCCGCTGCTGTTCGGCTGTCCTATTGCTGTGCGGAATCTGCACTGCCGCTTGCTTATTACGTACAGGGGAGGATTGTTGACAAGTGCTCGGAGCCTGCCTCACTGCGCTCTTCCTTCCTCCCTCCCTCCCTTCCTCTGTCCTTCTTCCTCTGTCTCTGCAATGATCCGGCTCTGAGGATGGCTGCTCCACGGGTCTGTCAGGTGCAGTTTTTGGTGGCTTATCTTGAGGAACCTGGGATAGAAGGTCTGTTCCTATAAATAAAAGAAAAAACAAATAGCTTGTGATTTGTTTCAGTCTGATTTGGCTTTTGTTGGAGAAATAGGCCTTTGTGGGTTTTCCTGCTGGGGGTCCTGATTCTATCTATAATGGGTGGCAAGGGGGCACACACACACACACACACACACACACACACACACACACACACACTATATAAAACGTGTTTGGATTTGCTTAATATTCTTTTAGATTTTATATCTTCCCTAAGGGCAATGATGGCTCCTACTAGAGCATAAAGATACCGTGGAAATTTACAAGAGAGAATTAATGCCGGTTTTTGTTTGTTTGGTTTTTTTTTTAAACGCATTAAGCTCTGTTGACCATTTTGACCAAATCTGCAGTTTAACCAGGCTTGTATGAATTTAGACATTTCTCTGGGGATTGACCAGTCATTCAGCAAAAGCTGATCTCTTAATTTACCAACATATATGATCATTTGCCATCATTTAAAAATACATGATTGATTAAAGTCAAGTTTCTTTTAATAATGTTTAGTTTCATTCCCCTTATTCCATTCTTTTTATGTTATTCTTCCCTTAAAACATGGAGGAAACAGATATGTAAATAGAGGCCACATGTTTAAGTGATTCTGGTTATTTCCCCTTAAATTTGGTTCTGTATTTGTCCCTTTATCTGCTTGTATTTTGTAGCATTCCATATTTGCATTAGAGTGTATAAAGTCAGATGAATATTGGACACCATCAGTTGGGGGCAGATTGTGGCCACATTGCTACAGTCTTGCTTTTTATTATAGTCCAGCTTTTTATTTCAGTATTAGACTGTTGTTGGCATGCAGTAGGCCTATCATCGGGTATGGTTGTTTGGACTCTCAATATAGTCATCTGAAAAGTGGGTAGGCAATTGATTTGTTTATGTGCAAATGAGGTAATGAGCTTGGAGGAAATCTCTATCTTATGCTACAAACAAAACATAACTTGGAACCTTTATGTGTCTAAGTGTAGCCAAGGTTTTGATAAATTGTGTGGGTCATGTGCAGCTTTGGCTAGGTATAAGCAAAAATAAGTGCACAAACTCATTAAGTTTATGACATTCATTGATGTCCTATAACCCAGATTTTTCACTTGCTTTGGAGAACTGCTTCATTTGAGGGGTAAATTCAGTGATAGGAAGCTTTGAAGATAGAACATGCACAAACATTGTACTTTAAGAAAATCTTATATTTTTGGTTGTGAGCCTAGCCTTTAACAGCTGAGCCATCTCTCCAGCCCTTTAAGAAAATCTTTAGCTATCTGTATGGAATACCAAGTTTTGCCATGCCTCAATAGAAGACTTTGTAAACACTGGTCTCATTGATGTATTTTAAAACAAAAGTTTAAAAAAAAAAAAAAAAGCTCTGTGCTTATCTGTTCGATTGTCCTGCAGCTCATTTCCACAGCAGCCTGATAAAGGCTAGTATTGCCTATTATGTGCTTTTTCTTATATTGTTGGTGCTGGGCCTTAAATCTGGGAAACCATTTAGAGTAACTGGAGATCCAACACTATGGCTGGTTGCTTGTAAATAGGTTGTCTGGTAGGCAGGTAGGTGTTTGACCTTTTTGTCAGAGTGAAATGTAAACAGATGTTGGGATGGTGGATGGATCTAGAAGTTAGAGCCTGAGATAGCTGAGTAATGGTTACATATAAATGCTGAAGGGGTTTGAGGGAAGTCCTGAAGTCAACTTGTTCTAATTGCTATAGAAGTCATAATTAGCATGAATGAGTGAAACTGAGAAATAATTAATATATTGTGTGCTTGAGCTTTGAGCCCCAAAATGAGGGTTTATGCCAAAATAAGTGTTCTGATAGCCTCTGAAAACTAGAAATTAAAAAATTTTATAAAATGTATATAAAGTTCATTTATCAGCTATGTTTTGTTACTTGTTGTTGGAGCCTTCTTTCCTCTTGGGATTCTTGGTGAAGATGCTTGAAGAAGGGTATCTTTTGTCTTTGGTTGATGTGGCTCTCTTTCGCACAGGGATTAAGTCATCCAGACGATTTGTGAACCTGCTACAGTGTATTGAGATGGCCACTAGGCCTTTTCTTACATTGCTCAAAGTGAGGAAAGGCCCCAGGGGCCCTGGCTGTGGCTGCCTTGTCTGATTGGAAACAATTCTCTAACCTGTAGTCAAATTTTTTCCTGTCACCCTATTGGGCCATAGCATCTTTTATCGAAATATGCGCCTTGCAAAGGGGTTTAGATTTAGAAGATTATGTTTGTGGGAACTGAGATTGGTGGGAAAAGGTCTCTTGTAAATTGTTGGTATATAAAATCCATATTAATTATATTTTTTATATGTGACAGAAATGAGCAAAATCCAGTGTTATCCCTCTGTAATTTGAATTTATATTTTGAGGTTCCATAGGGACTGGGATTTTGATTACTTTTTTTTAAAACTAAAATGGGAAATCTCCAATGCTGATTTGAGAGTAGACAAAGGGGAGTCTCAGTTGGCTGAGGGGTTGCTCTCGTGAGAGAGAAGGATAATTATTTCCTATAATCGGAGGTATGAAGCCATTTTCATTTGCGCCTCGTTGACCATAAGTGTCATTTAGATTCGGTCTTATGACTGTCATCTGTTCTCAGCCACATCAGTATGGATCTGGTCTAAGCATGTCAATGGACAAGCCAGGGCTGGGCTTCTCAGGCTCTGCCCTGCTCACTCGTACCCTCCTTGTTTTGTTGAATGTTCACTGCTGACCTGCATGTGTACAGTTGAGGGTTAATATCCACATTCCCATGTGAAGCTGGCCTGGCATCAGAATGCCTGTACTGTTTGAAAAGCAGACAATCCAATGTTTCATTCAAAGTCTGAGGGAATCAAGCCTCTGTTTTTCACTAGTAATGGCGGCAAACCATGCATTCTGATTACCTCAGAGAGGGTTCCTCTCTGCCTTAACCAAGGAGGCTGCTTATTATGATCTTCCTTCCAACTGAAAGTGAACACATATGTGTGGGCACATACAGAATGATAAATTGCTGTTGAAAATGAAAGCTCTTTGGATGCTTGACTGTTTAATATGTAATATGATACCTTGTGTCACAGTAACAGGGTGGCAGACGGCATTGGCTCTGTAACACAGAATTACCTTTTGTGCATACTTCTATACAACAAAGCTAAAAACATTGGCTCTCCCTAATATGCTAATAAGTTTGGTGTGCTCCAGATGTTTGAGAAACACTGGCATAGCTTCAAAGCCCTTCTTGTTTTCATTTCTTTTTAACCCTTTTGACATGTCTTTGTGGGATAGTTTTCTGCCATGCCTTCTTTGTGTCTAAAACATAAAATCATAGGCTCTGCATTTTTCAAGGTGTTAGAAAAGAAATATATTGTGTTTATATGTATATCTTTTACAATCTCGAGTTATCATTGATTGCTTAAAAATTCTTTAGTCGAAGGAGGCTTTGCCTAAGTTGTGTTTCTGTTTGCTTGCCTACGTGTTTTCATGTGAGGACAGCATCGAGAAAGGCTCACCATGCACACAGTATCTCCAGTTTCCAACATGAATTCATTTTGCTCTTTTCTGCTGCTGTTCCAGATCCTTGTGTGGTGCTGGGAGGTTTTTCATTTGTTGCTAATTTGGGAGATGAGATGAATAGCTACTGAGCTTTCAGAGTCCCTGGTAGCTGCTTGCTGTTGTATTTAATTTCTTGGAGGGGTTATCTGGGTTGTGTAGTGGTGGGCAAGTAATGTCCAGGCTGTATCACATTGCTTCTGTCGGCTTATGGTGTCTAGCTGAGGTGGCAGGCCCGGCCCCCAAGCTGTCTTTATGCCAGTGATTCTGAATTTTCAGCTCATATTTATTGCTTTTGTGAAAGACAATAGACTGGTTTAATTTAAGTTCAACCTACTGAATATTAATGGCAGAGAACAAATGCACAGAGGCTGGCTGGATCTTAGTTGGGGCCGTTGAGTTTTCCCTCTGTGTTTAACCGCCTGTCTCCAACATATGTTTGTGTTAGCAGTAAAATGGGGGGGTGTAGAAAAGATTAAAAATGGGGTGTGTGCATGGGAGGGGATGCTGTTGCGTTATTTATTTTCGACTAAAAATAATAATAATTGATAACATTGATAGGACTGTGCTAGGCACTCAGAAGAAAAGGAAGCAGGCATTAGCCATGATGGCCATTCTGCCCTTTGGCATTATAGTTTATTTTGCTGATTCAGCTCTCCTAGATCAGACAGGCTCTATGATTTTGTCTAAAACATTAGGAATTAAATGCAGAGATGTGAAAAAGAGAACGGAAGTGAATGAGGGGTGCTTTATCAAAGCATATAGGAAACTAAAAGTAAGTGTAATTTTCTGAATAACTTTTATACAAGATGGGAGTACTCAAATTCAAAACATGATCATGTACAGGATAAAGTCAGTTTTCCTTCATAAAAGGTCTGATTCAAACACTAACTATGATGCTCTCTAGTCCTCATTGTGGGACTTGGAATGGGAAGAACTTGAAATGCCCTAAGGTGCTAGTTTGATAATGCCAGTTGATAATGGAGTCCCTATTTCTACTCCCTTTAATGGCTCTTGTCTCACACTGAATGCATAATATATGCCAAAAGTCCAAAGTACATCTCATACAATTTCCTCATGCAGTCCCTAGTATTTATTGTTGGGGAGGGGTCCTTTGAATACTTTTAGATGTGTACTTTCACCCCCCTACCCTTTCCTATTCTAATTGGGGGTTTGGTGGTTTTTTGTTTGTTTGTTTTTTTGTTTATTTTGTTTATATCTATCCTTGTACCTTATTCTTAGAAGTTTGTTTGCAAGTCTCTTGATAGATCTACTGAAAAAAAATTGAAATATTGACAATGGTCAATTGCCTGGGTTCTTATATAGGTTTACCTCAGCTTATTTATGGCTCAGGAGCAATAGGTCTTCCATTAATTGACAGTAGACATGGACTTCAACTAACTTTGCATCACCTGGGAGGAGAATTAGTAGGAGGAGACTTATGCCAATCTGGAACAAATTCAAATTGAAAAGGCTGCAATTCTTCCTGTGTCTATCTGCCTTGAGTTCCTGGAAGACAGGAGTAAAGCTGCAATCTAGTAGCTTCACCTTCTCACATGGGTCTGAAGTGGCAGAATTCAGAGGACAGAAAACCATCATTTCTTACCTGTCTTCACCTTGCAGCACTTCCCTTGGTTTCTTTCCATTACTAAGTTTAAATAATTTCCTATTCCATCTTTTTGTGTTGGTAGGTAATTTTATTCTTTACTGTTCTCCTTGCCTGGATGCACTGCCTTTTCCCTGGATGTGTCAAGTTTCTTCATGTGTAGTGCTAGTAAACATAGGAACATTTGTGTTGTGTTTTGTCCCTGTGAACACAGCAGAAAACTTAATCTTCTTCCTTTCACTTTTTCCTGATGAATTTAGCCAGATACACTTACATGTACTACCTTTTTCAGGGGAGGAGTCTCTCATTTTATTCATAAATCCCTCTCTCTCATTAAGGAATTGAACTGGACTCTGGCCCCAGTCACATTTCTAATGGCTTTTGAAATATAGTTTGTATAGCCCCAATGATTGAGTATCCTACCCATTTCTCTACCAGCTAAAGTAATGGCTGCATTAGAATTTCCAGTTTGACTCTAAGATGTGGTTATGAGGTAATGATATTTCTACGTGGTACTGGAATTGATCGGTTGTTATGCCAGTTAAATTTACTAATTGCTACTTATTTTTAAAAAAGCTAGTTGGATTTCATGATAATTGTCATTTCTTTCTAATCCTTCAGGCACAGGAGATGATTAAAAATGTACTTTATTTAGTCAGGTTTTTTTTTTTTTTTTTTTTTTTAATCCTAGCATTTAAGAGGCTGAGGTAAGAGGATCATTCATTCAGGCCAGACTGGGCTGCATATTGAGACCCCGTCTATGTACTAGCACCATCTCTTTCCTGTGCCTCTTCTCCCCCACACCCACATTTTGGATTTCCTTCTCTTGTTTGCTGTTAGGCCTTCGACTCCCTTATAGAATGAGGCTCAATTCTTCTTTACCCCTCCAAAGGGTTTGTATGTGCTTGTAAGTTTTCTTCTGTCCTTGGCTGCTGTTACACAGGGTTGACTGGAAAAATGCGGCTCCTACTATAATGTATCTAAGTGTTTGTCCCTTTTCTCACCTGTAGGGCTCCTTGGTCATGACCAGTCTAAGGCATTAGGACCAGCATCAGAGCAGTCAGAGAATGAGAAGGATGATGCATCCCAAGTGTCCTCTACTAGCAACGATGTTAGTTCTTCAGATTTTGAAGAAGGGCCGTCGAGGAAAAGGTTAGTACCCAAGGCTAAAAGTATTAGTGAATTCATAATGAAACAGGGACTGCAAATTTGGTTGCTAACATGGGAACAAGTGTGAGTCTACTCACAATCTCCTGATTTTCACAGAAGAGTCAGAACTGAGACTTTCTAAAGAGGAGTAGTAATAATCTTATGGCCTGCTGTAACAATTGATCAGAGTCAACCATTTTGATGCCTAAACAGTCATGTTTCTTCTTATAGATGTTCTGAAATATATGTTAGATTTGGCTTTGCCAGTTGTGAAGACAGATCCCCCCAATATTATAGACTTAATGTGGTATTATTGAAAGATACTGTTTTTTGTCATATGAAACTAGAATTTACTGTGTATAATCTTAATATGTCTACTTTTAACCAAACTGTAGAATCAGTTCTTCACACATAACACTATCATTTCTAAATGATTTACTTACATTACTTAATATAGTTCAATAAGGACCAAAGCTGTTTCGAGATTTGTGGCAATTATACTACATAACGGTTCTATCTGGGTCTTTCAAAATCTCCTTGCTGATATTCACCTTGTTTCATGTATTATTATCTTTATGACTTTATTATTAAAAGGAAAGATTCCCTTGGTTTGAGCTTCCTGGCTGATTTCATCTTACATTATAATTACCCTTTGGAATCCATTGAGATGTTTATCTCTAACCAGATACACTGAAAAATTAAGGGAAAGGAAGTTAGCCATGTGTTTATATTATACTTAATAGTTTTGGAGAGTTGAGATGCATAGCTCAGATTCTTAGTTTGCCTTCCCTAATTTCTAACAGCATATGGTCTCTTGGACTTCTGTCATTGCCTCTCATTTCTCACCACTGTCTTAATTAATCTATTTGATTTTTTATTATAGTGAGCAAGAACATAAGAGACTCAGTGCAGGTATCAATGATGAGCCCATTACTGTACTGGGGAGAAAAAGCGGTCTCTTGAGTAAATACATTGTAATGTGTGACATTATCTGTTCCTCCTATATGAGTCTCTGGTTATATAAGCCAGCATGTGCTAACTAACTGCAAGTGTGACTGACCAGCTCCAGTGCCAGGAGGTCTCAATCCCTGGATGACTTTTTTATACATTATGTGGTTGGGCAGCTGAGGGAAAAGCAGTCATTTAATCTGAATTTATAGGACGATAGAACAAGGAAACAGCTTGTTGGTGCTAAAATTTAACCACCACTGATCATCTTTTCTGTTGTTGTGTCAAGTATCTTTCTTACTAAATTTAAGCATTTTGTGTAGGGTGCTAGAGAGGTGCTCATTAGTAAAGAACACTTGTTGCTCTTGCAGAGGACCTGGGTTTGATTCCCAGCACCGATATGGTAGTTCACAACCACCTGTGAGTCCACTTCTAGGGGATCTGATTTGTATGTGGTGACTGTCTTACATTCAGGAGAAATAAATAGTCATGCATATAAAAATTTTTTTTTTTAATTAAAGCAAAAGATTTCATTGGAGGTAAAGAAAATACGAGGGGAAAGTAGCATTCACTCATTGCAGCATCTTTTGAGCTAGCAGTCAAACTGCTAGTAAACGTAGTTATGGGTGTGGCTTATGGTTGGACAGGTGATGGTGAGTTTTCACACCTTTTAAATTTTAAAAATTTCTATTAATGTATACACATGTGTTGCTGTGTTGGTATCTGCACATGAGTGGAGGTGCCTGCAGAAGCGAGGGTTGTTGGGTCCCTCTGGAGCTCAAGGCCATATGATGTTGGTCCTGTGAATCAAATTTGTGTCCTCCTGAAGAGTAGTACATGCTCTTACTGTTCAGCTAGCTATGCAGCTCCAATAATATTTTTTGATGCTGGTGTGAAATGTCCTTATTTCCTTAGAGCTGCAGGTTTATAGACTTGAATCAGTAGTCTTGTTAGGACCATGTGTGGCTTGGCAATGTTGCCAAGAGGTATGACATAAGTAGCATATTTTTAATTGTTTTACAATTTGAAGAACTCCTTTGCTTTGTTCATGTTCCCTATTTAGTGGGTTGAACTTGAACATTGTATATTTAAAAGCACTTGGAAATGGAATTTCTGCAGATTGCTCAGTGTAGTATTCACTGTGGTGCTAAGGATTAATCTTAATGCGTATATATCACCTCATGTGCATTTTATTTTTCCAATACAAAAATGGGGTGTGTATTTCTGAAGATGAAGTATCAAGCCCAGAGTAAGTATCTAATGTGGTTTGTTCTACGCTGCAGATTACATGGATTGGGTGGACTGCAGCCAATGTTGCTTCTCTCTGCCATTCTTAATAGATAGTAGGAAGAATGTGTGTATAACATTGTATTTGATATTTACAACCAGTGGGAAAAAAGACTCAATCCTAAAAGTCCAGGGTCACCATTTCTGTAACTGAAGTCAACCCCATTGCTAGGAAATCTGAACTGGTAATTGATAGCTATTCTTTGACCATTTAGCTACTCGTGCTGTGCATATGGTCTTAGTTGCTTTGTGTCTGTTAGCTGGAAGGAGAAAGTAAAGGACTGTGAGGCCATGCTGCTGAGATTATCATACTAGACTCTATATGCAACGAAGGCACCTCATGTTCTGGTCTTGTCTGGGCTGACTTTCCACCCAAGGAAATCACTTTTTTTGTTGTGATGATACTTCTAACATGCTTTAAAAAATTCTCTCGGTTAAAATGTGATTGTGCTCACAAAGTACTCTCTTCTGGAAATCATGTTTAACTGTATTTGCTCAATATACTTCTGCTATGTTTGTTCCTGACATATTTAGAAGACAGAAAATAGTTAGAATCCATAGCTCTTTATAACTCTTATTTTTCTCATTTCAAATTCCTTAGAACTTTCCTCTATGGGGAGTGGGTTACAGATTAAAGCTCCAAATATTTCTTCTATCCTGGAATAACCATAGAAGTTGCTTTTCATAGAAGACAGAGCTGGCCTGCTAGAGTTTTCTGCTTGTTTGAGCAGTGTCTTCCAAATGAAGAAGGGAAGTGGATTAGATACTTGCCATATATGAAGGCTGATGTATGGATCATCTTTTCAGTTTGGGGTAGAGGCCCTAGTTTATAATGTCCAAATCACTGACCGTAAGATAGTCTTCCATAGTAAATCATGTCTTTTGGTATATGCTAATGTGCTTTTCAAAACAATTGCCAAACTTTCTTTCTTTTTTCCTTTTTTAAAATTTTGGTATTTACATATTCTTTTTATTTTGCTTTTGGGGGGGTGGTGCCAGAGCTGAGGACCGAACCCAGGGCCTTGCGCTTGCTAGGCAAGTGCTCTACCACTGAGCTAAATCCCCAACCCGTCAAAGTTTCTAAGTAACAAGATAAGATAGAATAATGCCAGTGTAGGCCATCTACAAAGGAAATACTGTGCTTTAGCTAACCAGGATATTCTAAATTCTCTTAGAAATGTGAAGAGTATTTTACAAACGGATAAATTCTACACTGGCTTAAGATTTTAGGGCTATAGTGACTTAAGTATGTTTCATTCATTAGCAAAAACAGGTAAAAAACAGAAATGTGATATCTTTGGTAAGATCATTGTGGAAATAAATATTGATGTACTTAGTACTTCTTTTGTGTATGCAGCTTCCCCCCCCCCCCCGACTCCTTACCCCTATCCCCTTGTTTTTTTTTTTTTGACACAGTGTCTCTATTATGTAGTCCTGGCTGTCCTGGAACTCACTACATAGACTGGGCTGTCTTGGAAATCAAGAGACCCACCTGCCTCTGTCTCCCCAGTGCTGGTTTTAAAGGTATACTCAACCCTGCCCTGTGTATTTAGCACTTCAATTTATCTACCTGGTTGGCATTACTTATGTATGTTTTTCTTTCCTAGATCTAAATGCCTGTGTATTATTTTCCTTTAGTGGAATAATTTTTAGTATTTCTAATTGCTGGTGATATTATAGATGAACTATTATTCTTTGTTTTACCCTTATTTAAAAAGTTATTTTGTGGAAGTTGTGCATATGCTATGAATAGCAGCACTTCCTTATTTGAGAGTCATTTTTGCTCTGTATAGCCATGTTAAAAGTGAGTCTCCAGCAGCATACCAGTGACATTGTTTCTGTCTACTAGTTGCATAATTCTTGAAAAAGAATCTGCTGTCATTTCTCTTAGTAGTCAGTGTTGGCTCAAACTTGGAGACATAATTTGTCTTATGTTTTCTTGTTGGTGGACTATTTAGTTACTATTTAGTCTCAGATATCACTGCTTCTACAAAATAGATGCCATTATTTCATAAAAGTGTGTGTGTGTGTGTGTGCGCGCGCGTGCGCGTGTGTCTTACATGCTTTTATCACTTCAATTTGTCTTTGTTTTACCCTTATTTTAAAAGTTATTTTTAAATTCCCTCCTCTCTTGGAAACTTGAACACACGTATGTTATTAGTGTGCTGGAAATTGCCTTTTACCTCATCGAGAGTTTACCTTTTCCAGCCTTGTTATTTTAAAAGACATTTCACTTTTGTGGGGTTCTGCCTGACCTTTCAAACAGTCCTAGATAGGGAGTGAGAACTGAGGGGGAAAAACAGCTAGGAAAAAGAGACATGAAAGAAAATATATAGACAATGGATAGGTTTGGGAGGGCTCTTGAGTCAATACCGCAGCAGCCCTGAATTTATTTTTCACAGCCTTTTTATACCCAAGTGATTCAAGGAACAAGCAATCATAAACACCTCTTAAAACATCTAGTAACCATACTTTTGGCCTATCATTTGTTATCAAGCCTTGATTCCATCTCTGTTGTATCCTGGAAATTTCTTTTCTTTAAAATAAATAAGCTGAGACTGGATAGATAGTTCTGGAGTGAGTTCAGATCCTCAGGGTACATATAGAAGCTGTGTAGTTGGAGTTTTCCTGCCTGGCCCAGAGTCAGGACAAATCTCTCTCACCCGCCAGTCCCACAGTCTCTCAGACCTAACCAAGTAAGCACACAGAAACTTACATTGTTTAGAAACTGTATGGCCGTGGCAGGCTTCTTGTTATCTGCTTCTTCTATCTTAAATTAGCCCATTTCTGTTCATCTATACTTTGCCACATGGCTCATGGCTTACCAGTGTCTTTACATGTTGCTTCTCCTGGAGGCAGCTGGCAGTGTCTCCTCCCAGCCTTCTACTTCCCAGAATTCTCTTCTCTCTTGTCCCGCCTATACTTCCTGCCTGGCCACTGGCCAATCAGAACTTTATTTACACAGAGCAATATCCACAGCAAAGCTGAGTGTAGTAGCAAACATCTGTAATACCATTGCTGGTATGGAGGCAGAGACACTAGAATACCCAGGAGCTTGGGTGCCAGTTGGCTTGACATGCAGTGGAAAAAAACAAAAGACAAGCCTTCATCCAGTGTTGAGTGGACAGCTATGCCAAGTGTATACCCATACTTCAAATGTGTACACACATTTCACCTCTTCTGTGGGCTTTTAGTTCTTATATACAGACAGATAGTAGTATATCCTGATTCTATACTCTCTTAGCCAAAAAAGTATGCATTTCTTCTGTGAAGTTACCCAACAAGTGTATAATATCATAGCCCAAATATCAGATTTTCATTTAGTTTCATGAGAAATAATATTTCAACATTAACATGTTTGGCTTATAAGTAGTAAATCATATGAGTATTAGAAATGTTTGTCTTAGAAGTTATAAAACTATGTGTAAAAGAGGATTTTCATTGACAAGACGATATGGTACAAATTAATAAAACCACTTAAATCTCTGGAAACATCTATAATTTTATTACTCATACTTTACAGCTGCATTAATAAGATGCAACCTAGCATTCAAATTACCATGTAACTTTTCAAATCATGTGTCAAATATAGGCTCTAATTTTTTTTTTTTTTTTAAATATATATTGGTGTCTGGCCTGAATGTGGGTGTCAGATGCCCTGGAACTAGAGTTACAGACACTTGTGTGCTGCCATGTGGGTTCTCTGGAAGAACAGCCAGTGCTCTTTACCACTGAGCCATCTCTCCATCCCCCATAGGCTCTATTCTTGAAGATACTTCTCTTCTGGGAGAGAGGAGGGGAAAGGCAAAGGATAGCCATTGTCTTAGGAACTGAGCCATGGGTGAATTCCACCTTCGCTCACTGAGCACCTCAGTGTTCTGTCGTGGTCCCTCAAATCTCTCTCACACACACACACACACACACACACACACACACACACACACACACACACACTCCCCTCTTCCAATTTTTATGTAACAAATGTTTTTTTTTTTCTCATAAACTAACAGACAAAAAGGGAAGAACTTTCAGCTTTATTCATGCAAAATACATGGGTATCTGAAAGCCCTGGTGGAATCCTCCGCTATTAGTTTTTTTTTTTTTTTTTTTTTAAATCTTTATGGGCAAGAGAAGGCTCCTGAGGTCTCAGACCCCAGAGAACAGTTCTCCCAGCTGGTCTTAGTGGTGCTCTAAGGCAGGTCTGTGTAATGTTGTGACTTTGTCTTCATTTTTCAACAGTGGCCTGAACATGTTTGTGGCTAGAGGGCAAGGATAAAGGTGTAGGCTGCCTCATAGTCAGTTCCATACTGTTCCTGCTTTGGGAGTTGGGTGTGTATCATTGCAGTGTGTGGCTTAATTAACCTCAGGCTTAAATCTTTTCTTAGAGAACATGTTCACAAGTTGAAAGCAAGGGCCCTAGTGTGTCTTAGGTGCATAGTATAGAGCAGGTGAGCTCTTGGTTTGTTTCTGCAGTGGAGTGTGTATGCTTTGTTATCTACCTGGAGGATTTACCGTGTGGCTTACTTCGATTCCATAGCTAGGTTTTCCCTGGGCATCTTTATTCAGACCTCAGTTCTGTGTTGTCAACACACCTCCAGTTTCCTATCTTGTAGTAGTATAGCCTAGCTCATACTTTGGCAGCTTGAAACAGTTCAAACAAATAGCCTCACAGGTGAAATGAAACCATTTCTCTCCCATTCTGTCTTAGAATTTGTTTGTTTGTTTGTTTGTTTTTTTTTTCGAGACCAGGTTTCTCTGTGTAGCTTTGTGCCTGTCCTGGATCTCGCTCTGTAGACCAGGCTGTCCTTGAACTCACAAAGAGTTCTGGCTCTGTCTCCCGAGTGCTGGGATTAAAGGCGTGTGCCACCACTGCCCAGCCCTGTCTTAGAATTTTTAACTGCATGACAGATGATTTCTTACAACTGGATCTGTCTTTGTTTTGTTTTGGGTTATGGAAGTCTTTTCCATTACTCCAATCCATTAAAGCAGTCTTGAGCCCATATGTGTCTTTCTCAAAACTGGTTGCCTACTTTGTTCTGCATAGGCAGTGTTAAGGTGCAGCTCTGGCTTCTGTTAAGGGAAAGGCTCATTCATATATTTCAATGCTTAGTCACTGGAGAACGGAACCCTTTGATAGAATTAGAAGGTGTAACCATGTTGGAGATAGTAAGTCATTCATTGGGTAAGGGCTTTGGGGTTCAAAAGTCAATGCCAGGCCCAATCTCCCCCACCCCCTCTCCAGGACCATGTCTTGCCATGCCTGCTGACATGATGATAATGGACTAAGCCTCTGAAATTGTGTTTTTATAGGAATTGTCCCCATTAGCCAAGTCATGGCAGTGTGCACATTTGGGCAGGTGGATCTCTGTGAATTCAAGGTCAGCCTGGTCTACAAAGCAAGTTCTAGCACAATTAGGACTGTTAGCAGAGAAATCCTTTCTCACACAACTTCCAGCCAACAGACACAGAAAAAAAATTGCCCTGCCATGGCCTCTGTTCACAGCAATTAATAAGATGTATGGTGAATGCAGTTTGTAACGCACTATGGCATTAGTAGTTATGCCTGGGTGAATGTTTTCCCTTACTCTCTTTTTTTTTTCCCCCTTGGGGCCATGATTGGGAAGTAATGGGAAGGGCTGCCGCCTCTTTGCAGGTTCTCTGAGCTTGGGTGGAATTTTAATTGTTCTCTCAGTGTTCTGCATCTTTAAGGATGTTTCTCTTACTCCACCCTTCTTAGGTTCTACCTCCACTGTTATCACCTTACCCAATGGTTCTGAACCTTCCTAATGCTGGGATTCCTCATGTTGTGGTGACCCCTCAATCACAAAATCACAAAATTATTGCATTGCTACTTCATAACTGCAATGTTGATACTGTTTGAAATGTAAATATATATATAGTGATGCAAATCTGTTATGCAACCCCCAAAGGGGTTGAGAGCTGTAAGTCAAGAACTGCTGACCCAAGGGGCCCTCTAAAGTGAGTGAGGGCCAAAGATGGACTCATCAAACATTTAAACTGTCCTGGTTGGTGTGTGGTACTGACCACCATCGTTAACTGGGCCTCAGGGCACCTCAGGCTGATCCTTTAAGAAGGCCTGACAGTCAATTCCCTGACTGGCTTCCATAGAGGGTTGGAAGAGGCTAAAGGCTTCTATGCTCACTTCAGTCACCGGATAAGCATTTGAGGCTGGAGGGTTTATGCGACAAGATGAAATCAAGTTGTAGTAAAACATTCTTTCCCATGGGGAGCTTCAGAATTTACACAATTCCATGGTTTAGAAAATTAGCTGTAGTTCAAGTAGGATGCTCTCCATATCCATGGCTATCTTCACCAGCAACGTAAAATTATAGCCTGACAAGGTCAGGGGGCTGCAACAAGCTGGACAGGCCCCACTGGACAGTCTTGAACCACAGTAGCTAGCCTATAACGTATATCCATACCAGGCAAAGGACCACTAGAATGCTTCTGCTATCAATCAATCTTTATTTCCAACCCAGGCCAAGATGTTCTCAGAGGCAGTGCAGTAGTATTTGCATGACCTTTTCCTCTGCAGGAGGAAACAGAGCCTAGACAGAGTTCTTGTCTCTTATCTTGTGATTTATTTGTTTGAGATAAGTTTTTTTTTTTTTTTTTTTTTTTTAAATGATCGCCATTAAGGGGCGGTGGTACATATTCCAGTGTGACTATGAAGGACATTGGACAATTCTGGGATTTTAGTTCTGTCCTTTCACCTTTACACATTCTCTGGTGAACCAACTGAGGTTGTCAGCTTGTGGGGTTACGTGCTATTACCCATCTTTCCCACCTTGAGTTTCTGTGTTTGTATGTGCAATGTGTGTGTAAGCAACAGAGTACATAGGTAGTGATAATGAGAGAGGATGGCTTCTATCCTTTCATTAGAGTGAACTCAGGCTTGTGGGTCAAGTGCCTTTTATACTCTGAGCCATGCTATAGGCCCAGAGATTTAATTTTGAACTAGAAATTCTCCCACTAACTTCTCCCAAATTAGCTGGGATTACAGATGTGTTCCATCATGCCCAGCTTTAATTTTCCATTTTTAAGTATGTTTCTTAAAGAAAAAGTGTGTGGTCATACGTTGGCATGACCCTGTATTCCCAACCCGAAGAGTCTAAGTAAGGGAGGAGCATCTAGAATTCTAGGTCACCTTGGGTCACATAGCAAAACCTAAGCCAGCACCTTTCTTTTTTTGAGTGAAACTATTTTACAGTAAAACATTTCCTTTTTGCTAAATATAGGGCCTTGTGTTGAGATGATGGTTCTACAGGTTATCCCAACATCCTTGTTTATGCATACTTTAAATGTGGGGTGGTGGGGATTACAAAGTTAACATACTAGCAGCAATAGTTTTATTTAGTCATCAGTTATTTCCAAGGACAAATTTTTAAGTCACTTACGGGAATTCGTATTTAATCCTATATTTTTCCTAAATTCCAACACAGACTTTGATTTGTTTAAGGAAAATTATTAGAACTTCTGAAGCAGTTTTATTACTGCTGAGGCCATTTCCTTTTGTAGCTTCAGAGATCAGGTTGCAGGGATATCAGTTCCATGTCACATTCAAATCGGGGTCTAGCATGCTTTGTGGTTTCCATGGAGACTGCTGGGCACTTCCTGTCTTCTCTTTTATGTTTCTTTGATCTGATATCACATGCTTTTGTTCTTTTTTATATACACCTAGCAGACAAATCTAAACATCACCTTGACATCTCTGAATAGACTGGCCATCCTGGAACATTTTATCAGTCTCCAAATCTTCCATGCTGAAATTTACATTGAAAGGATTCACATTCAGATGAAAGACCCTAGATTTGTAAGGGTTTGTAGTTAACTAGGATTGCGATGGAGGTGACAGCCCTAAGGTGTACTCACGTGGGGTTATTAGACACGTTTTTGTACTTGCAGATTGTTATATGGTGTTAGTGCCTTATCTGACTGCTAAGCTCAATTAATAGCAGTGTAAGTGTTCAGATTGAGATGATTTTTCTTTGATGCTCTTTCCCTTCTGGCCACCAACAACCAGCAAGACTTGTTTCCAGTAGCCTTTGGCACATTCTTTGCATTTGAAATTCAAAGAGAAGATAGAAGTAATAGATGATGTGTGCACCCCCCTCCATCAACCCCCAATCTTTATGAAAAAGACAAGACTTTTCTCCTTTGTATGGTCATTGGCTTTGTTTTGCAGAGTAGATAGAGTCTTCATAGATTTCCTTAAAGCTCATTTCACACAGAGTTGGTATAAATCAGTACCACCAGTGCTTAATTTTTCTCCTGTGTTTGCTTCACAAGGTGTGTGGGCATGACTGTGTCCCTTTGATGCTTAGATTTCCAGAGTGTGGCTCTTAACTCCTGGAAAGATGTTTATCTTTCTGTTTCCTGCACCTGTTAGAAGTATCTGGTGTGTGATAAATATTTGTATTTTGAGAATAAACAAATTCTAAGGGTAGCTAAATGCTTGTAAAGGAGCCATCATAATTTCAGAAGCACATAATCCTACTTAACAATAGTTCAGATCTTTTGTCAGTCTATCAAATTAGAGAGGAGTGTGTGTGTATAATCAATCCTCACTTTTTATTTCTCTGTATAGTAAGGTGTTGGTCTGGATTCTGTCCACCTCCACCTGACTTTCCGTTGACACTGTATTCTCCCACGTTAAAACTTTGTAACTTTCAATATATATATATTGAGATGGACCTTGTAAATTTAATTTCCCTCTGAGTAAGTTCCTTTCCTATCCACTTTCACAACAGTGTCAATCCTCCTCAAAGTAAAAGCATGAGGCAGATGCCTGCAGCTCTCTCTTTACTTAGTGATTCAAGAGAACTTGCCACGCTCTTGTCTGATGGTCTCATTGGTTTCTCCTATCACACTAACTTAAGGTGGACTTCTGTTTTCTTATTTTTTATTCTTTCATTTACCTATTTCCCTTAAATTTTGCTTTTTAAGATCTATTTGTCCTATCTGCTTTCCTGCTTTTTCTTCTCAAACCTGCAATGGTTCTTCTGCTACATTTGCCTCCACAGTGCTACCTAATTGGAATTCATTTATTTGTTTGTGTAGATCCCCACCTTGCCTTGAACTCTGAGGATTGCCTGCCTTTGTTCGGATTAAGGGCATCTGCTACCACGGCCTGGCCTGAGTTAATTTTTTTGAAGAAAGTTTCCATAAAGTTTAAAAGCAATAATGAGTGCTGTTTATGAAGCTGTCCTTATGTAGAATTCAAACATAGAAGACCCACAAGAATACCAGGGTTAGTATCTTAGCTGCTTTCTGAGGGCTTTTAGGTGCCCAGCTGGAAGTGATCTTTCTCAGTTACAAATTGTTGAAGCTGGAACCATCTCCACACCTCCCAGGACTAATAGATTGGCAGCCTGTTGATACACATAGCTAAAGATGGATGCCTCTTAAATCAAAGAGATTGGGGCCTGTGGAATGAGGAGAGCAATTAAGCTTCCTCTAAAACCGACCTCCCCCCATCTCTGTAAGCAAGATTCTACCTTGGCCATTTTACTGGCAGAAGAGTTTTGCCAAGGCCAGCAGTAAGGAAAATGTACTTAGTGTCAGTCAGGGACTTGCCTTGTAGAGAAGGATGTAGTCACTTCCACGGCAGTTGAGGAATGTATTTGGGTTTCTCACCACCTGCTTCATCTGGGTTCCTACTTACTTGCAGGCCTTTCCTTCTCTGCTTCTTGGGACAAAATGCTAGCTGTTCGTTTCTGACACACCTTGATGTGTGCAGAATAGTTTGAAAAGAGTTACAAAGCATATTTCCCCATAGCATGCTTTTCATCTTCATGGGAGTAGTTATTCAGGTTTGGGACGCTTGGTGCTAGTGCAGGAGCTGAGGGGTAATCGAGTGTGTGCTTATATAGGAAGGAAGCTTCACAAGTTTTTCCTCCACAATTTGAAGGACTCACTAAAACTGTGTTTGAGGCTGGGCTAAAAGATGTCTTCTTTTCTCTGAGAGTATTCAAGCAGAGCTGAAATGACTGGGCTTCTGTTGAGGGGACTTCGGGTATCTTTGGGGCTGCAGCCTTCCTTGGAAGTTTAAGATGCACAGGGGAGACTGGCTTTGTGGTTTTATTGGTTCATGTCTGTACATAGGGAATGGGCTGTATTAAGAACTGGGCTGAACAGAAAGTTTCCCAGCTCCTCAAACTTACTGAAGACATGGGTGGATTATCTTGATCCCTGCTTAGGAATTTGGTCTTTTGCAGGTGTTTCTTTAATAAAGGTCAGAAATTATAACTGCGTTCGTGCACATGACAGCAGTGACTTCACTTATGTTTTGTCACACTCTTGTTGTGATTGGCCTTTGGTAAAGACCTTACAAAGCGGTGGGCCTACTGCTTTAGTGTCTCAGCACAGAGACAGGACTCTGGAAAATGAGCTTTAAGGCAGGCATCATGATTGCAACAGCTTGATTGGCTCAATGGATGAGATGCTATTTGACACCCGATTTGTGTGTCATAGAATGTCATTTTGTTTCCCTTTCTTTCCATAGAATGAGTTCATGAGTTTGAAATGCAGCTTCCATTCCATATCGTGTATGGGCTCTCAGCATTTTTCTGTTAGTGTCAGTTCATTCATTGCCCAGTTTAGCCATGCATATACTACCTGCATTAGTAATTGTTACCTCAGGTGTAAACTACAAGGCCTGTGTTGTAGTAATTCTCATTTTGCCCTATAATGGCTTCACAGTAGATGAGTGTGATGTGTGGCAGTTTTGAATAGGTCAGTGATTAGTCTTGACTAAAGCGAAGAAACACCTAGTATGCTGACTTGAAGTTCTATAAAGAGAAAACAAAATACTGTAGTTTTCATAAGGTTTAGCATAATCCCTGGCTTCTGACATCCACTGGGTGCAGGGACACAATTGTAGTCTACAGACGTGGAATCCAATAAAAGTCCTGTAATGTAAAGTCAGACTGGGCCTAGAGGATGGAGACAGAGTATTCTGAGTAGTGTGTCTGAGTTGACCCCTGCCCTTCACCAAAGCCCATTCCACAGTTTGGTTTTTCTAACAATGCTGTTAGTTTTTGCTTTCTGACCTGTATACAACCTAAACCTTAGCAAGAATAAAGACTGTTGAAATTTTGTCCATTCTCGGCAGTGAAAGTGATTTTTCATATCACTTCTCCATGTTGCCTACATTTCTAGATACTGCCATTTCCGTTGATTTTTATTTAAATACGTATGGCACTGATGTCTCAAAATTGTTGTGCCAGCTGCCAATGACATGGTTCCTTACTAGAGATGGTGGGTCTGCTGTATATGGAGAACTCCATTTCCTAGTCGGGGAATGTCCTGTGCTCTAACCAAATTATAAGGGGATTGAGGAGGATTGCTGGAATGAGTGAGCTGTGACAGATTCTTCGTTTAAAATCACGTTTCTCATCTTGAGGCATTTGTTATACAATTCAGACCCGTTTTACAAATGTAGCAAGAGATGGCATGTGAACGGTAAGGAATCTCTTTACATGGAAGTAGCAGAATAGAAAACAACAGTATATGGTTGCTGATTACTTAGGTAGTTTGTACCTAGATACCAGATGTAATCGAAGGTCCCAAAAAGTGGCCAATGTCAGGCAATGCTTGTTATAATTTAGAATTCTTTTTTAGCAAAGGGTTTAAATGCACTATTGACATCTGCTGGTCCTTTGTGGCCAGCCCACAACATTTTCAGTAGGTAATGAAAATGTCTGGGATGTGTTTTCTTTTCCTTTAAGTGTTCTCTCTCTCTGTCTCTCTCTCTGTGTCTCTGTCTCTGTCTCTCTGTGTCTCTGTCTCTCTCTCTCTGTCTCTCTCTCTCTGTCTCTCTCTCTCTGTCTCTCTCTCTCTGTCTCTCTCTCTCTGTCTCTCTCTCTCTCTCTCTCTCTCTCTCTCTCTCTCTCTCTCTCTGGTTTTTGCAGTACTTTGCAGTGCTGAGTTGGGGCCAGGGCTTCCTGTACTGGATTTTAGAATCTCACCTATTACGTCTTGAATGTTTATGTGGGAGGTTTCTGTACAATTCACTTTTCATTCAGGCTTTTAGGATTCTATTGACAAAAAAGAATGAATGAACTGAGTTGTGTGGTACACTATAGTATCCCCTCCCATCTTCTCCCCCCCCTCCTCTCCGACTGCCCCTCTTTCCCTCCCTTCTCCCCCTCCTCTTGCCTTTTCCCTGGAAACATAATTCTCACAAGGTCATTCATTCCCTCTCCTTCCCAGCTATTCTCTTTGCCAGGAGATGGCTGCCAGGGGATTTTTGGCAGTTTGCAGTTGGGTTTTGAGTAACCTAAATTGAAAAACTAGCTAGGGTTTTTGAAATGATATTTTTAAAACTACATTGGCAATCCCACCTCGAGTGTGAGTAGAAAGGCAAATGAACATTTAGCTGGCACAGCTAGGCTTTTAAAACAGTGTCCTTTGGATAATTTGCTAACACCTGTACCTCCCGTAATAGAGTAAGAGTTTCTGTAGCCAGATCTGTCTGAACTCCAAAGACCCTTCTTGAGTTGTTCTTTTGACTCTTTGCTGTCTTGCTCTCTTTTCCCTAAAGGTTTAGCTCGTTCTCTTGGGACTTTCATGAACTCTTTGGCTTTGTTGAGAAGAATGCTTGTAAGGCAGTACTGCCTTTGAAATTAGGTCTTGATGAGGAGGTTCTGCACTTTTGGTTGGTGGGGTATGCAGCTTTGCCTAGAGGGTACACACAGACAGACACAAACTGTGGCATTTGTGACCAACAAACAAGGCTTTGTTGCTACTTTGTCAGCTAATAGTGATTTCTCTTCCATGGCATAGTTGCTTTCTAGAACCCCAGATAACTCTGTCACATTTTTTTTCTTCATTGTGAGTGACATTTGTGATTCTAGGCAGGCTTGGTTCTTTGATATTTCAGGTTATAAGAGTCAGTTCAGGTTATAAAAGTAGTTAAGAGAATGTGCCTGAGGAGTCTGGGTTTAGAGCTACTCTGTCCTTACAGGGAGGGTATTGGGATTATCACCCTTATTTTAAAAGTTCAAGAATTGTGATTTCCTTCTTGAAAGGTGCGTTGTTTTCTGACTCCTCAGCTTTCTGGACTGCTTGCTGTATTCTGTTTTCAAAGCAGATGCGACCCTGGTTTGTTGTTTGACCTCTCAGTTGGCAGCTAGGAAACAAACCCTTCGCTTTAGCCACTGGGCACTGGTGAGTGAGCATCCTTCTCAATTGGAACTACCCTGCTTTTGACTGGAGAGAGAGGCCTTGTAGAACCTAATCTGTTGCTCTGTTGTCAGTTTTTGTTTTGTTGTTTTTAAATATTTTTTGAGACAGGGTAGCCCAGGCTGCTCTGAAGTTCACAGTCCTGCAGCAGCTCCTTAATATTGGGATTATAGGCATGAGCTGCTGTGCCTGGCTTATTTTTAATACTTTGAGAAAACCAAGGCTCACATTGATTAAAAATGAAGTTACTTGAGCCAAAGCCCAAGTTGTATGTAGCTTTTCCTGGTGCCTGCTGGACCAAGCCAGATCTCATTGGGAGTCATTGGGAGGGGATTTCCCAACAGACAGTTCTCTAAGGCAAATCCAGTTATAGTAAACCTTTCATTCTCAATAGTCCTTTATATAATTTAATTAAGTTAAAGGCTGCAAATATTTAATATCCTGTGTTTTTCATAAACAAACTATTTCATCTCTTTATATGTAAAAAGTGTTCATGTGCCCCCAGTCTGTGAATAATTATGGGTAGATTTCAAGAAATACTGCAAAGCAAAAAGGCTTCTGTTCAGCAAAACCTTTTCTGTAGCCAAGTGACCTCTCCTCTGTCATTGTGTTGTATTCTTAACTGCTGATTCAGGTTTGTCCATAGGGATGCCATGGTGCTTATAGGAATATCATCTGTGGCTATGTTGCACAGTGGGGGTGAGATGGTGTTTGCTGGCCTCTGAGTACATGTGAGGAGGATATGTTTATATTTTTTGTACCACAAAGGACATTTGTAGCCATCCTCTGTGTTTTGCCCGCCACTGCACTAGTATTTGAATTTGGTGGGCAGCTTGCCTTGGTAGATGGTGTCTCCAGTCCCCAAGTCTCTCGTGCACACACATTAGCACACTCTTGTTTCTTTGAGCAGCTGCCAGGTTTGTAGTGTATGTGTATGTTTTGGGGGTAGAGTAGAGTGGGTAATTATTTTGAGGATGGAAACACAAGATTTTTTTCCCCCCTATTTGAATAGGCCTTTCAGTAAGTTGGCAATGTGTCAGGGTCAGCTCCCACAATGAGAGGAGCCATGCTGGTCATTTTGCATTTGCCAGGTGCTGTTTCTCATTTTTGATTGAACGGATCTTCCCCCTCCTACCTTTCTTAGCCTTTGGAGTTGGGATGTGATCTAAATAATTTAACAGCTTACAAGTTTAATATTGGAAAATTGACTAATAAAGTGTTCTGGTATGCACATCTCTTAACAAGCTCTGCATAGCCTGAACGGTATGGTTTCCCTTCCCTCATCGTGTGCACATTGCTTTATTGCCCTAGAAATAGATGGTCACACATAAAGAGTAAGGTAATCATGTATTCTAGATGGCCGAGGAAACCTAGACAGAGGCCTCCCACGTTCATGTGAGGCTCCTTATGGAAAACTGCCCAATAAGATTTCAAATCTATCTTTGAGAAAGGTATTCTTACTGTATCTCCGTCTTCCCAAGTACTGGGGTTAGAGACTGGAGTCATAGCCCTCCATACACCTTTTTACCTGGATATGTTGGCTTAGACTCAGGTCCTCATGTTTGTGCAGCAAACACTGACTGGTCTGCCTCAGTCTTGTTCCTGTTAGGATTTGGGGTTTGCATTATGCTTGGCCTCAAGGGGAAACAAATTTCACCTGGCTGTTGGCAATATACATAATGTCAGATAAAATGGAAATTGGAGACCTAGTGTGTTGCATGTAATTTCAGGAATGGGAAGGGAAGGGAGAAATAAATTATCTCTTCCCTGAAGTTCAGGTGGCTTTATCAAGAAGTACAGGTGATGCCCATGTTGTTCATGACAGGGACCTCTTCCTTGTTCTACTAGACTGTATCTATGGGTAGTTTGTGGCACATGACACCAAAAGAGTCATACCCATACTTTATCTGGCTCTCTTGTTGGATGCTGGTGATGATGAGCTGCCGCATGGCCCAGTTACTTCTATTTATGAAAGTAGCGACCACATGGATAATTCTTGGTGGCACCAATATCTTTTATGGACACAGTTCTAGTGTGTTGACCTGGAGCAGAGCTTTCGGTCCTCCCTCCTTATTGCCTCCTGGATCTGCATCTGACAGTCTCCTACATCCAAGCAGCCCCAAGAATATTCATTCTGTTACGCTTGCCCACCTCCACATGCTTGACTGCCTCCTAATAAAGGAAGGAAGAATTGTGTACCTATGGGAACAATGTGGTATCCTCCTGGTCCTTGAGGACAGTTATGGAAGTCTTTTCTTCTTTATTACTTTTTAGGATGGCTGAGATCTCTGAGGTGACTTTTGAGATACAAACCACCCAGTTCCTTTTAGAAGTTAGCATTCTTCTTACCTCTCTGTTAGTCAAAATACAAGTCTTGGCATGTTAGCTACCCTTTCCTTACATGGCTTTACTCTTTTTCCTCTCTGTTTGTTTTTTCTGTACAACCAGAGGAAGCTTATGAACACCCACAAAAACACCCAAACTTTGATCATTTATCCCAAATACCAGGTAGAAATACTAGCCTGGAGGTGTTCTTGGGGACAATTTAATGTCTTTTAACTCATGTATGCACATACTCATGCACCTTTATATATACCAGTGAGGGTGTGTAGATCAGGGGACAGTTTCTGAGTCTTCGGGATTGGCCTTAGTAGTAAGCACCTTTACCCACTGAGTCTTCTCACTGGCCTCTGCTGCCTGGTAAAGTTAGTACTGCCGCTGGTCTCTTTCCCAGCCATGACTAAATTCAGGATGGTAGAAGTGAGTTATACAAGTTTATTCGAGACAGAGAAAGGTGAACTAGGTCTCAGGGAAGGAAATTGTGTGTGTGCCTGTGAAATAGTGAATGTAAAGCTAGGGTGCTATTCAATGTGTGACCTGGGGTAATTAGAGCCACCGATCCCTTGTGAGCCAATGTTTTTCTTGTTGTTTTTTTGAGGAAGTCTCTATGGGTCCTTGCTAGCATTGTACTGTACACATTCCTAGTGTACACATACTTTATACATACGTATAAAAACAATAGCTCCTTAGACATATTTACTGCACCATAAAGCAGGCTGTGGTTTATGAGAGTAAGAGAGCGATGTAGAGCCTTAATTCTTAAGAGTTTGCTTGAGAGATCTTTTCTTCCTATATCGTGGTTTTATTGCTGTGTATAGGACTTTGTCCTCCAATCTCTGCTTAATTTAGTTTTTCTTTGCTGTTGCAGGCCCAGGCTGCAAGCACAAAGGAAGTTTGCTCAATCTCAGCCGAATAGTCCCAGCACAACTCCAGTGAAGATAGTGGAGCCTTTGCTACCCCCGCCAGCTACTCAAATTTCTGACCTCTCTAAAAGGAAGCCTAAGACAGAAGACTTTCTTACCTTTCTCTGCCTTCGAGGTAAGCTTGCAGTACAGATCACATCACCGTGTTGTCCTCACATCTCATTTCCCTGTTTGATTTGAGGGCTCGTTTTGTTTTGTTTTGTTTTTTAATTTATTTATTTATTATGTACACGGAAGAGGGCGCCAGATCTCATTACAGATGGTTGTGAGCCACCATGTGGGTGTTGAGAATTGAACTCAGGACCTCTGTATCAGTCAGTGCTCTTAACCTTTAGTCATCTCTCCAGCCCTTGGTTCTTTTTTTTTTTTTTTTGGTTTTTCAAGATAGGGTTTCTCTGTGTAGCTTTGCGCCCTCCCTGGAACGAACTCTGTAGACTAGGATGGTCTCCAACTCATAGAGATCCGCCTGCCTCTGCCTCCCAAGTGCTGGGATTAAAGGTGTGTGCCACCACCACCCGGCTGGTTTTTGTTTTTGTTTTTTTTAAAAGATAGACTTTCACTATATGAGCCTGGCTTTGAATTCATAGAGATAGATCTACCTGCCACCACCTTCAGAATTCTGGAGTTAAAAGATAGGTGGCACCATTCCTGGTCTTGCAGTTTTTTGCTTATTTTTCTTTATGTGTATGTTTGTGCGTGCCTGTGTGCATGCGTATTTAGGTGTTTTGCTACTGCACATGCCTGTGCACCACACGTGTACAGTGCTTGAGGCAGTCAGAAGTTGTGAGTTCCCTAGGACTGGAATTACAGATGGTTGGAAGCTACTATGTGGGTGGTGGGACTTGAACCCAGGTCCTCTGCAAGAGTAGCCAGTGTTCTTAACCCTTGAACCATTTCTTCAGTCTCACTTTTTGTGTTTTGTCTTATTATGTAGGTCTGACTGACCTGGAATTGATGATGTTACTTAGACCTGACTCAAAGTCTCATAAATCTTTTCTTCCTCCCTCTTCCCTCCTGAGTTCTGAGATTAGGAAAATGATTTTGGTGTTAAGATAACAGAAATTTGCTTTGCCATCATAGAGGTTAGTTAATGTAAATCTTAACAAGAATGGACTACACTTAGGTGTTTATTGCAGATGGGCAAGAATCAAGGACTGTCTGAGTGGAGAACCACGTTTTTCTGTATGTGCATTGTTTTAAAAATCCTATCACCTCTGTTCTGGGTGATTGGGGCGGAGTATGTAATAACACCTGGAGAAAATTTTACCAAGCACACAGCCTTGAAATTTCAGTATTCAGATATAATATATCCAGTTCAGACAAAATATATCACCCTTTCAGCAAAGTTCTAAATAATTGAAGCCTCGACAAGTGAGTGTATTCTCTACTTTAAGAACCACGCAACAAAAACACATGGCTTTTTCTTAGCTGGTGGACCATGAGGATTTTTATTATTCTCCTTTCCTAATTTTCTTACAGGTTTTCTTTAGATCTGAGCTAATAAAAGTGAGCCAACTTAGTCTTTTGTTAGCCTTTGTTTAGACCTTGTCATAAGTTTTCTTGTCTTGCTCCATAAACCCTAGAGGATATACGCTGTACCCTGTCTGTCCTGGATCCTTGGTAGGCCCAACTGTTAAAATGTAATGGCTTTGCTTATGGAAAACTTGTATTTTGAAGTGTATAGGGGCTGTGTAGATGACCTTCTTTAATAATTGAATTTCAAGTTACAAAAGTTGTTAAATTTTTTAATGTGTCATGAAAGTGTTCCCATTCATCTTGAAAGGATAGCTGTACTTTCTATGTTCAGTCTTGTGGAAGTCATGGAATTTGTCTAATTCTGGATTCCCATTGTGTTATGTCTGTTATCAACAGCTATGAGATCTGAAACCTTTTGAGGCAGTCAGCATTTTGGAAACCTTTTTATTGTTCTTTGCTTGCTTGCTTTCTTTTTCTTCCCTTTTGAAAAATGACAGTAGGAGAGAAATTGGTCTTATTAAAAAAAAAAAAATCTTGTTAAAATCCTCCTCCCTATGTGAGTGTGTGTACCTGTGTGCTATGGCACACTCTCAGGTACCCTCAAAGAATAGACACCCTTATGTGTTCTCTTAAAACGGAGTTACAGGTCATGCTAGCTGTGCTCTCATGTGGGTGCTCTCATCAAATTGGTCTGGGAGGACAGGAAGTACCTAGCCATGTCTCCAGCCCCCAACATTTGGTAAGTTAATTTTTTCTATAGGGAAGCCTTGGAATAAGTCAAATGCATGGAAGGGATATTTTTGGCCACAGACTTGAGTCATTTCTACTGGTTTCATGTTATTTCCCTTAATTGATTGGGCCACAGGGAAGACTAAATCTAATCATTATTAGATTACTTTAAACCTTATTTGTTAATCATCAATGATGACACTAGAGCCAAAGACCTCTCTCCCTTTAGTATAAACAAAGACCCTGTGGATAGAGATGTTATCAGTGTACATACCACCTAGTAATTTGGGTTGGTAAGTTTCAGAGTGCACCATGAGACTGTCTGCCAAACTAGCAAGTCTTCTTGCTCCCTCCTACTTAATGCCACACCCCAGAACTTCTTAAGGAAGCAGGATGGAGTGAACATCGAGGCTGGACAGCAAGTGTTCACCTGCTGTGCATTGATCTCTAAATAGCTGCTTTGAAGGGGAGCACGTTTCTTGCCAGAGGCATAATTAGTATCTTCCAAGGGTACTCAGTCTCATATGTATGCTGTGAGCAGCAACTCCGTACCATTGCTTATTTCCTGTCACCGATCTCGTTATTCTTAATGAGTTCTGTCTTTGTCTCTTTGTTCTGACCATAATTATTAAGAGATTTAAAAAGAGCTTAATGCAGCAGAGCAATGGCAGGTTAAATGATTCTCTTATTTACATTTTTCTTCATGGGGCATTGCAAATGGGGGGGTTCCCAATGGGGACTCATGAAACATACACAGCGCACAGTTCATTCTTATGACCGTGGATGTCACAGTGCAGCCTTCAGCTCTGCCCAGTGAAGGCAATCTTTGGAGAGGTATGAGAGGGGAATTTATCAGCAGTCCAGGAGTGGGGCTGACTCTACCAGACCCAGGCTACAACAGCTCTCCCTCTAAGGTACTTGAGTCCTGGATTGTTGGTTTATGCCCCATTTAACCTGTTTGCTCATTTATAAAGTGGGTGTTAGGGTTTCTGTAGTCATAGTTGCTAGGGATTAAACTGGATAGAGCTAGTGGGTGTGAAATGGGTTCTGGTGACTGCCCGACAGGCAGCTGTCCAAGGACATTTATTTGTTGTTCTACACAGAGATGCCAGAGAGGTCAGAGGATTGGATTGATATCTGTGTAGTTTAAAAAGGATTCTCACTAGACAGAAAGCTCACCTTTTCTATGTAGACAATGCCACCCCTGCCCTGAAGGTATACATTGGTATATCACTGGTCTTGAGTATTGAGGAAGAGAATTGTAAAAAGGGCTAGTGCAAAAGTCTGGGGTAATTTAAAGGTAACATAATGAGGTCAATTGCCTGCAAGAAAGTAATTAATTACCCAATTGTAATTGAGCATGGTAGTTGCTAATAGCAAAGTTTATTGAGGAAAATGGGAAAATAGTCTATGGAGAGGAATACAGGTTGTCTTAGTGATACGCATTGGTTTTTCAGTTCTCTTTTGTAAGGTGTTCTATCTCAGTTTCTGAGCATAGAACTATCAAAGTAGAGTTCAGCCTTCTTTGCTGGCTTCTGTGGATACTCTGCCTGCCTTCTGCTTTCTCTAAGTCACTCTAGTCTGAGAGCCTATATTCTTGTGTCTCCTTCTGCTGACATAGTGACTTTTGTTTGCTAGGATAGTTTATCTGCTATGCTAGTACTGATGAAATCAGAAACCTCAGAGTTCTTGATCAGAGAATCATGAATCCTTATAATTGTCCTGTGACGTTGACCCCGAGGTTTGGCCAGCCTTCAGGCCAACTGGCCGCTGACCAGGTCTGCCCTACAGGAAGGTAAAACAAACTCACTGACTGGCCTGGCTTCCGTGGTGTGTTTCAGAATACTGTCTTTCTCCCCAGTGTCTCTCTTAGTGTTCATGCCATGGATTGTTCTGAAGTCCTGTTGCCTCTGCCCTGCATGCAGGAAACTGTTTAGTGTCTCTGGGAATCTGAAAGGGCTTTGCATAAATCATAGCTTCATCTGGAAGTTGGCAAATTTGAATTTCATTATTTTCACTTTCAGCTTATACTATTGTTTTGTGGCCAAGAGCTCCTCAGGCTGAATGAACACTACTGTGTGGTATGGTTTGTCTATTTTGTTCACATTGAGACACCACAGGCTTGTGGGAAAAAAAACACATGCACACACTCCTACACACTAATGGTATTGGTGATTAAACTTTTGAATGAAACAGGAGTAGTTTTTGGAGAGGAAGGTCCCTTTTGTGAGGCGCATTCCATCATAATTTCTGTGTCTGTATTTGAACCTACACAGAGGCCACTGGGAAAAGTTTGGAAGGTGCTGTGTCATCTTGTGAGGGAAATGGTACCCATTACTCTGAATGCTGAATCCCTTGTCATTCTGCAGTATAATGCAGGCTTTCAGAGAAGGAATTTGCTATATTAAGAGTTAGTTGGCCGGCAGCTAGGTGAAGATGCACTAAGGGCAGTGTCCAAGAGGGACCTTAGGAAGTCGTCAGCCCCCGCCCCTGCTGCTTGTCTCCGATGGTTGAACAGCACTATTTGGAGAGCGGTTTTATTTCGACACTCTTAGACCTGGCTTGTTTGTGTCCTGTTGGGAAAGAAGAGAGATAGGAAGTAATTGCCTATCCCCTCATTTTTATATAATAAGAATGACAGCTTTTATTTTTAAATTAAATTCATTCAATCAGGGTACCAGTTGGCTCTCAGACCAAGATTAGAAAACAACTTGTGGGGTTTTGATTCTTGGTCTCTATCAGATGAGTTCTGGGATCAAATTGACGCAGCAAGTTTATATGTTTATTCAGTGAGCCATCTCATCAGGCTGAATGACAAACTTGTATAATTTATGAGTTGTATGATACCAGCGATAACCTAATAGAGTTTTCTTGTTTGTTGTTTAGAGTGCCATTGCATATATTGCCATACACTTTTGTGGTCAGATGTAGGCGGAGTTTTCGTGTCTTACAGCCGCTCTCAAGTCACTCAGAGTCTAATATAATAATTGCAAATGCTCGGCCAATAGCTCAGGTTTATTATTAACTAGTTCTTACAGCTTAAGCTAATGCATTTCTATTTATGTATTTCTATGTGGCTGGTGGCTTTACCTGTCCAGCATGTCTTGCTCCCTTTGTATCTCCTGGTGAGCCCAGACTCCACTCTTCTTCCTCCCAGCATTCTCCTGGGCTGGCTCTCCCACCTAACTTTATTCTGTTCAGCTATTGCCCTGCCAGCTCCATTATTAAACCAGTCACAGTGACATATATTCACATAGTGTAAAGAAATATTTCACAGCCGTCATAAGTGTAGTTTTTGCTATATATACTGTTCACACCACGAAACTGCCTTCCAGAACCAGGGCTGCTGCTTCCTTGAGAGCTGGGTGCTGTGGAGACCCTTTTTATGGTTGGCATGATTGGCAGGTAATTCTCTTCTCATTAAGGGATGGGTTTTCTTTTGGATAAAGCTTTTACCCCTAGCACGCACACACACACACACACACACACACACACACACACACACACACACACCCTCTCTCTCTCTCTCTCACACACACACACACAGACACACACACACAAACATACTTGGTGTTTCCTATAACTCGACAGATGCCTTTTATATTAACACAATTTCAATTATTTTTTTCCTTTAGAGGTGATAGCAGTTCAGCATTGCTACAAATGGAGAGAATTTATGTAAAATATAATAATATAGGCATCAATAGCATGTGATAGATATGCATATGGCATAGTATGTTTGCAGATGAGTGATTGTGGAGAAGTCCCCCCCCCTGCCCCCCCCCCCCCCCCTTTCCTCTGGGTGTTGTAAAAGCTGACCTGGAAGGACTAGAGATTGAACACTGTGATAGTTGCATTGTGTTCTTTTAAGAGACCTTCATCTTTATGAGTTTCAATGTATATATAAAAGCTGAAGTGTATGGAACAGAATCTGGCACGAATATCATTGGATTCATGGAGTCTATTCCCATTGTCTATAGATTCTAGTTTTGTGGAACCATGAGGTATGCCAACTCAATGGCATCCCCTGTTAACTGGGTCAAAATCCAGTCGTTTACTCTCCACCTCAATGGCTGTGTGTAAAAAAAAAAAGCTCTTTAGAGCCTTTCCATAACAGAGCAGAGCTATGCTTGCTTGTTAAGATTAAGAATTGGTTGAGGGATGGTCTGTGTACATAATTCACAGGGAAGAATCCCACTTTATAGAAACCAAAGCCCAAATTAGAATAAGCAAGCTTTTGGATTAAAATGATTTCTGTTGTGGTTGTAACATACCACAATTTGATTTTTGTCCAGATGAAAACATTTGGTTTTCACTTCAGTAAATATTGTGGAGACATTGCCAGCTAATTCTCAAAAGTAATGAAATACAGCTTTTGCAAAGCACAGATGCATTCTGTACTGATTCCTCCTATGCAATCCAAAGCGTGTCCTCCCTCCCTCCCTCCCTCCCTCCCTCCCTCCCTCCCTCCCTCCCTCCCCCCCTCCCCTCTTCTTCTTCCTCTTTTATTTTTACATATTTGCTAATGCACTTGAATAATCAGGAGAAAAAACTGTGCCTCTAATTTTAATAGAATACTATTTATAATCATTGAATAGCAACCACTTCCCTGCTCCACAAAAAAACAAAATATCAGTAATTTCTATAACCACATGCACACCTTTAATTCTTGAAAACATTCACCTTCATTGATTATTTCAATTGAGTGTTTGTGAAGGAGAGTGGAGATAATTCTGAGTGATAAATTAGCACTTCTTAGATAGCCTTAGAGGTCTTGCTTATATCATAACAAGAAGAGGCTTCCCTGAGATTGGCTCTCCCTATCCCTCTCTTGTTCCCAGTGTCATTGTCGCTTTGCAGGGGGCTTGAATCCTACCAAGGAATCAGGTTTTTGTCTTTTGTTTTTTTTTTTAAATAAAAAAACTGTGTTTTCGTGGTTGGGAATCACTTGTATCCCAGACCACTCTTATTTGTGTTCTCTCTCTCTCTCTCTCTCTCTCTCTCTCTGGTATGAAGCTGATTTTTTATGTGCCCAGATCTATTATAAGATGTTTATGATGGGGTGGGGGAGGGAAACATCCTTTTCTCTCGAGGGTTTCTAAATTTTCATCTGTCTATTGACTTTGTCAGAATACATGTGCTTATTTCTTTTTGTACTGGAGAATGTGAAATGGTTTTCTGCAGCACCAGTAGCATGGCTCATGCCTGTCTTGGGTTTGTGAAACCTGTCTTCCTCTCTGTTTTCTTTCGAGTAGATTCCTCCTCTAAATGGTTTACCTATAAGTTAGATAACCAGGCTTGTACATAGACAATAAGGAAGTGAATACTTTCCTGTAGTCCATAGCTTCAGGGCTATGACATTTTAGGTTGTCACTTAGCTATTTTCTGGGTATTAGCTGGATAATAGAAAGGAGTAAGAGATGCTCTTACTGGTTTTGGCAACATTGCGACTTCTCCATTTCTGATCTGATGGTAGTCTGGCTGCCTGTTAACTAGTAAATGAACAGGTTTTGAATGAATAAATCAAGATTCCTGCATGGATACTCCATAACTACAGAGGTAAAATGTGCATCCTAAGACTGTTGAAGTTAGTTTTCCTTACCTATGTCAGTCTGATATTGAGGTTAGTGTCATGTACAAATACAAGGGCCCACCCATATTTAAGAGGTCTGTGTCTGATTTCTATGTGATATGCTAGTAATTCCCGAGTGTCCCTAAACAAGTAATAGGTTGGTCTGGGTTGCTAGTATCCTATTTGAGGAAGTTGTCTCAAAGGCAGTCTATATCCAGCTCAAGGAGAGAGGAGCATTGTTTTACCGGAAAGAGTACTTGACAGAGTAAGAGTGGATTCAAGATGTGTGTGTCGACTCAGGAGATCTTGTCCCTGCTGTTGGTCACAAACTGATAGCCTCATGGTACCCATCTTCAATCCTTGCAAAAGACCCTGGTGTAGAGTTTCAATTTGGGGATTGTCTGCTTATGTTCAATGTCACTTTCTGTGCTCTTTTTCCAAAGCTAATTTCAGGTTTCAGAACCTTCTTCTTATCAAGAACCCGATTCTAAGTTACACTGATCAAAGGTGAAAAAAAAATACAAGAATAGAATAGTTTTGTCATCACATGCTGCTTTATACTGGCATTTGTTTGCAAAATTAAATCATTTTATAGTTACTATTCCAAAAGTTAATCCAGAGAACTTAATTGGAGCCCCTAGAGACCCCCTAAAAAAGGGGGAAAATGTAATGTCCCCCAATGCTTACCTTGACTCTTTCCTTCAGCTCCTGTGCCTTTTAATGATTGATCGTCAGGAATGATTGCAAGCAAAGAGCAAGGGGATGTATCTAATGATTCCTTTTGTGTTTTCCTAAGCTAGCCAGGAATTCTTGTGCGCAAATGAGTGATTTATTTTCATGTATGTCTGCGCACCATTAGAGGCCAAACGAGGAACTAGTTCCTTCAGAACTGGAGTTAAGCCCTGTTGTGAGCCACCACGTGTATGCTGGAAATCAAACCTGGGTCGTCTGTAAGAACAGCAAATGCTCTTAGCCATTGCACGGTCTTTCCAGCCATGGGAGGAAGTTTGAGATTTCCTTTTGGGGCATACCTAGGAAATCTGTGTAAAATTACTCATTCTGGTGGTGTTTAATGGGGAAAGAATCCAAGGGGTTATCTCTGCCTTTTGTTTGTTTTTGTATTTCCATACATGGCTGTCCTTGAACTCTTTTTGTAGACGAGGCTGACCCCAAATTAACAGAGGATCCAACACACCTTTCATCTCAGCATTTTTATACCTTCTGGTCCCAGACAGTACACCAGTGATTTAATTAATTGTATCTCACTCTAGATTGGCTTTGCTTTTTAAGGAAGAAGTATACTGTACTTGTATGTGGCAGGGACCTTCCTGTGGAGGTAACAGCTCTATTTTCTTTGCAAAAATGTCAACATTCTTTGATTAGATCACTTTGTTTTTTAACCCCATACTTTTATTTGTCTTTTATGGAAGATATTTTATTTATTTCTATGTGTATGCATATGTATACATCCTGTGTGTGTGTGTGTGTGTGTGTGTGTGTGTGTGTGAGAGTGAGAGAGAGAGAGAGAGAGAGAGAGAGAGAGAGAGAGAGAGAGAGAGAGAGAGAGAGAGAGAACCTCTTGGTACCTGTGGAAGACAGAAGAGGGAACTCGAATCCTTTTAAGTGATAAATTATGGCTTTCCCTGTGGGTGCTGGGAATTGAACCCATGTTCTGGAAGAGCAGTAAGTATCTCTCTAATTCAAGGAATTAATTTTAATAGTACCATATCCTATTCTAACTTAGAGTAGTTTGTAAGTACTTGAGGTATGGTGGGAATCTGTACCAGGCCCTATATTAAGATAGTAAGAGAGTGACCTTGCACAAGGAAAAGTCTAATTCCTTCCTCTCCTGCATTAGTGACCACTTCTTTCTTTCTATGTGCAAAGTTGTAGGTTAAATGCACAATGCAGAGCAAACAGTACGGGTGGATGTTTCCATTTCACGCACATTTTCTTGTGTAGTTCGTTCCTCGCTGTTCTCTTGTTTTCTATGGGGATGTTGCAGATAAGATTCTAAATTTTAATTTGTGGTGTTTGAATGGTATTATCCCCTTCTGGGGCTTTTGCTTGAAATTGCTAAAGCAAGCAGATGGAGTTGAACTACCTAGGGAATATTTGAAAATAATTTAAAAGTAGTAGCAGCTAGCAGTGATGAATAGCTTTGTTTTATGTGATCAACATGCAGTTAGGGTCCTAGCTTTGTAAACCTCTCCTTTGGATTACTCATTCTGGAAGGAGTGTCAAGATTGGTGTTGATAAACTACATTCTTATCCTACCAGGTTCTCCTGCGCTGCCCAGCAGTATGGTATATTTTGGGAGCTCTCAGGATGAGGAGGATGTCGAAGAGGAAGATGATGAGACAGAAGATGTCAAAACAGCCACCAACAATGCTTCGTCTTCGTGCCAGTCCACCCCCAGGAAAGGGAAAACCCATAAGCACGTACACAATGGACATGGTAGGTCTGCCATCGAGACTGTAAGGGCAGCAATGAGCCAGACTTTGGAAGAGGCTTCAGTAAATATTTAGAAGGGTGTCAGCCAGATTCCTTCATGGTACTTAAGTACCGGACTCTTTGTGGACAAAAATAACTTAGTAGAGCTCAAAAGTATTCTAGATTAAAAAAAAAAATGAAAATATTCTATGTGTAAATGATTATAATTGCCACGGGAACTACAGATGATGGGCCAGAAGAGGGAACATTGAATACTTATGATCAACAACATGGGCAAAGTTTTGTGGTCAACTTTTTAATTCTGAATTTTCTTCAGGTATGTATAGTGTAGAAAATAACATGACATTCAAAATGCATATTTATTATAGTGATTTTTCACTATAAGTAACTTTTTTGGAGTTTTGCTTTGAAATCACTAAGGTAGCCTTGATGGAGGAGGATTTTATACAAGGAAATGACTTGAGTGTTGAATTACATTTAAGTGGCCAAAGGCTAGGAGGAGATAAATACACCTGCATATTCTTAAACATCCTTAAGAGAAACACTACCTTATGTATTGGGAGGGGCAAGATGACCCATGTAAACAAGTGATAAGGCTTCTGGATGCTGCAAATTTAAGCTGTGTGATACTGGTTCTGGTTTCGTAGAAATAGATTTTACAGTCTATTTCACACACACACTGTGGATAGCACACTAAACGTAATTTTTTTCATATGTTTGAGAATGTGTGTGCATGCAAGTGTTCATACATAGATATATATATATTCACTAAATATGCAGCCTTGCCGGGCGGTGGTGCCACATACCTGTAATCCCAGCACTCAGGAGGCAGAGGTAGAGGCACGTGGATCTCTGTGAGTTCCAGGAAAGGTGCAAAAGCTACACAGAGAAACCCTGTCTCGAAAAACCAAAAAAAAAAAAAAAAAGAAAAAGAAAAAGAAAAAGAAAAGAAAAGAAAAAGCAGCCTTTTAGAGATGTGGATCTAATACAAAATGGTACCTAAATTTAACTGTTTGTTGATGGAAAAAGTTTGTTAACCTGTAGCTATAATCATCAGTAGTCTTTGAAATGTTTTATTTATTGTTGTATTATATATAAATGCAGGTCAGAAGAGAATTGTGAAATCAGATTTCTCCTGCCTTTCTGTGTATTCTAGTGGGTGAACTCACTCAGCCCTTCAGATGTATATCATGGAGTAGTAAGTGTTTTTTACCCCCTAATCCATCTTCTAGGTCCAATCATGGAAACTAGTTGAGAGAGCTGACTTTCATTTGGCATTCAGGTTCAAGTGCATGGATGAATTTGAGGGTGTGAACAGGATGTGGGATGGAGTATTACCTGCTTTTTGGGATGGTAGCCTGCTGCCCTCTTATCTAAGAACATACACTTGTTAGGGGAAGTATAATTGTGACTGAGTGTGAGAAGACTCCATGTGCCCTGATGAGCAGGAGGAATTGTTTGAATCCAGAGAGTAAGGAGCTTGATTTTAAATGTGAAACTAAGATGAAATCATCAAGTTAGAACAGTGCTATTATGAGCAGAGTTTAGTTTTAAGAGGAAAATTAAATGAAGTATTCTACTCAGGAAAGAAGTGATAAATATGAACCCGGGTATCCAAACATGCAATGGCATGGCTCTTTGCAGCCACACTTGATCCTCCAGGATGGAGTTGTGTCATCATGGATGAAATTCTGAGCTACAATGTCAACAGACTTCAGAGTTTGCTATCTTGAGAAGGAATGTAATGTTTCCATTTTTGTTTGGAGAATCTAGAGTAAATTGATAGGGACAAAACACAAAATTATACTTACCTCTTCATTTCAGTATGTCTATATGTGCTAGAAATACATATATATATATATATATATATACCTTTTTTTTAATTTTTAAAAGCACACTGCTTACTTACTATCTGATAGATTCCTTCTTTACTCTCTTACTCTGATGATATGGTCTGTGTTCATGATTAGTAATAATCCTCTATGTACTTGATTGCCTGTCACTGGGCCTGAAGTTTGTTGTGCTATGAGAGATGTTCAAGGCTATTATTACTTGTAAGAGAACACCTGCAGAGCTCCAAATTTGATTAGCTTCACAAAGCACTGTTTCCTAGGCTGCCCTCTTCGGTATCCCAGCCATGGGGACAGTGCTTAGATTTGCTACTCTGCTGAATGGGTTGATGGTTCTGCATTATTAGAGCCTTCATTTAAGTGAGGCATGACCTGTGCCTTTGGTTAGTGTATATCTGTTCTCATGCTGTCTGAATACACAAGATTGAGAATAGTTTGTGGTGAAAAGGTGCCTCTTTTCAGTTTTCTGAACTGAAGTAGTTAGATGATCTTCATGTCCTTGGGTCTTTGTTTACCTTCAGAGTGAATGTACATCCGATCACTTAGATTTCCTACCAGGAGGTGCTGGGTGAAATTGTCATTACCGTGGACCAGATTTTTGATTTTTGATTTTTTTTTTTTAAACTCTTCAGTAAGAGACAAATTGTTGGTAAGCAAGCTAGCTGCTTTTCACACACTTCTGTGGCTTCCCTTGTCAGATTGGTGTCCAGCTCTCTTTGTATGCTGCAATGTCTAGACCAGTCAGGAAACCAAAGAAACATCCATGTTCTATCTAGACAAGTCAACCCACTGGAATGCAGGGAGATAAATGCCTAGAAAACAGTGTACCTAATTTTGAAAAGTCTGGAGCCCAAATGGGCAGTGCTTTTACCTGATTTACTTTGTTTTTGTTGATGTGTAATTGGAGAGTAGCTCTCATGGCTTGGTGCCAGGGTACCTGGTCTGTTTGGGAAGTGGCAGAAGCGAAAAACCTCTATGACCACAATTTGCACCATCTTCTTGTGCTTGAGCATGTTAGCATTCTTAGATTAAGAACCTGAGCACTACAATCCTGCAAGATCCAAGTGTATCATGATAGACGCTTTCTTTCTGAAAACATGACACAGGCTGCCCATTTACTTTACAAGTAGCATGAGCCTAATTTAAAGGGATTTATTGATTAAAATACATGATCTGGAATGTCTTGAACAGCATTACTTGATTTGCAGCTCAAGGGTTACAGTAAAAAATAGTGACTCCAAGGACTTTGATTTCAATAGCTTACCTAAAATAATCTTTCATATACAGAACATCATATGATGCCTGCAGTAGAGCTTCTACTTAAGTACTATTTGGAAATATAATAACATAATCTAACTGCTAAGCATGCTGAACTTGTACTATGTTTTCGAGACAGGGTTTCTCTGTAGCTTTTTAGGCTGTCTTGCTCTGTAGACCAGGCTGGCCTTGAACTCACAGGTGTGTACCACCACCACCTGGCGGGAAATTATTTTTAGAGATTGAAAAGTGTTTCCAATTGTTTGGCTCTTTCTTTTGTTATTTTATTGCCAATAGATATCTGGAGCAGATGAGGATTTATTGAATTTAGAATGACTTGTAGCTCTTTGTGACCTTCTGCAGAATAACTGGTGGAAGTTCATTAAATTACTCAAATTTTGTTTTTGTTTTTGTTTTGTTTGTTTTTTTCTATATCCTTTAAAAAAATCAGAAGGAATAGCAAAGATTAGTGTTCCTTTTGTGTACATCTTTTTTCTAAAGAGGGATATTTCTCAGCAGTCTTTTTAAACAACATGTCATTGGACTCTCAGCTGGAATTATGTAATTGCTTTTGGATTCACACTGGGGGCTTGTTGTATGATGGCCAAAAAGCAATCATTTGGAAAGTTTCCTATCTGAAGTGGTGGAGGAGGGGGTTTGAGGAGCAGAGCCAGAGTCTTGCCTGATAGAATGCTGCTTCTGTTGAAGGTGGCCATGGGATATCTCTTTCTTGGCAGTTACACCTTTCCTGTTGAGGTAAGGGCCTTACCCCCACCCCATCCCTCATGCCCCCTCCAAAAAAAAAAGAGGGATTGTGACTTATCTTGGAGGAGCAGCAGATTTATGAAATCTATCTCCCCGATACCCCAACATACTGGAGGCACTGTTTGTTAACACACCGCTTGGCTAACAATTAGAGTATGTTATAGAAACCAAGCCACTTCTGAAGTCCTTAGACGTTTCTGTGGTATAAATTTATTTATTTTCATCAAAGAGATGCCACCTATCCTGTCTCTTAGGTTTTTGCCTGGTTGAATATGCCATATTTGCCACTGTCAGTAATTCATCATGTAATTAAAAAAAAAAAAATCTGGACTCTAAGAGAAGTCTAGACAGTTCCTGTGCCTCAAATTCCTTGGTATATGCCGAGGGTTATGTGAGAATCAATTGATTGAGGTGTGCCACCATTATCCACCTCACCACAACTGCTTGGTGATCTGTCTTAATAGTAGAAGCTCTTTTGGAATTCCTGCCTTTTTACCCTCTGATCCAGTTTCTTCTTTTTTAAAGTTTGTGTTCCAATGGTCCATTCAGCATCTTAAAGAAGCACAGACACTCAGGCCAGCTGGACAGAACCCCACAGGTTTAGTGGAAGTTTTAACTTAACCAAGCAATAGCTGTTAAGTTGTCCTGAGCAGGATCCAGAGTGAACACAAGTTGTATCTGCATCCTGCTGCTATACTACCTTCTCCAGTTCATCTAGGCATGTTTCTGGGGGTAACCAAAATACATTGGGTACAGAAATTGGCCTTTAGTCCTGGATGGTCTTGGTGGTCCAGGAGGCTGAAGTTGCTCTGGTCCACAGTAGCCTGACACAAACAAGGAGCCTGTCTGCTAGTGCTGCTGCCATGCCACTAGCACCCTCAGCCTTGGTGACTGCCCTGGTCCAGCCCAGTCCCAACCAAACACGGCATTGTTCAGTGCAGGATTGAGGGGTGTATGTGTCTCTGTGTGTGTCATGTGTTCATGTATGTGTATATGTATAGCTCAGGGCTTTGAGACTGACCCTACTTGGATATGGTATTGAGACCTTTTCTGTAGGATCCTACTTCCTGGGCTCCTGGACTTGTAGCTTGATCCAAAAATGCCTGAGCTAAACCTTGGTCCCAGGAACCAGTGTCATCATGGACCTGAAGTTCCTTTTACAAAGTTGCCACTGAGTGTAACTGAGGCTGACCTTGAACTCTTGATTCTCTCATGCACATCTCCTTCATAAGAATTGCTTAGGTTTCTGCCAGGGTGTGTGTGTGTGTGTGTGTGTGTGTGTGTGTGTGTGTGTGTGTGTGTGTGTGTGTGAGAGAGAGAGAGAGAGAGAGAGAGAGAGAGAGAGAGAGAGAGAAGAGAGGAGAGAGAGGTGTGATATGATTCTTCCCTGCATTTTCAAGTCCCCCCCACCCCCGTTTGTATTTTCATTCTGAAGATTATAATTTCCCTTTATCATTATACTTTGTCCTATATTGCCTTGTCAATAGAGTACACCCCATATTTTATGGTCTTTTTTCCTAGTATATTGTGATTGTTCATTGAAATTCAAAGATGAGCCATAATTCTTATTACTTCGGATATGGTTGCCCTTTCAGAACATACTGTCTTTTAAATGCAGAGTTTCATAAACCCCCAAACTGCAAATTCATCTATTCTTTACAAGTTAATGCTCCACCCCTTCTGTGAATAATGCATCTGTCTCCCCTCCATTTTCCCAGCTGTTCTTCCTCATAGTACTTCTAGTATGTTGGGGGAGGGCAGATTCTTGCAATAACTGTCCAGGCTAGGGCTCATAATGTTATCAGTGTTGTATTTGGGGCAAAGAGGATCAGGTAACCCTTTTTCAGGGAGAAACCATTCATCTTGATTTATGATCTTTTCTTTGTCCTGACACATTATCATAAAATTATTAACAGCCATTAAAAACTTAATATCACAAGTTAATAATTACATTAGTAACAAGTATGTTTAATTGGTAAATATATCCAATTCTATAGTTATTTTACATCATTACCCATAATGAATTCCCATTTTTAGATCTTTGGACAGTGACTTTAGAGAATTTAAATTTTTCCACAGAGAAGCATGCAAACTCAGTTAGCTTTAAAAATTCCATATTTTAATTCTTGTACATAGGCATAATTACCTCATGCCTGTAATTTAAGCAATTGAGAGGCTAAGGCAGTATTGTTGCAAGTTCCTGGCCAGTCAGAGCTGTATAGCATGACCTTGTCTGTTGTGTGAGGAAGGATAATTCAAACCAAACTACACCACACAACATTTTTCTCCTCTTACAGTAAGGCAGAATCCCAGTCTGTTCTTGCAGACACAGCAAACCACTAAAATATGATTAAGATGCTGGGCTAGTTGAAGTGTTGAAGGTTCTGACTGGTGAGTTTGGCTTGGTGATGATTCGCAAAATGCACAAAGGAACTCTGTCCTTTTTACTGTCCTTCCTACAAGCCTGGATTGGATGCTCTACTGAGTTACTGAGCTGTTTTGGCTCAGGGCAAATCAGGGTAGAGTACCCACAAGCTACAGTCAAATCCTCCTGAAATGTTGGCACCAGTTGTCAGACATCCCATTGTTGTCAGACAATAGAAGCTCAAAGTTGAACTGGCTCTAGGGAAGCAAGCCCTGGGTTTATACAGTAACAAGGCTTTAATGCTAGCCACTTGATGGAGCCTATGCTCCTAACGACAGCTTGTAATAAATAACATGAAGCTTACATTTAAATGCCTCTCGATATCAGAAATTTGTGGGTGGATCTCTCTTCTCTTTTCTATTGTACATCCATCCCTTATTAAGTTTTTTCCTCAATGATTCCTTCTCTGCCTCCTCACCTTCTATTTTGTAGGGATGGTGGCAGACAGGGACAATGCTCTTGTTTATTGTTGCATCTGTTTAGTCTTGAATGTCTTTGCTGCTTGCCTGGTCTTTTTTCCTGAAAGCAGGGAAAGTTTTCTGGATTGAGCTTCTGGGTTTCCAAATCATCCCATCAGCTCTCAGAAGACAGGGAATAGTCTCAGAATGTGGAGGGACTTCTGTCAAACAGGAACTTCTTTGTTTACCTAGTAACTACTTGCTTCTGGCATTTGTCCTGTTTATTAGGAGTAATTAAGCAAGACAGGGTGAGAGACCAAATTGTTGGCTTTGTCAGCTTTCTTTAAAAGGAATTGATTTTTATCAAATGTGCATCTTTGCCATTTTAGCAAGAGCTTTCAACAAGATCACCCATGTTATAATTGCCTAGTGTCTTTTTCTGAAGAACACACAACACACCGTATATTCATGCAAAATACTTGAGCAAGTATTGGAATGCAGATGAGGTGGGCAGCTGCTTTGTTGGGCACAGATGTGTTAGTAAGCCAGAGTATGTGAGAGTTTTGGATACTCCTTCATAGGTTGCCTTAAGCCTGCCCAGAATTCAATGTGTAGACTGAGCTCATGGGCAGCACCATTTATGTTGAACTCCTGGGAGCTTTAAATGTTCATTTCCCCATGGCAATGCAGCTCTCTACTTCTCAGTAACTGCAGTTGAAAGCATTACTAAAGAAACTTCTCTTGCCCGTGTCTTTTTCACTCCTAGTTGGAAGGAAATCTTTCCCTTTCAAGAATGAAGTGACCTTTAATCAAAATATCAGGCTTAGGATTTACAGATTTTGTTTATTAAGGTGTGAAAACACTTGTCCATAGAGCATTTAACTTTCAGAGTAAGTGTATACAAATCAATATATCAGTCTCTGTTCATTATGTAAAGCTATTTGTATCTGAGGACAATACCATTTCCTAATATGGCTCACTGTGATGGATGCTTAAAGAAACTAGTCCAATTATTTCTTTTAATTGGGGACAGTTTGTAGTGAACTTCTATATATTGATGCCTTTCTGTCTCATGCTCACAGAATGTGAAGTGTTTTTTTTTTTTTTTAAACCTCTCTTTCCCTTCTATCCCTTTCTTTTGAAAATCTTACAAATTAAGACAAAAGATAATTACTTGGAGGAATAAAACTGGCAGGTTCCCACGACACTTAAAATTAATGAGCTGTCAAGCACAAACTATACCTTGTCCTTGGCTTCGTCTTTTCCCAATCATTCCCTCCCCTTTTCTCTCCATTTAACACACGTTGTGACTTTTTGGTTGTGTTTGCTGTTCGGTTTATTGCTCTATAAAATAGCAGGATCATTACAGCAAGATTCATTTGAAAAGCATCTTTTGTTTGCAAATCACAGTTTGTTTCATTCCTCTTTCCTGGGACATCTTATTAAAATACTCCTTAGCAGGCACACTGCTGCAATTTGCAGAGCAGCTGGTTTGTTCAACTGCATTGATGGCATCGGCCTCCCTCACCACCCGCTGTAGCCAGTATTGCACAGCTTAGCTCTGGTTCCAGGTCTTTGCTTCCCAGCCTTTTCCTGGGAAGGAGGATTAGTAGTTGAAAGTCTATTCCATTAGAACCAGAGGGTTGTGCCTTTCCCTTTCAGATACAGGCAGTGCTGGTGAAGGATCTTCCTTTTTTAGGTCAGGAGGACATGCTGTCCACAGCTTAGAACTGGTTGCTGGCATTATTCCTTTGCAAAGGAGTGTTACATTCCTAGTTTAGGCTTTGTGCCACGAACAGTTAACCCATTTCTCCAAACTCCTTTTTTCTCCCTGAATTGTTACTGCACTAGGAGCGAAGGAATCCTGTCACTCCCTATTTACAGGAGAATATGAAGGCTTGGATGTGTGACATGCTAGACAGTTTTGATCCTAGGGCAAATTGAATAGCATCTGGGGACAAATGGTGGCTGTCCCTGTGGAAGGTATACTGGGCTGGGCGGTGGAGGGTACTTGGTAAATGTGGCCTACTTAATGAACCCACTGGTCACAGGCTGTGATAGGTCTTGCTCAGGCCAACTGCCCTCTACCCGCAAGGAAAGATAGGAGGCTAGAGCACACCTGGTCAGGATACGGTGATACACTTTCCTGAGATAGCCATTTAACTCTTTGTTGTAGGATGTTTATATGTTAAATGTGTTGTTTTGATTGGCCAGTATCCAGTCAGAAAATATAGGTGAGACAAAGAGAAAAAGCAGAGAGGTACTGCCAGCGGCCACCATGACAAAGAGATGTCAATAAGGTACCAGTAAGCCACGAGCCACATACATAGCAAAGTATAGATTAATAAAAATAGGTTAATTTAAGATATAAAAACGAGATAACAAAAAGCCTGCCACGGCCATACAATTTGTAAACAATATAAGTCTCCATGTGTTTACTTGGTTGGGTCTGAGCGGCTGTGGGACTGGCGGATAAGAAAGATTTGTCCTAACTGTGGGCCAGACTGAAAAACTACCAAACTACAACTCTTAAGTAGCTGTCTGCAGGAACATCCGTTATCCTCAGTCTACAAATGAGAAAACCAAGGATCAAGTCGCTTGCCCAGTAATAAATATCAGGGCCAAGAATTGGACTTCAAATACAACTACCATGATATGATAAATCGAGAGAATATCTTTGCTTCACTGTCTTTATAAAACTAAAACAAATAGCTATAAAACTAGTACTTAACAGCAGGGTATACTGTAAGTTGTTTGTCTTAGTAGAAATTACTAAGAAAGCAGTGCAGGGTATTGGAGCTACCTCCTGTGTTGTGAATAAAGGAGCTGTGTTCTTTGCTTTACGAAATTAGTGAACAGTCAAGAGTTGCCTGGATTCATGTACCTTATTGATTCTTGGTCACATTTAAGTAGGTATGACTCCTCATATGTATGCTCTTCATTTGTTTCAGGCAGGCATTGGCTGCAAATGTGGGAGTGTGATTGATGGCTTCTGACAATGGCTAGTTCCTTATACTTACAGTAAATGCAACCATTATAGCTGCCCCATTTCCCCTACATCTAGTAGCATCTTGTGTAACAGAGAAGAAATGAGATACCATCTTTGTTTCAGTATAAAAGAAGATTTACCTTTAAGCAATTAAATGAGGAAAATAGATCTTGTATCATATCATGTAATACCATAAACATAATTATTGGTGAAATTATTAAGATCACTCCACATAGTTAAAAGGGAGATTTATTTTGTGGGGTAACTTACAAGTGAAGGGATATATAACAGGGTCTGGGAAAGGTGTAGCATAGTCTGGCAGTGTTCCCTGGAGAACTTTCCTTGGTCTGCCTCCAGGGTCCAGGAACCAAGAGAGCCAGTGCATCCAGATGCCCCACCTTATAGGTGTGACATGTTGTAACTGAAGCCTCAATGGGGGTTGGAACTTCAAGATCCAAGCTGGAATGGCTACCCACTACATCTCCCCCTTTTGTCTAAATAAGGAGGTTCTAACCTAATAAAAGGCTATATACAAAGGAATGGATATAAAATACTGTACAGGAGTAATGAGCAATAATGACCTAGATAAGATGGAACTACAACCAATGTGAACAATATCAAGCAAGAAGCACATACTAAAATCCTGAGAAGTCTAGAGTGTAGGTAAATGACATGCTATAAAGATCATTCCAAAAGGTGTCCTATCCTAAAGAACCTGAATCTAATACTTAATATGTTTTATCTAAGATAATATATACAGTAAGTTGAAACTATAACTGCTAGTCTTCAATCCCATCAAAGACCTGAGAAGAAATATAATAATACCTGAGAAATGGAAGATTGATGTAAGCAACTTTCAGGAATCTTGTAAGAGTAGACAGAGACTGCTGGCAGCCTGGACAGTCACCTAATGTTTCTCAGCATTGTTTGTGCATTCAAATTGGCTACAGGCCTAGAATATCTGACAGACCATTTTCAGAAGCAGGAATTCTGAAAGACCATCTTACTCTGTCTTGGCAGAGTTCAGAAGTCACTTTTCCTTGTGTCCCACTTGTCCAGAAGGACAGTACTCATATTGTCAGCAGTTGAGGCAAGGGCATTTCTTTGACCAATAGGTCATTTTGTGCCAAGAAGACAAACTTCCAAATGGAAATGTCTTAGAAGCCCAAATTCTCTCTGCATCAGATTGGTGCTGCCAGGAGCAGTCGTGTCTCACATCAACAGCATTCTAAGTTATTTAAAAGCCATATTCTCTAGGTCCATGAAGTCTTTGAAGACTATCTGTCCATCTGACCTATGTTATCTGTGAATCTAGATAACCTAACTAACATAACTATAAACATGACAAGCATAGGTGACTATAAATCATAACCTAAGGACTAAGGCGTCATGTAAACAAGGTCAACAGTTTATATAAGCAAATGTACGGTAAAGGACGATTTCTTCAAAATTGTGACAATACACAGGATATTTATAGAGGTATATTTACAGAGGTAGGAATGTATAGTGCAATATGCAGTATGATAATAATCTTAAATATATATCAATATACAGAATATCCTAAACAGAAGTAGAATATGCATACAGTATGACAGATATAAATTTACATTTGTATCAATATACAAATATTTTAAATAAGAGTAGAAATATATGTACATCATAACATATAGTTCAATATTTGTATCAATATACAAATTATCTTAAGCAGGAATATAAAAATAGTTTACATTTGTATCAACATATAAAAATCCATAGCAGTGCAAACTACAGTGTAAAATTAACTAAGGCTGCTATTTTACTAAATTTGTTTACATATATACATACAATGATCTACCATAATATCTTATACCTGTTCATTCCATTTATTCTCCCCCCCACCTTTTTTGAGATACTTTTATTTTCTTAGGAGAATACTGAGTCTAATATTCCCCCCCCCCCCAACCCTAGAACCATCATCCATAACCCTGAGAAATATGAAACCTTAGGGAGAAGGGACGTTGTTTCCTTAGAATTGCTTCCTGCTGTTTTGGGGGTGATGGTATCACTGTTGGGTTTTGTAAGAAAGCTCAGATAGTTAATCTCAGTTAGAGTAACTGTAGATTCTGTAGCAAGTCTCAGAGTAATGGGCACGATTGTCTGAAATTCTGGCAGTGTAGTATGATGATGATTACCATGGCATCATTCTGGATTGGGCAGAGTTGTTGTTGTTGGGACCCCATCTTCCTTCTGGAGACTTCAGAGATTGCTACTGGAAAAACTTATTTTTTATCAAAATGGATTTAAAGATGATATGACATGTAAGAAAAGGATTCTGAGAAATGAAGAGTAAGCATGGAGAGAATTAGAATCTTGAAGACAATGGTTCCTTTTTAATTGGTTTCCTTCTGTCCCACACCAGAGGGCTCTTATGATATGGGACTGAAAAATCTCTCAACCCCCCCCCCCCCCCCCAAAAAAAAAAAGTATGTTTGGGTTTAGAGAAGGAGTGAGCCAATTCCATATTCAAAGCCAGCTTGGTTTATAATTGAATTGGAACCACAACTTTTTTTAGATTGATAGAGATATAGATGTTAAGACAGTGAGATTTTATGTTACCCTGTGTAGATTGGTGCCAATACAGCACATAGGATTTGTCCACTGAAATCTTGAATAGGTGTGTCAATGGTATGGTGTACATACTTTAATCTTCCAAATTAAAGCTGGAATGGCTACCCACTACACATAATGTTTATGTTATGTGAAGAGATAAAAAAAAATAGAGGGTTGTGATGAAGCAATCTCCATTATTTGGGGGAGGGAGAGCTTCCTAAACATGAAGGCAAAGAAACTCAACATTTGAAAAACAAGTTAGCACATAAGCTTTTAAATTGGGCATCTTGAGTTTGAGGACAGCCTATCAATGTTATTTTAAAAGAAACAGAAGTTGTACTTGAAAAAGTAACATTGTTATTTCCTAGGTTTACAAGGGGACTGTGTTGTGAAAACCTCCTTGTAAACACAATGTTATTATTAGGGAAAAAAGTACACTGGCTGCACCTGACCTACTGACAACCTTCGGAGCTTAGCATCAATATCCCTTAGTGCTGAAGTGCTGGCAGATTGCATCACCAGACAAGACTGGATAGTACATCACTAACCTAGGAAAGACCCAAATTCAATAGTCAAAGTGCATTTGCTACTGTGAATACAACTTGCTTTTTATAGTACCACGAAATCAGTTATTACTAAATCCAGAGCAGCAACCAATATTAAAGATTTACTGGGATTGTTTCCTGCTTAGAATTACCTGATTTAAGTTATTAGTTATCTTTCTTCTTAGTAGTCAGTTTTGCCATAAAAATATGTAATATGCTTTCAATTTTCAGGTAAAATCTTTAGAATCATTTAATCTGCTTCTTGCACTCAAAGCTAAGAATGTCATGAGCTAGCCCGTGAAATCTAGAGATGTCTTTACTTTGTTGTAAAATGTAAAACATCATCAGCAATGTGCTTTAGGACTCTTTTTTTCTTTAAGGCAGCATCTCACTATATAGCCCTGGGTGGATGACTTCTACCTTCTAAGTTGTCCCTGGAACTGGATGTGTGGACTAGGTTGACCTCAAACTCAAGATGCCCACCTGTATTGGTATTTGCTCCACCCATGACCTTGAGTTTAAGGCCCAAAGGAGGTGGTGCTTCCAGCTGCTGTACATGACCTCTGATAAGGAGTTGGAGAAGGGTCACAAGGCCCCCTTTCTCCCTGCTCCTGCCTCGAGGATGATTCACTCCTGTTCAGATCAGAGGACAACTTCTGTTGTCTATTTCATTCTGTCAATTTATATCTTAATAAATTCTGTCAACCCTTAATATACTTAGGTGGATTAATCGTAATACCCACCTTAAAAGCATATGTGCTAACTTTGCTTTTAAAATGGTGAGTTTCTTTGCCTTCATGTTTAGAAAGCTCTCCCTCCTCAAATATTGGAGATTGCTTCATTGTTTTTTTCCCTCCTCACATAACAAACATTATGTTTATGGTATTACATGATATGATACACAGATCTATGAAATGTTAAGTTAAGCTAATGAACATGTGCAGTGTCTCCAACATATGTACTGACTTTGTGAGAACATTCATTTTCTATGGGTACAGAATTCAGCACTATTTTTTGTCATGTAAAAGCTCTCCATGGAACACAAGATTTAAGTTTTTAATTTTCAAAGTAACTTTTGGTTTTTTTTCGAGACAGGGATTCTTTGTGTAGCTTTGTGCCTTTCCTAGATAGAACTCACTTGGTAGCCCAAGCTGGCCTCTAACTCACAGAGATCTGCCTGGCTGAGTGCTGGGATTAAAGTGCCTGGCTACTTTTTTTTTTTTTTTTTGGAGACAATCTCAGTTTGTGGGCCAAACTGGCCCAGAACTCACTGTATAATAGCCCAGGCTGGTCTTGAAGTTAGGGTAGTTCTGCCTTGCTTCCTGAGTGTTAGGATTGTAGTTAGGTAGAAGCCGCTACAACTAATCACCTATGGTAGGGTGAATCTTTTTAATGTATTAAAAAAAATTAATCTATAGGAAACCATTCTTCCAATAATATCTAAAGGATTTTTAATCAGCTTCATTTCCTTTCAGATTCTCGTTGCGTGCTGGCATTTCTCTGGAGAAGGCTTTAACTACGGATGGTTGCTCCACTCACTTTCCCTCTTTTCCTTTTCTAGTCTTCAATGGCTCCAACAGGTCAACACGGGAGAAAGAAACTGCTCAAAAACACAAAAGCAAAGAGGCCACTCCCGCGAAGGAGAAGCACATCGACCACAGGGCAGATAGCCGAAGGGAGCCTGCTTCAGTGGCCCAGTCCACATCCACCCCCTCTGCAGGCTCCTTGGCCAAGGGGCTTCCTGCCAACCACCACCCCCTCCCTCCGCATCGGTCGGCTCAGGACTTACGGAAACAGGTAACTCTCCATGTGAGCAGCTTTCTCGTATGCCAGAGAACGCCAGGTCACCTGTCAAAGTGGAATCAGGCAGAAGAAGCTGGAGAAGCAGGACTGTCACAGAAGTGGGACAGGGATGGTTTCTCTACACTGAGGGGTGCTTTTAACCCTACAGAGATCCAGAGGGGTTTCCCTTTCCCTCCTGGATGCCTTGAACTCCCACACTATGATCGGAGTTCATGCGGAGTGCAGACACATAGTGTGTATTTGTAATATTCTCTTCATACGAGTGCTCCACCCCCTCCAGAGTGTGGGAACACCCACCGTCTTCCTCCTTTTCATTTGAGAGCCATGGATGTTCATCTAAGACTGTAGATGGCTCAAGCTTGTCTGGGATAAGTGTGGTCTGTTTCCTTGTTTGCTTTTGTTTTTCATTTTGTTATTAGGATTTATAGTTAGTACATAAGTGTTGGTATTTGCATGCTTGTGTGCAGCACAGCTTTCCTATGGAGGTGAGAGGACATTTGGTAGTTGATTCTCTCCATGTGTGTCTGAGGGATTGAGCTCAGATCCTCAGGCTTGGATGCCAGTGCCTTTACCTCTTGAGCCACTTCCCTGGCTCTCTTGTTCTCTGCCAGGACTTGCAGTAGCTGTCCTGAGTAGGCAGGCACACAGCTGAACCACCTAAATGGAATGAGTGTGTTTGGCTGTCAAGGGTCTGTAGTAAGCAGTGCACAGTTACGTACTGCGCTCTCGCCCTCTCTCTCCCTCCTGAATAACAAAATTCCCTTGGGGTAACTCTTATTTGCAGGATGGACCATTGCTGTTATATGGAAATTTTCCTATCCATATTTTTTCTCACAGCTTTGGGAGGCAGTGAGTATGATTATACAGGCAGATCCATTGAGGCACATAGGAAGGGCTGGGCTAGCTGTTCCAAAACAGATAACAGACCATAGGCCCTTAATGCTTCTGACCATGGTGGGGTTGATAAGTCCTAGGGCACCACAGACCATTGGCTTCCCTTTCCTAGGAATCTTGGCAGAATTGCAATTTCTCCAGGACTGTGATTTATAAAGATGGGTTCATAGGGTAGTAAGGGGACAGAAGAGATTTACTTACTGGCAGTATTCCAAAGTGTGGTCTTAGTAACTAGTTCAGAGTTTTGTCCATGAATGTGAGTGAGTATATTTATTTATAGAGCTGCATAGGTCTATACAAGTAAGAGCATGTGCGAGCACATAATGTGCGCACATACCCGCATGAACAGTATTTTGTCTTGATTTTTACTTTTCAAGCTTTTAGGTTTTCATTTGAGGTGGTGAAGTCACACATGGTTGCCATTATTTACATTTCTATGTTTTATAGAGACCCTAAGTCATTGGTTCTCAACCTGTGGGTTGTGACCCCATTTGGGACCATATCTCTAATATCCTACATATCAGAAAGCTATGATTCGTATCATTTGCAAATTATAGTTATGAAATAAGAACAAGAAATTTTATGATTGGGGGCCACCACAACATGAGGAGCCATCGTTCTTAGTCTTTTGAGAGAAGCAAGTAATTTTACCATGTCAGTAGTGGCTATGGTTTCTGAAACAAAGATGCCATCCTTTCCCACAGATGGCCACTGAGAGTGACTATGGAATTGCTCTCTGTCAGTAGCTGGGGCTGCCTCCCAAATTGTTGGGCCCTGATTTTTCAGTTCCCTAAGGCACAAAGCACAGGGTGGGTCCGCAGCTTTAGTTTGTGTTCACCACCTCCATCCATCCCACTTCTGTTCATTTGACTGGAGCAGAGCTGAGCTCAGTTACAGATGTTTCTGCTTATGAAACACCATGAAAAGAGGATTTAGAGATGCAGAGACAGACATGGCTGAAGCCTATTTCTTAGGACAGGCTGGGGTTTTATGCATCTTCTGGACATATCTGCACCCATCCTTTCTTCCATCTGAGTATACTCCTCAGGTTGAACACTACTTAGTCCAGATGAGCTGAGATTAGAGGGACTGACCACAGGTAGACCAGATATGCTTTTTTATGAAGCAGGCACATGATATATTCTTTCCTTGTCTGCCTGTGGTGGAATTTCTACACTAATACATAAAGCAGGTCATCTTTTTAAAAATTAAATTTTTAATTTTATGTGAATTTGTGTTTTACTTGTGTAAGGGTGTCGGACAGTATGGAACTGGAGTTACAGACAGTTGTGAGTTGTGGGTGCTGAGAATTGAACCCAGGTCCTCTGGAAGAGTAGCAAGTACTCTTAACCACTGAGCCATTTCTGCAGCCCGCAACACACACAGGTCATATTAAGACCAGTTGTGTTGAGTCACATCTCCAGATTATCTAATTCTGTCCCAAAGATTCATGCGGGTGGCATTTAATCAAGTGATACATGGCTAACATTCACCTAGGATCTTTTGCCACTCAGTCTTCTTTAGCACTCCGTAACTTAACAGTAATTAGTCTAGGTGGGTGGAAACTTGCAGGAAGAAGAAAGAACAAATACCTTTTGGTTGTCTTTGCCCACTGTTCCAGGGTGGGTGCATACTATCTGATCCACATGAGGTCTAGAATGTTGAAGGGAGGCTTTCTTAGTTAATGGTCTGTCTCTTCTCTTGTAAAAGAAGGATTTTAAAAGGGGGCCTGCTTACAGCTTCAGAGATTTAGTCCTCCATCATCATCATCATCATCATCGCAGGGGAGCATGGTGGCTGACAGGCAGTTAGGCATTTGGTGCTGGGGACTTAGCTGAGAGCTGCATCCTGTTCCTCTGGCAGCCAGAAGAGAGAATGACACTGGGCCTGGCCTGGGCTTTTGATACTTCACAACCCACCCCCATTGACACACCTACTACAACAAAGCCACACCTCCTAATCCTCAACAGGCTACCAATTAGGAATAAAGCATTCACACAGTCTGAGTCTGTGGGGCCATTTTCAGTCAGACCACCACAGAGCCCACAGTGAAGTGCGCTGCTGGAACTTGAGTGCTGCCAGTATTGGCTTTTCTTGGTTTGGACCCTGCAGATATGGGGAGTCTTTCCTACCTCCAGAGTCAGTCAGATGTAATTGCATAGGCCTTTAAGTTCTAATTTTGTTATGACCTTGATCTCTGCTGTGCCTTTGAGATGTGATCTTTGCTTTCCTGATGCTTAATGGGTGATCGTCAGATCTTGTTAGTTGAGTGCTCTGAAAATGTGGTAATAAAAAAGCAAACTGTAGATCCCTTTATAATTCTTCAATATAAATTACTAGACTCAAAGGATACTCTGACCTTTAACTTTCAATTTCAATGTAGGAAATGTGTGTGGGTAGGCTGTGATTTGTAAGGGGTGCTGCTGGCAGCACCTTTGTTCTGCTTGTTCTAATGTGTGCTGGGATGGACACTGTTCAAAGCGCTCTCCTTGTACTAAGGAGTAGTGGTAGATGGTGTACTCTTTGGGCTTCAAGACCCTGGATCCTGACGTTTACCATACATACATGAACACATCTTCACTTTTGTGTTTCTCTTGTGGCCGCACTCCACTGTAATCTCATCACAAGCCTCTAGAACTGGCTGAGTTTGTTTGTGGTAGATGTTTGACATCTGTTATTCAGAAATAAGGCTGCCATTTAAATACAGTAATAGATGCCAGCTGTTGTGAGATTACCAAATTATTGGGGCTATCAGGAGAGAGATTATTTTCTTGTATTTTGTGATAGGGTCTCACTGTATAGCTCAAACTATCCTTAAAGTGTAACAAGCTTCCTGACTCAGCCCTCTGAATGCTGACATGACCTGGATCCTTTGAAAGGGTTTTGAAACACTAGCTTTCCAAGAGAGTCAGTGAATATGTCTGGGATATGAATTACTGGGCCAAACCAAGTAAGTCTTACTCTGAGGTTAATCTATAATATTTACAAGGATGTTACAGGTCTTCTTGAGCAGCTAACAGACACTTTTGGAAGGATATACAGCATGCTTAGTCACAAGAGGCCTCTTGTGTAAGTGTATAGAGGTGAAATGACCTGGTCCCATAAGATCCATAGCCAAAGGATTCAGAATGTAAATTTAGGAAAATCAAATTGGGGATAAGGTCTACAGAATGAAATCCTAGTGTCTTAATTAGGGTTTCTATTGCTGTGAAGAGACACCATGTCAATGGCAACTTCATTTAACTGGGCTGGCTTACAAGTGATTGGATTAGTCCATGGTGGGAAGCATGGTAGCGGTCAGGTAGACCTGGTGCTGGAGAGGTAGCTGAGAGATCCTGCAGGTAGCAGGAAGAGAGAATGAGCCACTGAGCTTGGCTTGAAACGGTAAAGCTCATCCTCTGTGACTACACTTCCTCCAACAAGGCCTCACCTACTCCACACACCTCATAACGTCACTTCTTGAGTTTTTGGGGGCAGTTCTCATTCAGCCTGTGTGGGTGCTACAAGGAGGTCTTGTTTGCCCTGCATCTCCTAAGGCCGCGTGCACTGGTTTTAGCTTTCTGTTTCCATGTTGCCTGTGTTGTGGGGTAAGTCCGCAGACCTGGGTCTTCCTGCTTCTTCTGTCTAAAGTAGTTCTACAGTTTTAATCACCCCCACTTACCATCTGTACTCCTGGTCAAGCTCACTTGATCCTTCTAGTGGAGAATAAGTAAGAGTGACAATAATGGTCCTGGATAAAGGAGGACTGTAGTTTAATAATCTTGCTCCACCACAACATTTTTAGGTAGTCATTCCCAAGCGTCTGTTTTCTGTTCTGCCTTGTAAGTGTGAGTCCTTCCTGTTTATTGAAGCACTGGGTGGGGGTGGGGGTGGGGTTCGATTCCCGTTACTAAAAACTAGACAAAGAGGAATACTTACAATCCTGGGGTTTTAATCTCCTTCAGTTTTTCTTTTAGAGGATATGTTTCTGGCCATGCTACAAGTACTAGGTCAGTTAAGATAATTACTTGGTAGCACCATAGCTGCTTATTAAATTATTGGTGAAAAGGCCCAAAATAACCCTTATGCAAATACTTAATGGCTGTATGTGGTCTCAGGAGATAGAGGTGACAGGTGGGTAACTGAGCCCAGAAGTAGTCATGGATGCCAGAGCTGATTTGGGGATGGCACTTTATTCCCAGAATCTCCACCGGAACCGAAGTGTAGAAAGCTGTTCTGCTGAAGGTTTTCATTTTTATGTTGTATGTAGTAGGAACCAGCAAATTGAGGCACATTCCCTTGCATGTGCACCACCTTAGGATGTGCAGCTGTGACTTGTGCTTTTCCTTGCTACATGTTCTTTACATGACAAAGGTAGTCTGTTGACCTGAAAGCCAAGTGTACTGTGATCTGAGGCTGGGAGAGCATCACTGGTATTGTAGCACCATATTTCTTTTCTATTCCTCCCTCCCTCCCTCCCTCCTTTTCTTTTTTAGGTGGTACTGATTAAATTTTGGTTTCTGAACAATGAGCATGTGCTGTAAAGAAGGTATCAGGAGCCCAGGTGCCTCTAGAAGCCAGAGGGTTAGTCCCAAAGATCTCCCTTATCTGCTGTGGGCCACAAGGAACTTTGGTTTCATGTCACTCCCTCTGATAGGGTTGGGGAAAGGCTGGGTTAAAGGACTTCCAGGGACTTTGCACCATCTAGATCTTCTGCATATAGATTTTTTTTGTGTGTGTGGCTGGTGGCTGTGGAAGCTGTATTAATCATTAAAAGTGCTTACACTGGGAGTTTTCAGGGTTTACAAGCTAGAGAAACACTGACTCAATGCCAGTATATATCTGGGGCTGGACTTTTGACAGAAAGCCTCCCATCTTCAGGAAGAGAGTAGCCATATTGGATTGCTTATGTAAGGGTGAACTGGGCCTAGCGCTGGGACAGGCTGTGTCCCCAGTAATGCAAGGGACATGGAAAACCTGTAGCATGCATTCCTCTATCATCTCCATTGCATATAGTACCATTCCAGAGACCTGCCTTGTCCACTATCTGTACCTAGCTACCTATCTCTTTGTGTCCTTCTTGCTGGAGATATCTAAATCAACTAAATCTAGCATTTAGCACTTACTAATTGTCTCAATGTTTTTTTTTGTTTTTGTTGTTGTTTTTGTTTTTGTTTTTTTTTCCATTTGGGAGTTTAATCAGTAGGTTCGATAGAACCAAGGTGTACTAAAAGAGGTATTTCCTTACTACTTTCTTGTTAGTAGAACCTTGTCGAGCTTATCCCTGGTTTTTTGGTGTGTGTGTGTGTGTCTGTGTTGTGTATAGGTTAGAGGATAAATCCAAGCTGTCCATATTGTTATGTGAAACAGGGTCTTTCACTGATTCTAGACTCACTGATTCACCTCTAGGGTGACTGGCCAGCAGGACCCAGGGATATGCCTGTCTCTGCTCCCCTGTACGGGGATTAAAGTGTGTGTCACCATGCTTAGCTGTTTTCATGTGTGCTGGAGAATTGAACTCAGTGCTTCATGCCTGCATGGCAATCATTTATCAACTGAACCATCTTTCAGCCTTGTGTTTTTGCATCTAATTCATTGGTGTCACACTGCCTCCCTCTCTTCTAAACTTATAACCAGTTTCTCACTTTATTCTAGAGCCCCCTCTGTCTGTCATACTTACTTATAGGGTGGGTGGTGGCCTACTGTCCAGAATGTTCTGTTCATGTTGGTGCACACCTTTAATTTCAGCACTTTTGAGGCAATCCTGGTTCCCATAGTGGTTTTCTAGTCCAGTGGTGGATATACAGTGAGACCAAAATCCCACAATTCCGTTCTGAAGCCTCCTACATTTTGTGCCTCTCTAGAGGCCATATGCTGTCTCCCAAAGCTAGGGAGCTCCATGACCAAGTATGAGTAGGCTCATAAGCCATGTCACATCAAGGATTTTTTTTTTTTTTTTTTTTTAATTGGACCACAGATAATTTTTGGCATTCATAGAAAACATCTCTATGTTGCCCCCCCCCCTCCCACCACCACCACCAAACTTTACTAAGGGATTGTTTAGCAGTTTTTTTTCCAAAATCACGGGCCTCATACCCACTGGAGGGGCTTTAGAGACTTGGGAGGGGGTAGGGCGGTGATCTATTTGGATAAGTCAAGACCCTTTGCTTTCCATTACTGATTTGGACGTCTATCAGTTTGTTCTATTTTTTTTTTTTTTTATTCCACCAAAAGTTAACCATACTTGTTCCTGAGTTAGCCCTGGCTTATCACCCAGATCTCTTGTGGTGAGAGCAGGCTGGTCATGATCCAGCCTCATGGTGGTACTTTAAGCTACCATTGGTGGCCTTGGCATGACTGCCTCACAAGCAAGCCAGGCTCCCTGGCTTAGCATTCTTCTGGGAAGAGGTCTGTGGTTTTTGTGATTGTGTTAGTTTGAGGCTCATTTGGAGGTTTTGCAACAGCTCTAATATCCTGTGGTCCTTTTAAAATTCATGTTGTAGATGAAAGGAGATACCCATGACTGTCATGCCAAACCCACAGCTGTACTGTTTAGTGTAACGCCACCTACCCTGTAACTGATGAATATAGTGCTTCCATGTTCTTGTAGGCCTCTGGGATATGCTGGAACCACACTCTTCATTCTGTTTGAATGAGTCGCCCTTTGCTTTCACAGAATTTTCCTTGGCTTTATTACCTGGCATATATGAACGGCCAGTCTAGGATGGCTGCCTCTCTTTACCCAGTCAACAGAAATCCAATTGGGGCTGACAAGGGGTGATGATAAAATAGGGACCGTATGTGCAGAAAGGGTTAGGCTTGTCTGTCCTACATCTAGTGAGCCTGTCCATGTGCGTGCGGTCAGTCTCCGGGACAATAAGAGGTTGAGAGAGAGTGAGATGAGAGGGCAGGTGGCTGCTGAGAATTTGCAGCCATGCCTATGATTTGGAACCAAGGCACTTGGGTCCTGCTGTTTTCCTTCCCATAGTGTATGGTTTTTGATTTTGTTTTTTCCAGTATCATAGTTGGGTTTCATATTTTGTGTGTTGGCTACATAGTTATGTGAATAACACAAAGGATAGCAAACAGCCGTGTTTGGAACATATCTATCTATCTATCTATCTATCTATCTATCTATCTATCTATCTACCTATGTAAAAAACTATGTTATATATTTTTAGAAACTATTGCTAACTTTTCTGAAATAAACAAGATCTTGCTATTACGGATTACAAGAAACTCAGCATAGGTAATTGTTAGGTTCATGTATGGGGTGTGAGAGAGTCATGCAAAGAGAGGCATTGGTATACAGATACATCCACGAATGCAGCAGGCCAGCCTAGGTGTGTTGAGAGGAGATCCTCATGCTAGTATCACACAGGCTAATGTTTGATGGGTTTTCTACCTTGGTTGTCCGCTGTCGCCAACTCTATTCTGAGCCAAGTCTGTCACCACCAACTATAGTAGTCCTTTCTTACTGATTCTGCCTGGGACCTAATTTTTTCTCTTGCCCTGCTTCTGCTGCCTCTGTAGGTGTCTAAGGTAAATGGAGTCACTCGAATGTCATCTCTGGGTGCAGGTACAACCAGTGCCAAAAAGATCCGAGAAGTCAGACCTTCACCATCCAAAACTGTGAAGTACACTGCCACAGTGACCAAGGGGACTGTCACATACACCAAAGCCAAGAGAGAACTGGTCAAGGAAACCAAACCCACCCACCACAAGCCCAGTTCAGCTGTCAACCACACAATCTCAGGGAAAACTGAAAGTAGCAATGCAAAAACCCGCAAACAGGTGCTATCCCTCGGGGGGGCGTCCACGTCCACCGGGCCTGCTGCCAGTGGCCTCAAGGCCAGCAGCAGGTTGAACCCAAAGTCATGCACTAAGGAGGTGGGGGGGCGGCAGCTGAGGGAGGGGCTGCGGAATTCCAAGAGGAGACTGGAAGAGGCACCGCAGGTGGACAAGCCGCAGTCACCCCCCAAGAAGATGAAAGGGGCAGCAGGCATCGCCGAAGCCCCTGGCAAAAAGGCTTCAGCGGCTTCAGCAGAGAAAACTCTGCTGAATGGACACGTGAAGAAAGAAGTGCCCGAGCGAAGTTTGGAAAGGAATAGGCCGAAGCGGGCCACGGCTGGTAAGAACATGCCGGGCAAACAAGCACATGGCAAGGCAGAGGGCACCCCCTGTGAAAATCGTTCTACCTCGCAACCCGAGTCCTCGCACAAGCCGCATGAGCCGCAGGGCAAGCCAGAGAAGGGGGTCGGCAAGTCTGGGTGGACAGCGATGGACGAGATCCCTGTCCTCAGGCCCTCTGCCAAGGAGTTCCATGACCCTCTCATCTACATTGAGTCAGTACGTGCTCAGGTGGAGAAGTACGGGATGTGTCGTGTGATCCCCCCTCCGGACTGGCGGCCAGAGTGTAAGCTCAACGATGAGATGCGCTTTGTCACGCAGATCCAGCACATCCATAAGCTGGGCCGCCGCTGGGGCCCCAATGTACAGCGGCTGGCCTGCATAAAAAAGCACCTCAGATCTCAGGGCATCACCATGGATGAACTCCCCCTCATAGGTAAGGCTCGGGGTTGAGTGCTCCTCTCTCTGCTTGTCCATGATTCCTAGCATGGGAGTAGGTGGACTTGTCAACTCATTTTCTTGCTCTAGTGGAACCCCTCTTCCCCTGGTCCTAGATGCTTTCGGTAAGAAGTTTGGAATTGGTGGCTATAGACCAGGGGGCTTCCTCTTGGTGCTAGATTCTAGGCCCCATCCCGGGCTGTGTTTTACTGCTGGAGTCGAGGATTTCAGGCTACGGCAACAAAGGGCTATGGACTGGTGGCTTCAAAACCAATTGTTTTCTAATTCTGCATGCTGGCAAGGTTGGTTTCTGCTAGTGTCTTTCTGCTGCGGCTTGTAGTGGGCCACCTGCACCTTATGTCTTCTCAGAGTGTTTCCAGTCTCTGTGTGAATATCTCCTTATAAGCACACCGTGAGGAGGTGGTAAGGCCTACCCGGGTGACCTTATTTTAACAATACCACTACATTGTGGGTCTTCAGGGTTTTGTACTTCAATATGCCAACTTGGATGGCCTTATAATGCAACCTACAACCCTCTTGTAAACTCCATGCCATTTTTTTGCTTTCCTCTTGCCCCCATCAGTCTATCTCCCCTACCTCCCTTTTTCTTCAGTTTCTTTGGTGAGCAAAATGGACCTTCTCTGGACATAAAGGGACTGTATTCCATTTCTTTGGAGGGCTGATTTAGTTTGGCTAGTACTGGAGAGGTCACCCCAAGAACTGCTGCTGTGGGTGCATGTCTTGGAAAGCTGAATGAATGCCTTTCTTGCACAGGGTAGGCATGACTCTTTTGGCTTTCTCCTGTCCGCTCTTGTGATGACTCCCCTCTATTGGTCCTGGTATTCTAGGATGGACTTCTCCAGTGAAGGCCAAGTGACTTGTACTAAGGGGTCAGTCCTTCAAGGCAGATAGCAGCATTGCCCACTACCCCTCCCACTTGTGAAGAAGCAATTCCATGTCTGTGGTTGGGAGGTCTGGAATGGCTCCCCCGAGGGCACCCCAGAGACAAGAGTGTGGATAAGCAGGTAGAGATTTCATAGTTCTTCTCCTCAGGAACTATGCCTGATGAGGATCTCCTGAATTTGCTGCCAGAGATGGCATGGCAGGCTTTGGATAGTGCTCCTTAGACGTGGGGAGGGGTATATACCTTCACCCCAGGCCCTCAGGTAACCCAGAGGCAAGTGGACCCTAGAGTCCTACCTGTGAGTAGGTAGGGGCCATTCTAATTCCCTCTTGGTGCACAGTGCTTTTGTGTTGGGGCACAGGTGAGATGGCAAGTACCATTGCCATGATAGCCCAGAGAGTTCTGGTTATGTAGTTTATTTTCCCTCTAACCTGATTACCTCACTAGTACCATACATAAGCCATGAGTCACTCCATCCTCACGCATGTTTATCTCCTTTGCCATTATATAGAGGCTTCAGATCTAGGGCTTCCATTGTATAGGACTAGTTAATGTTTAACTGGTTTCTCAAATTCACCACAGTGATTACATGTAACTTTTTTTGTGACAGTGTCCCCCTGAAGACCCTGTCCTCCCAGAGGGTATTTAGTAAGTGAAGCGTTGGTGGTACAGGGTGTCTGTCACGCAGTAACTTTATGGCCATGGAATCCCAGGCAAGAGTCCTGTAAGCGACTTTGCAAGCACTGCATGTCACTTAAGTGCTAACAGGGACTCTTTTTTTTTTTTTTTTAAGATTTATTTATTTATTATGTATGCAGTGCAGAACACCAGATCTCATTAGAGATGGTTGTGGGCCACCATGTGGTTGCTGGGAATTGAACTCAGGACCTCTGGAAGAGCAGCCAGTGCTCTTAACCTCTGATTTTTGAAAGCACCCAAAAAGATAACAGAGTCCTTGTATGTAGATTGTGTCCTGGGCCATGTTGGCTGGCAAGCCTGGAGGGCTTCATTTCATGTAGGAAGACTTCAGAGGTACAAAACAGAAACCTACTTTATATGTTACTGTAATTTTGTGACCACCACGCTAAGTCTACAGATGGTTTCATTAGGAGCGCCTTCTCTCCTTACCTATGCTCCCAAGCCAGTCAACCCTGGTGTCCTGTAACAAATATATCCAGGCTGCTGTCTTCTTCCTCCTACTAACAGGACAGGTCAGTAACTCAGTCTCTAGCCAGTGGACAGAACGCCCCTTGTTGGGTCACAGAAGCCTGCCCTGTTACTGTGTCATCTGGAGCCATGTTTCTTTGAGTTTTGATGTTAGTGCAGCCCTGCTTTTGAGATTGAAGGATGAGTTTCTTGGTTGTTTTTATTTTGTTCCACTGCTCTGTTGTTGTTGATAGTTACTACTCTTTCCATTGAGGCGGCTTCTCCATTTTCCATCCATGTGATTAGAGTGATATGGTCTGCATTTAAGTCCAGGAGATTGATTTGTTGGCTTTAGTTTTGGTTTGTGTGTCTTGCACAGGCTAGGCAAGTATACCACTGAACTATACAGTCCATATTCGATACACATTTACACTCTAATCTTCTTCTGAGATGAGCAGCCTCTATGCCTTGAGCAACTGTGGTTTCTGTCTTGGATAAGAGAATAAACTCCCTTGTGAATGAGAGTTAGGTTTGGGGAAGATGCTCTAAGCTCACCTTAGCCCTGCCGATCCATCCCTCTCCCCTCTACCTTCTGTGTTGGTCCACAACGTGGGTCCGGTTGCATGCATCCTTCCCTATGCTATGGCTGCCTCTTTCTTTCCTTCTGTTCAGTTCTTCAGATACCTTTCTTGGTCACCTTCCTAAGAGGATGGTCCCTCAATTTGCTTTGTCTCCTAATACTCAGCCATGGCCCAATGCCCAGCAGTGTTCATAGCTGTACACTAGCTACTTATTGCTATAACCCTAGAACCTGGTGGGAGCCCCTGGTTGGGGAAGGGTTCCTCCTTTATGTCCTCCTTAACCATTTCCTCCACCCCATCACTGCCCAGGAGGCTGTGAGCTTGACCTGGCCTGCTTTTTCCGGCTGATTAATGAGATGGGCGGCATGCAGCAAGTGACTGACCTCAAAAAATGGAACAAACTAGCAGACATGCTGCGCATTCCTAAAACTGCCCAGGATCGGCTGGCCAAGCTGCAGGAGGCCTACTGCCAGTATCTGCTCTCCTATGACTCCTTGTCCCCCGAGGAGCACCGGCGGCTGGAGAAGGAGGTGCTGATGGAGAAGGAGACCCTAGAGAAGCGCAGAGGGCCATTAGAGGGGCACACAGAGAATGACCATCACAAGTTCCACTCCCTGCCTCGCTTTGAGCCCAAAAATGGGCTCATCCATGGAGTTACACCCAGGAATGGCTTCCGTAGCAAGCTCAAGGAGGTGGGCCAGGCCCCACTCAAGACAGGCCGGCGGCGATTGTTCGCTCAGGAAAAGGAAGTGGTCAAAGAGGAGGAAGAGGACAAAGGTGTCCTCAATGACTTCCACAAGTGCATCTATAAGGTAAGGGCTCTGTGGGTTGCCCATAACATGCAGGGTGGCTAGGAATAATGTATACCTTGTCCTGGTGGAGCCAGAGGAGGCTGACTGTTCTGCTGGGGTGAGTGCTAGGACACTGTCTTAGTCTGTTTTAAGTTGCTGTGACTCGATATCACAGAGGAGAAAAAAAAATAAAGGGAACTTTTTGCAGTTGGTTCTGGAGGATGGGCTGTTTCTTATTAAGGTGCCAGCATATTCGGCAAGTTTTATCATAGTAGTTGACAACTTTGTGGAAGCACACAAAGGCAGTACCTTTCATGTTCCTCCCATGGTACTGTCCCAGTGGTGACTTTACCATGTACTTTAGAGAGACATACACTCAGGTTCTTGAGATAGCTGATGCCACCAACAGAATTTTGCCTGGTATACCAATAATCGGCCGTTGGACTTGCCTAGGGAGGCTGGCTGAGCAGTTAAGTGGCCAAGGATTCAGGTTTGAGGCTTGGCATGATAGGACATGGGTGAGTCGTTTGCCTCCCAGGACTTTTCTGGCTCCCCTTAAATTCTGCTGTGTTGTTTTACTTATATTTGCATGACTTCCGCAACACATCAGCTGAGGTACATCTGTTGGTCCTGTACCTCTGGTCTGGCCTTTCCTCTACGCACTGCTTTTCTGAGCTGCTCAGGCTGGGTTGTGAGCTCTGAGAATGAATGCTTTCTATCCTTTCTTACTCTGTGTTCTAAAAGGCCCACGGATTTCCAGCCTGGTGGAACAAAAAAATTAGAACACGAATCTCCATTAACAGCACAGAAGAGGTGGGAGAAAGACTGGAAAGTGGAATTACTTCTGATGTCCCAGTACGAATCCCGAGTCACCCTGCTCCTGGCTGAAGAACACTTTGCAGTGTTTCTTGGCTGCTGCTCCTCAAAACTTGAGGCTCCCCTCTCTTGGCCTGCTTGAGGGGAAGTGGGAGAGTGAAAGGCACTCCAGGGCCAGCTTGTAGATGCTAAAATGTGAACAAGTTGAAGCCTCTGACAGACTTCTTCCCCTGTGGGCTCCGTCTGGAATCCCTGAAGGGAAGAACTGTTGGCATAGGTCTTGATTTGACTTTCTCCTGTTGCATGCACCTCCTAGGGAGTGCTGAGTTAGGTAGGTTTCTGCTGCACTGACTAGGTCAGTCACCATCTTTACTAGCTGTCTGCCAAGTTCCCGTGGCGATGTCATTTCAGGTTCAACCTGTCCTGCTGGTTATGCTACCATAAACCATAGGCCCTCATGGAAGAGTTTGGCTTGCCCTGGGTCCTACTTCCTCCCATTTTGAGGCTCAGCCTGACAAGCAGACCTCAGCTACTGCCCCACTATTCTGGGCTCTAGGCATTTCTATAGGTTTGTCTGTTGTTAGACTGGGAAGGGATTTGGTCTTCATCTGGTTCCTTGAGCTGCTACTGAGAAAGAACGTCTCCCCACAGCCCATTCAGCTGTGCCTCGGAAATTGCTTTTGTGAAAATGGAGAACTAACCTGGGGACTGAACGCTGCTTTGTTCTGTGTGTATCTTACACAACTGGAACACTGTCCTCCCTTATTAATTAAAGCACTCATTAAATCCTGTGACTCCAAACCAGCACCTTCTGAAATGAGGTGTTCTCCGTTCTGTTTAAAGCCAGTGCTGTAAGAGTGTGTCAGACCCAAGGAAGTTTTTCTTGTTTTATAAACCTGCTTTCTCAAAGATGTTTTTAGATAGAACTGGAAAAACCTGGCGTGCTTGACCAAAGGTGGGGCACTGATGGCAGCACCAGCATGTTTATCACCCCTGCTGATTGTGCCTGCGTTAGTTAGTGGGAAAACAGGTTTTCCGTGTACTTAGTTTACAGGAAGAGAAAGTTGGGAAAGATTTCAAGTTGCGAGGAAAGTCACTTTCTCAGCCTGAGAGCTTCATCCTGAGCCCTGTCTTCCTGGAGAGCAAGCCCAAATTCTACAGTCTCCATGTTTACTGCTAGTTAGTGCTCTGGAGGCAGAGTATGCTGGGATCACACACTTATGGGGATGCTGTCACATACTGAAACTCAGTGTGGCCTGTCCGAGACCTGTGACAGTTTATGACTTGATATAAAGCCAAGGCTTACCTCTGTCTTAAGCTGTGCTCTTGGATGTTTTCTTTGTTTCAGGGAAGATCTGTTTCTCTAACAACTTTTTATCGAACAGCAAGAAACATCATGAACATGTGTTTCAGCAAGGAGCCTGCACCAGCTGAGATTGAGGTAGGTTGGTCAGCTCCATATAACCTCCTGGGACTCTAGGAGGTGGCCCTCAGGCTTGGTGTGGCATGAAAGGGCATATGGACTAGGGTTGTCCTGTGTGTCTGAGCTGGAACATCCAGGCATTTTCTCTTGGGGCCAAAATTAGTGGATTGAAGAGTGGAATTCCATGGCCCCTGCTGGAAGGCTCTGAAGGGCCTGTCTGGGTTCCCGTCACTGCTCTAACTAGCAGTGTTCGTCCCCAGTAAAATGCCTCTTCCTCTCTGTCCTCCCTGTGTGTTCTGGAGGAGAATGTTTGGAATTCCCTGAAGTCATGGTATGCTTTTCTCCTCTCCTCTCCTTCATGTAATGGGATTGGCACGTTGCCATTTTTGTGCCATTGCCAGCTCTCTCCTTGGAGTTAGTGCAATGCTGGAAAGACAGTGAGCTCTTGTGTGCCCAATTAGTCGCTGTTATGTGTGTGAGGTGCTGGAGCATGGAGCCAGTCCTGTTTGTTTACAGTCCCTGGCCAGACCCCAAGAGAGTCCCTTGGACCTTACAGCTGCTGACATAGGAACCCAGCAGTGGTTGGTTTGTAAAGGGAAGAGAAGCCAGTTCAGATCTCTGGCTCAGAGCACTTGTAGCTGGGAAGAGGAGAGTGTTGAAGGGTAGTTTCTCCTGATGGGCTCCGATCTCAGGGCTTTGGGAAAAAAATTCTGTTTTGCTGATCACAGTCTCCCCATCCCAGCCCTGTGACCTGGGGCTTGACATCCACTCTCAACCTCATGTTCAGCTCTGCCTAGGTGTTAGACTGGTTAGACTGGTCTGACACCCATGTGGCCTTCACAGTTCTTTCTTGATGCCTCATGACACTGTGGCGCCAGATGAGAGGGCTCAGCTTTGGCATCTGCAGGAGGTGCTGATGCTTATTACTGTCCATAGCTCATATTACAGGCTTCTATTTAGGAAATGTTTTTTGTCTCTTAGAAAGACTAGATAGGTCTTTCCATTACCTGAACATTTAAAAGCAAAAGTGAAGGTTTGCTGAAACTCAGTTTTCAGTTTGTGCCTTTTTCTCTCTCCTGTTGGACTTGGCTTTGGCAACTGCTTATGTGGAATGAGTGTGTGTATGTGTGTATTTGGGAAGTGCATGTAGAGGTACAATTTTGGAGTAAATATTCTCCCTTCACCTTTATGTGGTTTTCAGGGAATTACACTGAGTGTACTGAGGTCACCAGGCTCTTTGGCCTCTGTGCCTTATTTGAGGCAAGGTCTCTGTTCACCACTGCCTATGCCAGGCTAGGTGCCCTTTGAGCATATCTACTTGCTAAATTGTCCTAGGTATGCTGGGATCACAGATGAACAGACACTATTGCATCCAATTTTATGTAGGTTTTGGGAATCCAAACTCAGGTCCAAACATTTGGGTGAAAGTTGTTGAAATACACATTTCTGTGAGATTGTCTCTTCACATCATTGTACACCCATCATTGACAACTGTCCCAAATCAACATTCAGTTCTCTGAACCCTTTGGCAGCCGCTGGTCTGCTTTCTTACTGCAGCACCTCCTGCACAGACTGATTATGCCCCTGAGTGTGGTGTCCTCAAGCTTCAGCCACAGTGTGTCATGGTTTCTATCCGTTAAAGGCAGGAGTGTATAAATCACACTCAGTCATTCCACTCATCCTCACAGTCCATAGGGGTGGCTTCCCCTGATAGTGCTTAACAATGCTGTCATCCCAGAGGTGACAAACCTCCAACCCTCAGATATGATAGCACCATTGCCTTAGGTTCTGAGGGAGCTGCTCATTGGAATTTCCTCACAGACACCTTGTTCGGTATAGTGTTCCAGCTATCTTGGGCTCCGTGTACCACATAGGAAATGACTGGCCTTCCTCTTCTCTACAGCAAGAGTACTGGAGGTTAGTGGAAGAGAAGGACTGTCATGTGGCAGTCCACTGCGGAAAGGTGGACACTAATACTCATGGCAGCGGGTTCCCGGTGGGAAAATCAGAGCCCTTTTCAAGGTAATGGTCCAGACTCTTGTCCATATTTGGGGGACTAGATAGTGCCCTTCATCACCAGCTTGTTACAGCCCCATCTTTCCCTCTGCAGGCATGGATGGAACCTCACCGTCCTCCCCAATAACACAGGGTCCATCCTTCGTCACCTTGGTGCTGTGCCTGGTAAGCATGACCACAAACACCCTTTTGTTCCCACTTTCATAGCAAAAGCAGGGCCAACCTGGGTCTTTTAAGCACTGGTAGAGAGGCCTGGGATCTTAGGTGCAGAGTACATGTAGTGCCGTTTTAACATTGGGAGAGAGGGAGAAAGATTGCATTTCCAAGTCTGAGAAAATGTGGGCACCACTTGGCAAACAAGTCTGGGGAGCCTAGTTTAACTTGGAGTATTATTAAAAAGTGCTTTTCCAAACTGAATTCTGACTCCTAAAGGCTGTTTTTTGCTAGCAGCCACAAAAAATGGGCTAAGAAGTGAAGCTGCTTTTGACTTAGGCACAGGCATCCCATGGAGGTTCGGGTTGCTGTGGATTCTTTCTCAGTCTTCCGAGACTCCCTTCTGCCCAAGCCAGGAACCTTGTATCTCACTTAAGCCAGGCCTTTGTAGCCCTGGGGCTTTACACATTCATTCTCAGCTCTAAGGGTCAACAAGCTACCCAGCCAAAATGCAGCAATAGTGGAGTCATTTCTCTGTAGCAAGTGGGGAGGGGTGGGTACCTTTTTCTTGCTGTGTTATATCTGAGAGAGGCAGAACCCCATTTTTTCCCTGGACGACACTTTTAATGGCTGTCACTCTGAAGCTTGGTTGCTCTAAAATGACATCTCTTCTCTTACTTTGTAGGAGTGACTATTCCCTGGCTAAATATTGGCATGGTCTTTTCTACCTCATGCTGGTCTCGAGACCAAAATCACCTTCCATATATTGACTACTTACACACTGGTGCTGACTGCATTTGGTGAGTACTGACCCACAGCAGCAGGTGCAAATGCCCTAGGCAGCCCAAGAAACTGGTGCTGTGAAGGGCCTAATCTGGCAGCAGCTGGAAGACATGCACTTTTTCCCTAGCCAGGGCCTGGGCTTTCTACTTGTGCCACAAGGGTTGCAGAGAGGCAGAAGATGTTTTCTGTTCTTGGCCTATTGTATTGTTCTTTTGTGCTGGGACCCTCATTATGTGTTGTGGAATTCCCAGAGTTGATTTCATGGCAGCATTCATAGAGTGCCATGGGGAGACTGGTGTGGCTGGGCAGGTTCATCTGAGTAGAGCTAGTCTACCCACACACCAGATGATGCATTGTCAGAATTGTGCCCCATGAAATAACTGTACCCATGCATAATGCAGTGTGTTCTCTTCGTTGGTCCTCTGAGCCCTGGTTTCTGTGTTGATAACAGCAGTAGTTGGGGGTTGACTGCATATAACATGATGTCCCATCTCATACTCTCACAGCTTGCTGGTCTCATAGTCATTTTCACTAACTGATAATTGCTTAAAGGGGTGATAAAATATTCTTTATGAAGTAAACAGAATCTTCAACTGATGTCTCCTCTCCTCAGGAGCCCCATGTGAGCAGGTGTCTGCTAGTGTGAGGTACAGGTTGTTCATGTCCTGCTGAGCAAGGAGGGGTTTGTGTGTTGCGTGCTCTCCACTGTCCTGTGGGGCCTGCTGGGGTGAGGCTGGTGAGATGGAGCCAGATCCTAGTGGCCATGTGGCAGAGGGAAGATGGCAGCTGTGCAGTGCTGCACTCTTCCGGACAGTCTTGATTCTTTGAGAGTCTATGGTCAAGGTCCCATTCACTGCAGGAGTTCCTATGGCTAGTACTGCCCTGTGTGTGCCATGGTCACCTGAAAATGTGGGTGTTGGGATGGGGATTTAGCTCAGTGGTAGAGCGTTTGCCTAGCAAGTACAAGGCCCTGGGTTTGAGCCTCAGCTGGGGGGGGGGGGAGAGAAAAGAAAATGTGGGTGTCTTAGTTAAGGTTGCTATTGCTGTAATGAAATATCATGACCAAAAGCAAGTTGGGTAGGAAAGGTTTTATTTGGTGCACACTTCATATCTCCTAAAGTCAAGACAGGAACTCAAGGAGGACAGGAACATGGAGACTGGTTCTCATACAGAAGCCATGGAGGGAAGCTGCTTACTGGCTTGCTCCCATGGCTTGCTCAGCCTGCTTTCTTATAGAACCCAGGGATAGCACAACCCATAATAAATATCACTCACTAATTAAGAAAATACCTTACATGCCTTAAATAAGCTGGGTCTTATGGAGGCGTTTCTTAACTGAAGTTCCTTCCTCTCTGATGTGTCAAGTTAACATAAACTATGCAGCACCGTGAGTGTGAAGTGGCCCGTGCAGTTTATTTCTAATAGCGTAGAGGTGTGAGCTGTTTAAAGTGTTACATCCTTGGGCTCATAATGAAAGTAGAGCCAGGGATATGGTCAGAGAACTGGAGGGCACATGGTTTTCTTACATGTAATTCATGTTAGAAACTCAGTATTTCAGGCATGAATCAGTAATGGCTTTGAAATGATATAAACATTTAAGAAAAATGTGGATGGTACCTTCCCTTAGCACTTGAGACCAAGATTTGCCATAGAGATAAAATTGCAAAATAGACAGTTGAGTGTTGGGGTAACTGGTCAAGCTTGTGGGATTGTGTCTGTGTGGAGCTGAGGGAGGAGGGGCTCCTGACAGGTATCACTGATGCCCAACAGCCCTGTCTCTGCTCCCATGTTCTCAGTGGTGGTAAGGGGATCTGATGGCTTCAGCAGCCCCAGGTCCTTTTAACATCCCAATCTACCATGGGATAGCCATTTGCCCAGGCAACAGTCATTCACACAGCTGACCCTGCCCTGCAGCTCATGAATAGGCTTCTGTTTGCCATGCTTTTGCTTATAACTTATGTGGCCCAGGAGGTCATTGTGGTACAATTGGCACTTTCTTGATCCTGGGCTACTTGAGGCATTGAGATGTAGTGCCAGGAAAATGCTCAACCTCTGTTATTGCTGTATGGTCTAGATTTGACTCAGTCACCTACAGTTAGAGCCTTTTCTCCCACTTAGGTCTCCATAAGCTATGATATATAAGTCCCTGACCCACAACTTTCCTCAGGGTCACTCTGTGCTCCCATGTAGGCCTCTATCCTCTTTCTCTTGTGTGTTTTGGTAAGCACAATTCCCTCAAGCTGGGTTCTGACACACTGGTAGAGAATTCCCCAGGTCTTTGTTGACCTTCCTAGTTTCCCAGCCATTGTGGCCTTGGCTGACAAAATGAGCTGTGTGTGCATGCATTGGGCTTGGCCCCAGGTCTCTTCCTGGCCTGCAGCTCCAGGTCTTCCATGGTTGCCTTGGCTTGGGGAATCCATATACCCATGCTGTCTTGTCAGGAGCAGTATCACTAGACCATTCTTTGTAGTGTTAGAGAACTCACACAAGCCGACGGGTTGCAGTTGTGTTTGTTTCTGGCTTTGGTTTGAAGGCTTTTTGGCTCACCTTGTGGGTCATATCTGCATAAAGTGAGCCTAATGTAAGGCAGTGCCTGTGGTTTGCCTTTGTGCTGGACAGAAGCAGCCAGCAGTGATAGAGCAAGGCATTGGGCTAGCACCCCAGCCCAGCTGCTGTCAATGCCAAAAGTGGTCCCACCAAATGTTTCCTGTGCTTCCAATGTCCCAGGTATTGCATTCCTGCTGAGGAGGAGAACAAGCTGGAGGACGTGGTCCACACCCTGCTGCAGGCCAATGGTACCCCAGGGCTGCAGATGCTGGAGAGCAATGTCATGGTAGGTCTGTTGTCCATCTACACAGCAGGGGCTGTGGGTCCTCCAAGGCACAGAAATGTATTTTATTGTCAGCCCCTAACAAAGGGTTGTAGGCCCAAAAAGGAAGGAGTTGCATGATTACCATAGTCCTTGCCCTGCAGAAACCTCTTAAACTACCATTGACTTGGTGTTTCATGATTGTTTTGTTATTTTCTGAAGGAGAATTCTAATCTGGTTCTTCGAGCAGCCCCTCCATTAGGGTTCCTGGCAAGTGTCCTTATGCCATGGGACAGAGGGTTTGCCTGGCTGGTCAAGGGGCATGTATCTCAGTTGACATTATCTCCCCAGATCTCCCCAGAGGTGCTGTGTAAAGAGGGGATCAAGGTCCACAGGACTGTACAGCAGAGTGGGCAGTTTGTTGTCTGCTTCCCGGGGTCCTTTGTATCCAAAGTATGTTGTGGCTACAGCGTCTCAGAAACAGTGCACTTTGCTACCACCCAGTGGACAAGTATGGGCTTCGAGACTGCCAAGGTAAGCAGTACAGGTGTCCCACAGGCATTGTGTGTAAATCCTGATTCACTGAGTGTGAAGTTCATGTTGGAAAACCTTAGCCTTTGAGACCTTTTCACTGCATTGTTGGGCGTGGAGATTCTCAAGAGAGGGCTGGAAGTTTTCTCCAGGAAAGAAAGTTTTTGAGGTTTTTATCATGAAGACTCTTGATTTCCATTACTGGCCACCCCACAACTGTGGGGTGGCCAGACAGATATACCCAGGGTAAACACTGGACCTGCATATGTAGAACATCTCTGTCCATTCTGAGATGTGCCTCATGGCTGGCAGTGAGGTGCTAAGAATGGAATCTGGTGATGTTCTCCAGGTAAGCAAAGTGGCTGCACAGCTAACAGCGATAATCCAAGTCCAATTGCCACGTTAGAAATTCACAGGGCCTACCTGCCACTAGGAACCTTGGCTGCTCCTCACTCATGGAATAGATCCTTTGTAAAGGTGACTCCTCTTTCAGGAGATGAAGCGCCGCCATATAGCTAAGCCATTCTCCATGGAGAAGTTGCTCTACCAGATTGCACAAGCAGAAGCAAAAAAGGAAAATGGTCCCACCCTCAGTACCATCTCAGCCCTTCTGGACGAGCTCAGGTACTGTAGACCCAGGTCCCAAGATTTCAGGGGGTTGCAGGACAGGGCTGAATAAGCAGGTGGCAGTTCCCAGAACTACAGGACCCCTGAGGCTTAGGTGTGAAGCCCTTTTTGTTCTGTGCTATTTCTCCTATTGTCTTCCTGCATTGTAGTGGGACTCTGAAGCTCTTGGTGAGCCCATGTGAAGAGTGAGACCTCAGGCTGTCATTCCTCTGTAGTCACGTCAAGGCTCTCTTGGCAGACACAGACACACATACCATATCACCTGACCATGGTGTGGGGGATGGTTTGTCTCCTTGAGTCGACTCAGCTTGTGTCCCACACACGTTGAAGGTGTTTCTTGGCATCACTCAGCCAGTCACTGAAGGACAGGATGTGTATTGTACATGGTTCTCTGTGTTGAGCTCTTACCTCAGCTCATGAGGCTTCTCCCTCTCCAGGGAAGGGGCTTCTTATACTGTTGGTGGGAAGCATAGAGATATCCACCAGCTAGATAGTCTTCAAGGGTAGGATCAGCAAATAGGTAAAAATTCTTGGCTTGGAGCAAGAATATCTGTAATCTTGAGCAAAATCCAGTCACCCCACGGCCCTTTGAGCCCCTGGCTGGGTCTTTAAGGAAGGTTTGCTGGGCTTCTCACACGATGGCCTGTCTGTGTCCTCTTGGAGGGCAAGTCTAGTCCAAAGAGATCATGGCATGTTCTCTGGAAGGGGAACAGGCATCCTTTGTGGGCATGCAACCTTCTCATGATGCCTGCCACTTGCCTGAACAGGGATACGGAGCTGCGGCAGCGCAGGCAGCTGTTTGAAGCTGGCCTCCACTCTTCCGCCCGCTATGGCAGCCATGATGGCAACAGCACGGTGGCGGATGGGAAGAAAAAGCCTCGAAAATGGCTGCAGCTGGAAACGTCAGAGAGGAGGTGCCAGATCTGTCAGCATTTGTGCTACCTGTCCATGGTGAGTCTATCTGCATGGGAGCTCAGTGCAAACCTACCATGGGCTCCAACACTAAGCCTTCATCCAGCTCCTGGCCCCCTCAGAGCATGGTAGCAGGAACGCGAGTCAGCTGGCCACAGTAAGCCACAGTGTGTAGTCTGGAAATCAAGAGGAATGCTGGTGCCCCGCCCACACCCCTCTACTATTATTCTGCTTATGGCCCCACCCATTGATGGTAGCACCCACATTCACTTTCCCTTTTGGAAAATACCCCCATACATACCCAGAGCTATTTCCTCTGTGATTCTAAATTCTCTCAGAACCAGAAAGATTTACCTTGGTGGGGTTTTGTCAATGCTAATAACTTGCATTGCTCCAAACTGCTTTGTCTGTGATTAGCCCTTGGAGTCTTTGAAAGGGGCAACCTGTTCCCTTTTCTCCTTTTGTTTGCATGGAGGCTTCTGAGAAAAAGCCTTAAAAGGCCCAACAAATATTTGCACCCAAGTGTTAGGGTGCAACCAACAATGGGCTCAATATTGTTGTTATTTCTTTTAATATACAGATGATAGGACTTGAAGTCTTCATAAAGGATGAGAATACACAGGCCCTTATAGGCTCCAAAAGTGTCAGTGTCTTTTCATGTGACCTCAGGTAGCAAGGCACATGCTTGGTAGGCAACAGCATAGCATGCAGGTCCCCTTGGATACTGAAGATTAGGAGCCTAGCAAACATATTTTAGTCAGAAACTCGCCAAATCTGAACTCTAAGCCTTCTAAGCCAATACCAATGTTTTGTCCCATCTTTATGATGAGGTGCTCAGGGAGTCTCTAACACATATCTGGAGGGTCTTGGAAAGTTAAGGCAAGGGGCCGCTCACTCCCTCCCCCACTTGTTGCTGGGTTTCTCCTCAGTTTGTACTGTTATGAGTCACTGACCCCTCACTTGGGCGGATGTGTGGACCGGCCTTCTTGAACTCAGTTTGTACTCTATTCTTACAGGTGGTACAGGAGAACGAGAATGTTGTCTTCTGTCTGGAGTGTGCACTGCGCCATGTGGAGAAACAGAAGTCTTGCCGTGGGCTGAAGCTGATGTACCGCTATGATGAGGTCAGTTCTGACTTGGGCAGGGCCTTGGGTGCCAGAGGCCTCCTTTGCACAGATTACATTAGCTCAGGGCCTAGCTATGCTTGCAGGATGGAGGCTGAAGGCAGCCACTGTGACTTAAGATGGGTGTGGCCATTCATATCTAGACTGGAGAGATGGTGGCTTGAGTCGTGCTGGGGTCCTCAGCTCCTCAAGTGCCCAATCTTACCATTTCAGCCTTTCTCCACATCCTTCCTGTTCACAGTACCAGATTCTGTGCTTGTTCCAGTTAGCAAGTTTGCCTTTTGAACAGGAGATGCTTGACCCCAGAGATGGCTCTTCACTTGCCTTGATACTACATTTTGGGAAGCAACTCTCTACCTTCACAATTACTCACGTTCTCCACAGAACATTTTCATCTGGTTCCCGAGCCTGGTAAAATGGATCAGAGAAAGTTGCCACCAAGGCTATTTCTGGCACAGATGTGATTACCTAGTGGCTGCACTTGGATACTCTTCCCCTGTGGTGGCTCTGCACACAACAGAATGATTGTCTGTTTTCCTGGCCAGGCAACTTCCATGACATTCTCCCACATTGCCTTTCTGGCTAAGATATCATCCTAAGGGTGACACTGGCCTTCAGCGTGGCATTGCTCTATGAACCTGTCACCTTTTCACTAACAACCTGCCTTGCCAGCAGCTGCTGAGTCATGTCTTGCTTCTCTTTAACTTCTGCATCCATTGGCTATGTTAGCCAGCAGGACATTTAAGTATAAAGCACTGGTTCCCAGGGTCCACACTGCAATGGAGTACTGTGCTTGGCCTAGGTTCTAGCCTTACTATAATAGAGGGAACCCATATGAGATACTGAATATGAATTTCAGTCTGTCTCCCAATTCTTGTCTGTACAGCCAGGAGACGTGCGGGGGTCGTGGGGGGAGGCTTTTGTGGCTGTGGACTAACTGTGCTATTGTGGGAAGGGAGCATTTGAGCCCTAGGGGATGAGTCCCATATCTGCCTTGCAGACTGATACATGTTTCTGTACCTCAGAAGTGACCACTGAGTCAGGGCTAGGGGTGGTGGTGGTCATGTTCCTTGCATGATGTAGACACCTGCCGCTGTCCCCTTCCCCACCACTGATTCCATGTCCTGTGTTTATAATGGAATGTTTTAGGTTGGGGCCCAACTCACTGGCAGCCCTGTAATATGGCCCCCTGTGCTGCCCACCTGCTTGGAACTGTGTGCATGTGTGATCCACACTGTCTCCACAGCTTCATATATTCTTTTCTCTCTTGTTTGGATTCTGTATCAAGTTCTACATATCACATTCAACTCACCTTTTAAGTCACCTTCTCAACGTTCCTAATGCTATGACTTCAGTACAGTTCCTTATGTTGGGGTGACCCCCAACCATAAAATTATTTTATTGCTACTTCATAAGTATAATTTTGCTACTGTCATGACTCACAATGTAAGTATCTGATATGTAGGATATCTGATATATGACCCCATGTGAAAGGGTTGTTTTATGCCCAATGGGGTCTCAAATTACAGGTTAAGAACAGCTGCTAAATGAACCCTGGTCCAAACAGATCTTCTCACCAAATGGAGCACCATTTACCATTCCAGTTGGTCTTCTAACTTCTATGATTGATTTGCTCACCCTCTGTACATTCTGTCTGAAGCTGCTGTTGTTTCTACAGTCCTCCTAACCCCCTTTGGGTCAGGAACATCTCAAGCAGCCATCCCCAAGCTCTCACAGCTTGCGTCACACACACTATCTCCTTGGCCCATACACAGCTTGCAGTCCTCTGGTGGGATGTGCTGATCCTGGTTTGCCCGGTCACTGGCCACCTGGGGCCCTTCAAGCAGTCTCGTCTTTTCGGAAGTGGCCATTACCACTGTGTATTCCCCAGCTCTGTGGCTGGCTGTGTAGTACATTAGCCATGTGGTCCTAGGTTCTGCCTTCTAGTTCTAAGGCTGGCAATAGAATCTTCTGCTCCACTTTCTTTCCTTTTCTTTTCTTGAGAGTGCTGCTGAAGCTGCACAGTGGGGTGTAAAGCCACCTGGTCTTGTCAGTGACCAAAGTCCTGAAAGAACAGCACATCTATGGTGGTGGTCTGATGTCTAGTCCCTGGCCTTGATGGGCAAGGAGAAAAAACTGCACCTAGCAGCAGCCTCTCCCTCTGCCAGAGGCTTGCTGCAGTTAAGGAAGTCAGTGCCAGTCCTGAATTGAGGTCAACTAGTTTGATTGAGGAATGTAGTTTCAAGCTCTTCCTGTAGAGCCCGCAGATGAGCTCTCCTGTCCAGGACAAGACAGATTTGCTAGGGATTCCAGGCATGCTCCTCCTGCACCCAGTCTTCTGGCTTCCTTCCTCTTGTGCTGTGAAGCTCCCAGGGAGAGCTGGGCTTCTGGACACCTTGTCAGAACCTGTCTGTCTCTCCAAACTTGGCACAGGGAGGCAGGGCACTGTGTTCAGTCAGCAGATGGCTGGCTGTTCATGGTGTACATTCCTTCAGTGACGTCTAGGGCTTTTGAGAGACAGACCTTCACTGTGCAAACCTCAGGAGTCTTTTTCACTCATGGTATGGTGCCTAGCCACCCTGCCAGGTATTTCAGTGTGCTCCAGGCTGGCCCCAAATTAGTTCTTTCTTCTGCCTCAACCTCTGGAGAGCTGTGATTCCAAGTGTGGGCTACCACATCCAGCTATGGATACGTTTTGGTAGAGATGATTTGGCTATCTTGGGTGAAAAACAAGGACGTGGCTATTCTCTCTTGTCTCTGGTGCAGAGGGAAATGAGTCATGTGACTTGGTGATGTCACATGCTGGAGAACTTTAGCATAGCCCCAAAGCTGGTGCCTACGAAGCACCTCAGTATGGGGTACAGGAGGATAAGCTAGTCCTTTAGAAAGGTATCTTGTGGTACTTAGGAAGCAATGTGGCTGGCCATCCTCCTCAGCTATGCTTGGCCTAGGTATGCAGTTTGTCTCAGATTTGCCTGCTGTCTTTTTTTTGTTGTTTTTGTTTTTAACTTTTTATTCTTTGTCTTTCACATTATGCGTCCTGACCCCATTCATGTCCCTGTCCCTTCATATCTGCCCTTGTATACCCTACCCTCACCCAAGATTAAATGAAAGAGAGAAATGGAAGCTGTAGTTTAACATAGTCACACAGTAAGCCCTTTTATCCATATATCTTTATGTGCAGGTGTTCACTGTAAAGAGTCATTGGTCTGGCTCAAGGCCTCTGGTTTCTGCTACACTGTGCTGGGCCCTCACTGGGCATCCTCCTCTTGGATATCCTGCTGTTACCCTGTGTAGGGCAGATTCTGCAGCTTTGGGTCTATAGGACCAGTCCCTTTATGTGCTCCAGCAGATCATGGATGGGATGGATGTGGGGCAAGCCAACTCATGACCCTGGTCTGGGCCTGGGTAGTTACAGGGGTTGGTCATCTCCAGCTCTCCCTTGTCCTCACCACCAGGGTGAGCTCTCCAGCATTGCCCTGGGCTAGTTCAACCCTTGAAGCAATGAACAAGGGGTTTAGCTGGCCATTGTTCTTAATTTCTGGATTTTTTGGCATCTGTCTGGGCCCTACCCCCAACTATTTGATGCAGTTCCAGGAGATGGCCTGTCTCATGGATGGAACTCTTTTTCAAAAATATATTTTAAGTTACAACTATGGGGGTACAAGTACACTAGCTGTTGAAGGCATTCGATTCCCTGGAGCTGGAGTTACAAGGCAGCTGTGAGCAGGTGTTGGTAGCCCAGCTCCTCCTGTAAGAGGGAGGTATATATACTCTGAGCAACTGGAAGGTCTCTAGCCCCAGGAAGTTTCCTTAGGTGTCATCCTGAGCTGCTCACAAGTCTTCTGCATCTCTGAATCCTAAAGCCATTTAGAAAGCCTGCTAATGTCTCACTCATAAGGTAATGTTTGTTGCCTGGGACCCTCTGCTCCATTAACTTCATGCTGTCTGTCTGTCCTCCTGGCAGGAGCAGATCATCAGTTTGGTCAACCAGATATGTGGCAAAGTGTCTGGCAAACACGGCGGCATTGAGAACTGTCTCAACAAACCCACACCAAAAAGAGGCCCCCGCAAGAGAGCGACCGTGGACGTGCCGCCATCTCGGCTGCCATCCTCATGAAGATGCCGAACCCATGGTCACTTATATATTTTTTGTAATTACTATATTCTAGTTTGGAGTACTTGCTGTAGGATACAAGCTGTCTTTGCACTAGCTCTAACGAAGAATTTCTTCTGGTTTTAGAGAACTGATTTTGTTTTAGCATTAAACTGTTGACGTTTTTGTACGTAGATATCTAGATATTGCAGTCAGGTTTGGAAGCTGCCGTACACTCACTGTTCAAAACCTTTGAGGGGCTGTGTTAATTTGTATTGCCCCCACGGCTGACAAAAGCCTTTTTGGTTTTTTTTGGTTTTTTTTTTGTTGCTGTTTTTTTTTTTTTTTTTTTTTTTTGTTCATTTTTGTTCTGTTTGTTAACCTTTGGAGAATAAAGGCTTTTTAACCCATTTTTGAAGAGGGTGAAGTTTGGAGAACAGATTTTTATAGATTGGGGAAAGGGACAGAAGATACACACACATATACAGAAAAAGAAACTTGAATGGCTTTACTTTGGCTGTCTTTTCTTCTGTCTTGTGCAAGGGGAGTTTGTAACTTTTGGAACCGGAGCGCCTCGTTTGTGTAGCTAGGCGGTTATGGCAGCTGAAGGCAAATGTGAGGTTGGAGTGACTGAGTTCTCATACCAGCACATCACTATGCATCCGTTTGAGGAAGAGAGGACGAAGACAAGACTGCCTGCTGCCTTGGAGGGTCACTGAGGGAGACCTGTGCCTGATTTCATTAGGAAATCCATTCTGTTATTTTTGGTGCTGTTGGCTACTTTATCAAAATAAATAAAAACACACAAAAAGTCAGAAAACCCTTCAGATAGCATCCCTGAGGACAAAGGAAACAGTAGTTACTGTCGGTGATCCCTGTCATCAGTGCAGTCAGTCTCCTGACATTCCACCTCTGCTTGTTCACTCACACAGCAGCATTAATCCTCGTGTAAACCACACTAGAGCCACTAAGTCTGCAGTTCTGTTTGAATGTGAAACTACATCTGTGCTCATCTTGTCTATTTTTTCTCTTCATGTTTTAACAAAACAAGGAAAAAAAAAAAGAATCCTTTGTACATACTCCTGTAAATTGTTTTAAATACTTGAGCCTTTTCTTGGTGGGGGGAGGGAGGGGTGAGAAAAGATGAAGAAAAGCCTTACATTTCAGTTTCTTCATCGGCTGGATTGGATGCTTACAGGGTTTTTCTTGTAACATTTCTAAGTGCTGCTTACATCACTCAACAACAAGAAAACATGGTAATGGAGTAGCTGTTGTCCTTCTCCGGTTGTGTGTACAGTGTGTGTGGAATAAAAAAGGGAAATTGTTTTCACAAGCTGTTCTGTTTCATAATTGATCAGTCCGTAGCTACCCATATTGATTGCACTGAGCTTGCCAGTGGTGACTGCCAGGAACGTCCTAGGATCCACGTTGGTGGTGGTTGTTGCAGAAGACTGAACTGTTTTGGAATATTTAATGATTACATAACAGTCGCGTGTTTTCCCATGTGGTTGTCCAGTTTCCATGGCCTTGCTGTGTACTTTTCCCTCTTTTGACAGTAAACTTTCGCCTATGGCTTACAGTTTGACATTTAATTTATTAGCGCTGCTCTGCACCCCTCCCTCAAGAGGGAGGACTTCGTGTGGTTTATTGCCAGTTTTTTGTTTACTTTTCAGGTTTGTACTACAAGGTTTAATAATAAAAACAAGTTTTTTGGACATTTCTGTCTGTCTTGTGGAAGTGAGGGGGAAGGGATGGGCTTGCTTCTCTGGTCAGTGGGGCAGAGGCTGCAGCTCTTCCTTTTGGCCAGGGAGTGGAACTACTGAGGCATTTTCATGTGACTGTTTAGCTGTGCCTCTGGTGGGGACAGGAGCTACTGCCCTGGGGACCTTTCTTGTGGGAAGCAAGCCAAACAGGGCTCAAGTTTATTTCTGCTGAGGTTCGGGTGTTCTCTTGTAGTGACAGCAGGCTTTGGCCTGAAGATTATTCAACTGATGGATACAAAAGTAAGTTTTCAGATCCCAATTTGACCACTATTGGTCACATGTTTTCAGGGAGTTTTCTTCCCTTGTTACACCAGGGCATGGAGCCCACATGGAGGGGACAGGACCTGGACCTGGCCAAGTCCCTCCTCAGTGGCCCTCTATACCTGGGTTCCTTTAGGAATGCTTGGTCATGTCAGCTGTGAGCACCTGTCAAGGCAGGAGCTTTTTTTGTACAACCCCACATCACCCACAGCTTAATGTTTAGTCTATAGCTTTATTGTGAGTTCTTCTCTAATGGTTCTCACATACCATTAGCAATTTTGTGAAACCAGAAACCTCTAAAGAACCCGCTTTGCAGGAGGATTCTGCACACAGCTGGCCAAGTCACTTAAATGTCCTGAGTTGAGTCACTGTCATCACTGACACCTGGGGTGGGTTTTCTGTCAGTGTGTAATGTGACCAAGGCAGTGTCCACCTGTACCTCCTCCTCATCAGACTGGACGAGGGGGGTATCCACAGTGTCCAGATCAGGGCAGGCAGAGGGTGAGGCAGGAGGCTGGAGTGCAGATTCTGAGGGATTTGGAATCTGAAGAGTCATTTCATTCTGACAGGGGTTGGATTCAAGCTCTGTGAAGAAAGGAGAAAAGGCCTCTGAGGTATTGCAGTTGGGAACTACTATTGAGGGCAAGTGTCTGAGGCTACACTGCGGGGCTGCCTTCTTCCCATCACCACTTCCTGATGGTTCTCCCTGCAGGAGCCACAGGTGAGCAAGGTGGCTGACCCTCCGGTCTGTGCTCACTCGGCTAAGCACCTGTGACACCAGAAAAGACCAAGAACTCTTGATCCTTTCAGCGCTGTGCTAAAGGCCATGTGCAACCTACACCATCCCACAGCTCCGTGGGCTCCCTGTGCTGATTGGATTCAGAGCCTCCAGCAGTTCTGCAGTTTTACCAGGACTTAATGACTGTGACTAAATCATTTTGCAGGACTGAGGAGGTTCCGTGAAGTCAGAGGAATCTGGACCCTCAGTACTGTGGGGCCTACACCTGAGGCCTGTACATGAAAGAAACAAATACTGGCTAGTCAGAAAAGCTGCTCAGGTTTAAGGGTGCAAGCCCACAGTCCTGAAGGTCTTGGTGAGCATGAAACACGAGTGTCCTAAGTGGTATTCCACACACTGCTGCTCAGGAAGGGCAGAGCTACCACAGCCCCAATCCAGTGTCATCTGCCACCTGAGACCCTTACTGGAGGCAGTGGAGCTGGATACTTAAACTTGGCAAATCCTTATGTACATGTGGAAAAATGGGTCCATGAAAGATGATGAGTTTAAGAAGTTTGACATTGCTCTGGTGGTGACTCTTACCTAAACCAGGGGACAGCACAATGTTCTCCTCTCCGCTGGAGTTCAAGAAGACATCTAGAGCCTCCTGGTCAGAGATGTCCATCAGGTCCATCTGTTCCAGCATGTCCACATTCACCTCCATTGATGACATGCTGCCCATGGGCTCTGAGAATAAAAGAAATTACATCTTTTTTATTTTTTTCCCTTTTCATGTAAATGTTGACTTTCATCATTATTAGGCTAATTACACCATTTTTGTCTTAGCTCCTGCAATCACCAAGTGACAAAGTGTCCTAAGTCATCTTTTATCACCTGGCCCCTTGTTTGCAGGTGGTATTTGAAGTGGGGCGCTCCTGCAGCATGCAGGAACTCTTTCAATGGGCCAATAGGAAGTTGGCATTCTCAGGGTGGGAGAGTGAGCTCAGCAGCTCAACAGCAGTTGGAGACAGAGCTACCAGACCTGAGTGCTTTCCCGAAGCAGGATACCTCTCAGGACTGGTCCTAGGTCACCTCCCACCCCAGCCAAGAAAGAAATCCTAGGAGTGAGGCGGCCTGGGGTAGATGTATTATGAACCTTGGGCTTCACAGACGAGAAGTACCCTATAAAGTGAGGGGCAGTACAAATGAAAACCTAACAACAGGGAGCTTCAGGAAATCTGTGTCAGAGATGCTACTAAGATGGACCAGATAACTACAAGTTCATGATTGAAATTGAGAGCCAGGTAAGTAGAAAATAACTAGATGGCCAGGCAGATCTCTAAGTTAGAGGTCAGTCTGGTTCCAGTTGAGTTCCAGGGCTACATAGTGAGGCCTTGTCTCAGAAGAAAAGATGCCTGAAGAACGCAATTCTGCCAAGTGCGGGAAGTCCAGGCATGTACCGCCATGCTTAGCTACAAATGAGTGGCCTGTGCAAAAACAGACTATGAACAGTGTGGCATGCTATTGTGTTCAAACAAACAAAGATGTTTGGGCACGCTTTCCATGGAAACCATAAACCCAACACTAGAACAGTCAGTGGTCCCACAGTGTGGTTATGCTCATCTTGTCAGGATAAACAAGGACAGTAATGTGCGCAGGGTCAGTTGTGAGTCTTAGAAATGTACTGCAATTCCAATCAAACTTCAGACAGAGTTTATTGAAGACTTTAAAGCAAAACCAAACATGGTAACCAAGTGAGGTGAAGTCCAGCTTACAGCAGGGTGGTTTTGCCTCTGTTGACACTGGACTGGAAGACTGATGGCTCTCCTGTGTGAGGTAGGAGTTAGACTTCCCTTAGCCACTGCCTATGAAATCCTGTGGAACACCTTTACCACATTTTAAAGCAGAATCTTGCCAACAGTTTGTATCCAGGCGTTGCCAAATGTCCCTTGCAATGAAACTACTGCTTAATAAAATGTAACTGTTACAAAGTGACAGTGGAATGTCCTAGTCTATAGTTATAGGTTTAAAACACAAATACAAGGTTGTCAAAGCCAGTCACCTTGAGAAATACTGTGTATCAGACAACTGTGAAAGTCAACATCCAGACTCAATGAAAGGAAGACAAGATAAGAGGAATAAACAACTTATTGCCAAGGCTGATACTTACCTTCCATAGCCTGACGGTAAGGCCCTATTGCTGAAGAGACCACTAATGTCACTAAATATTGAGAAATCAGCTGGTGCCCAACTAGAATCTTCAACCCTACTGACTAGCATTCATGGTGCTAGAAGGTACTTTGTATGTGTGGCGATTTTAATAAGAATACCCTCCACTGCTGGGTGGTGGTAGCACACGCCTTTAATCCCAGCACTGTAAGGCCCAAATAAACTTATGTACATTGCCTTGGTCATGGCATTTTATCACAGTAATGGAAAAGCATCTAAGACCTACTCCAGGAGGAGGAAGAAATAATTCTCAGCATCACCCAACTACAAACCCAGTGACCTGCCTGCAAGATATACTGGTGCAACAGAGGCACACATGTAATGGGAGTCACCAACCACTTTTTGACTGGATATAAGGCCCATTTCATATTTAACCCTGCTAAAGTGGGTCCAAACCTAAATCTAGATAAATCATGGGACTACCTAGGGTTACTATGTGGAAGAGGCTGAAAGTGTAAGAGCCAGAGGTGGTGGTTGACTTCAAGGAAACAGTGCCTTCTATTCACACATGGACTCCTACACATAGGAACTCACAGACTGTGACAGAATGTGTAAGATCTGTACAAGCTCAAACCAGAGAAGCACAGAGAAGTAAAAGTGGAAGAAGCTAAGGAGCTATTTATAACTGATACCTTTGGGGAAATGAAAATCAGTTTTCTCAAGTGTTGCTGGGTACATGAACCACACTCCAGTGGTGTGTGTGTGTGTGTGTGTGTGTGTGTGTGTGTGTGTGTGTGTGGCTTTTTTTAAATCAGGGTGGTGGTATGGTTTGAATGAGATTAGACTCCATAGGCTCATATAGTTGCATGCTCGGTCCTGAGATGGTGAGCTGCTTGGAAAGATTAGGAAGTATAGCATTGTTGGAGGAGGTGTAGCCTTGGAAGAGCCCACTGGGGGTGGGCTCTGAGGTTTCAAAAGTCTAGTCTGTCTATGCCTATGGATCAGGATGTAGTTCTCAGCGCTTCAGTACCTACTTGTGTACAGCCATGCTTCCCACCATGATGACAATGAGTTAACACTCTGGAACTGAAGCCAGCCCCTAATTCAATGTTTTCTTTTATAAGAGTTGCCATGGTCATGGTGTCTCTTCACAGCAATAGAACAGTAACTAAGAAGTGGATATCACAGAATGGCATATTGCTGTGACAGGTTTGACCATGCCTTGTTAGTGGAATGTTGACTTTGGATTAGGAAAACAGTTGAACAATAAAAAGGGCAAAAGGAAATCAAAATGCACAATTTGAAGAGTAAAGGAGCACCAGGAAATGTAATGTTGGAGTAAAGCCCATGCTCAAGGAGATAAAAAGTTTAGAGAAGCTGGATGCTAATTGTAAAGGGAGTAGACCTCAAGACAAGACTCCACCAAGCTAAGCTTCCAACTTGTGAAAAGGAATTTAAGCAAAGCTTAAGCAGTACAGGAAACCATCAATAACTGAAAGCATATGCAAATTCAAGTCAAGGAGGCCTCAACAAATCAAAAGGACTTGACAGCTTCAGCTGTATGGTTCGGGCTTTAGAATCAATAAGGATAAAGGAAAGGGATTGTGGAATCTTCCTCCATGGTAAAGAAAAGCCAGTGAGGCCACTGTAATGAAGCTGTCACAGTGAAGCCTGGATTGCCTTGGAGACCCCAAATGTTGGAGACAGCAATCATGGGATAACTACCAAGGAGAGATGCAGACAGGGTGTGGGGACCAGCCCAACAGAAGTATGTTGCAGTCAACAAAGTGCTATTCAGAACTCTAGCTTTGACATTAGACATGGGGATACAGATTTTGGAGCTTGCCTTGATGATTTTCTGTCTTGTTTTTATCTAGTATTTCCTGATTATGCTCCCTTTTGGAATGGTAATGTACATTCTGTGCTACTGTATGTTAGAACATGTAATCTACACTTTGACTTTATAGGGACTTAGAGTTTACAGATTGCCATGAGTCTCAAAAGAGACTTTGTATTCAGACTGAAAGACTATGGGAACTTTTGAAGTTGGACTACATGAGTTTTGCATTATGATATAATCATATGCCTATGTGGCCAGGGAGTGAAATGTGGTGGAGAAGGGAGTGGACCTGGGAGGGGAAAGAGTATGCTCAAAATATACTGCAATAAAAATTTTTAATAAATAAATGAGCAATTAAAGAAATTAAAGCCAAAACATGTCACTTTGTATTGATTAGGGGTGGAGGGGGGATGTAGCTCTATGAAATGTTGACAAATCATAACCAGAACACACACAGCTGGGGAGCTTGTCAGCTGGTACAGCTATTATGATAAGTAACTGACAAACTCTAGTAAACCAAGTAATCATGAAGTAATTACTCCCTGAAAAGAGGCAATTTTCAAAGTAAGGTTCCTTGAGCTATAATGTCCATGGGAACTTGCTCATAATGCAACCCTGTGGTTTCACTCTACACCTTCACAATCAGAAACCCAGCTCTTTACTCTTAAAAAATGTACACAGGACGTATGAGGATGTCTGTGAAGGATAATCTTAATGGTCAGTTAAACTGGATTTATGAAGATACCTTTGGCCTTCTATATTACATAGCTATTTAATGATGTGCACATGCACACTGCTTTAATAAGGATGGGACAGTAGAAAATCAAGTCAAGCTAAGGATTAGCAAGAAATAAACTGTAAAGCCTTCTAAAGTGATAGGGTTCTATTGCTATGAAGAGATTTCATGACCATGACTCTAATAAAGGAAAACATTTAATTGGGCCTGGCTTACAGTTTAGAAGTTTAGTTGATTATTGTCACAGTGAGTGGCACTATTTGCAGGTGTGGGCTTGTTGCAGGAAGTGTGTCACTGTAGGGGTGGGTTTTGAGGTCTCAAATGCTCAAGATATGCTCAGTGTGGCACACAATCTCCTGCTACCCACTAGGGATCCAGATATAGAACTCTCAGCTCCTTCTCCAGCACCATGTCAGCCTCTATGCTTCCTGCCATGATGATAATGGACTAAACCTCTGAACTGTAAGCTAGCCCAATTAAATGTTTCTCTTAAGAGTTGCTGTGGTTGGGTTGGGGATTTAGCTTAGTGGTAGAGTGCTTGCCTAGTAAGTGCAAGGCCCTGGGTTTGATCCTCAGCTCAAAAAAAAAAAAAAAAATCACTAGCTGGGCAGTGGTGGCGCACGCCTTTAATTCCAGCACTTGGGGGGCAGAGGCAGGCGGATCTCTGTGAGTTCGAGGCCAGCCTGGTCTCCAAAGTGAATTCCAGGACAGGTACAAAGCTACACAGAGACACCTTATCTCGAAAAAACAAAAACAAAAAAAAGTTGCTGTGGTCATGGTGTCTCTTCACAGCAACAGAAACCCTAAGACAGAAGTTGTTACCAGCGACTGGGGGATTGCTGTGACAGGCCTGACCAGTTTGGGACTTTGGGTTATGGGTTAGAAAAGCAGTGGAATGTTTTGATTGCTATTTAATGGGCCATCCAGGTAGGAACATGGAAGACCGTGTTGATGAGGATGATCTGAACTGTGGGGGACTGGCTCAAGAGGTTTCAGAGGAGAAGAATGTTAGTATGTGGCCTAAAGACTGCTCTTGTGATATTTTAGCAAAGATTGCCTTCTGATCTTCACAGCAATAAGACAATAAGACAGTCATGGTGGGAAGTATGGTGGTGCAGAGGTAGACATGGTGCCAGAGAGGTAGCTGAGTTTTCTCCATCTGGATCCTCAGACAGCAAGAAGTGAAAGTGCCACACTCGCCAGGCTTGAGCTTCTAAGACCTCAAAGCCTGCCCCCTAGTAACACACCTCCTCCAACAAAGACACACCTACTCCATCAAGGTCACATCTCCTAATAGTGCCATTCCTTTTAGGCCTAGGGGTCCATTTTTATTCAAACCACTACAGTGGGTAGTTCCATCCTGTGCACTGGGGGTCTTCGAGTGACTGAAAGGCAGAGAAGGGAAAGAAAGACAAAACCAGCTTCTGACAGGCCCACACAGAAGGCAGGCCAGGTCTACTCCCACTCAGCCCCCACATCACCAAGCTGCCGCTGCCACACCCTTTTCCCTCCAGGACGCCCTCTTCAACTATCAATTGAAGTCCACCTTTGTATGTATTTCTGTCACTGTGAAGAGAAAAATAACTAATGCAATCTCCATGCCAGCACTGTTTTTAATAATAAGTTGGTTATATGTGTTCAATGTAAATAATAAATTTAAGTACAGAAATAGAGTTTGAACTGAGCAGATTATACTGATTATTCACAGGCCTTTCCAAAGCAAGCTATATGAGGTAACACCTTCCAGAAAGTATGTTTTATTGTTTTGTCTTTTTATGGTGCTGGGGTTTGAAACTAGGGCCTCATACATGCTAGGCATTTACCACTGAGCTAGGTCCTCTGTTTCTGTGAAAATCCACATTTGCGTATCACACACATCAGCACTAAAGGCCCATCAGGCCCTAACACACAGCGAGCAGTGGGTCTGCAGTGGCCCACTCCAAGGCCTCTTCTTTTCCTCCCGGCACCATGGGCTTCCAACTTCACTATGGCTCTTGAGGTCAAAGCTGGGCTTGCACTATGTCCAGACACATTTCTGGACATAAAGTTCCATGGCTTTAACTTAAACTTCTGAAAAGAAGTTCACACTGCTATTTCTGATCTCCTAGAATGAGTATAAAATGCCACATTCACTAAGGACATTTTTATATGTTGACTGATGTTCTAACTTAAGCTTTACTTAGCTCCACCCTTGAGGTGAAGAACCTTCCTGAAGTAGGGTGCATGTCTAGGTAGGAAGTCTGCAGCTGCTCTCAACAGCCAAGGTGCCGGGTCACTGTTCAGAGGGCCCTTCCATTCTAGCTAAGACAAGTTTCTTCTAGAGTGCTTGCTTCAAAGACACACAGATTGGCAACATCTGTCTGGTTTTGTTTTGTCTTTTTTCTCAATTATGAAACATATCCAAAGATGTTCTGAAAACTTGAAGAAAATTATTCTTGAGACTCTCAAAACCACATTAATTAACCCACTGAATTCTGTTGTGGGGTGTGCCTTCTTGCCATGCACTAGGCTCTACAAGCCTCAGACTGTAACAATACCTGGTTCTAGCTGGTACCTAGGGCATGCCAGCCAAAGAGCGCCTTTGGATCTACCAGCTTCCGCTCATCATCCCATGAGGCTGTGCCCATGTCCCTCAGAATACAGAAGCACCTTAGAGACATTTTCATTTCCTCTTTGTCCACTCTGGCCTCATATCAGCACACTAAGGATATGCTGGGCAAACTGAACAGGGTGGAGTTAAATTTCTCAGCTATAGAGTTCTTACAATGATGTCATAGCCCTCTCCTCCAGCACACAGGCTAGGGTGGGTAGAGCAGTATGAACTAAATAAAGGTTGAAATCAGCCCCCAGACTAATCTGCTGAAATGCTAACCTTCACTATGAGTACTCTGAGATGGGTTTCAGGTAATTAAGGCTATCGGAGGTTACAAGGACTGGGACCTAAGCCAAGATTAGTAACCTTGTAAGACACACCAAGGACTAGAGATGTGGCTCTGAGTATTTGCCTACTGCACTTTCAACACCAAAGATAAAGTAACTAAATTAAAAACAAAGAAGATAACATGTGGAGTGCTAGCTCCCCGACACCGGCCATATGAAAGAACACAGTGAGATGTCCACAGTCCAAGAAGAAAACCATCTCCTGACATGAACCATGCTGTATGTTAGTATAACAGCTGTGAGGAATATCTTAACTCCGTCTATGTTCAGTTCTCAACCTGTGGGTCTTGACTCTTTTGGGAGGCATATCAGATATTTACATTATGATTCATAACAGTAGCACAATTACAGTTATGAAGTAGCAATGAAATAATTTATTTTTTTAAGGATTTACTTACTTATTATTTATACAGTGTTTTTCCTGCATGTGTCCCTGCAGGCCGGAAGAGGGCACCAGATCTCATTACAGATGGTTATGAGAAACCATGTGGTTGCTGGGAATTGAACTCAGGACCTCTGGAAGAGCAGCCAGCGCTCTTTTTTTGTTTGTTTGTTTGGTTTTGATTTTCGAGACAGGGTTTCTCTGTAGCTTTGGAGCCTGTCCTGGAACTCGCTCTGTAGACCAGGCTGGCCTCGAACTCACAGAGATCCACCTCCTCTGCCTCCCGAGTGCTGGAATTAAAGGCGTGTGCTGCTGCCGCTGCCGCTGCCGCCGCCGCCATCACCACCCGGCATAGTCAGTGCTCTTAACTGCTGAGCCATCTCTCCAGCCCATGAAATAATTGTATGGTTGGGGGTCAGCACAGCATGAGGAACTGTATTAAAGGGCCCCAGCCTTAGGAAGGCTGAGAACCACTGCTCTCCATTATGGCAAATCCCTGGCACAAAGCTTCCACTTTGTCCCACAGCAGCTACAGCAGACCACTGTACAGGCAGTGCCAGCACTGAGTTACCAAACACAATGTTCTGAGGAAAAACTCCTTGCCTTTCTAGATCAGTAGGTTAAATGGGCAGGAAGCAGACTTTTGAGGAAATGTTAAACCTCAATCCTATGCTATCTACCAGGAGTTTAAGAAAGCTAACTCCGTGACCCTGAGAGCATCCTGGGCCAGCAGCCTCTCCGCATCACTGACCTTCCTCATTGTGACAGCCTTTCTGCATGTGGACATCCAACTGGATGACAAGGAATGAAGAGGCTGTGACAGCTAAGTGAGGAGGAGCCCGACTGGACAAGTGAGAACAACAGAGAGATGGAGGAGAGAGAGGGTTCCAGGAGGTGATGGCATGCCTAGGGCAGGGAAGCCTCGACTTGCCTATCTGTTATGTGGGCCGATGGCACAGCACCTACCAGAGGGAACCACGAGCTGCCCTGTCCACCCTAGCTGCACCTCCAGAGGAAGGCAGTTCCTCAGGAGAGACAAGGAGGAGTCCTCCAGTGTCTCCACTTCCCCCAAGGTGTTCATTTATGAATCTGGACACTATTCCTCACAACACCAACTCAACTAGGGAAGTTATCCGAGTCCAGGTAGCCTTCTATCTCCATGTACTCCCTATCTGTGGATGGAGAAGGAAGTTAGGTCTGTGACAGCTCTATCTGTACTAAACGTGTACCGGGAATGTTTCCTACTCACTGTTCTCTGAACAGTACAGGCTATCTATGAACATGGCACTTACACCAAAGAAAATCTAGTAACATGAGAATGCTTTACAGTGCTTGGGGGACTCCATAGGTTACATGCAGTGCACCATTTTATAGAAGGGATTTGTGCAACTAGGGATTTTGGTCTTCACCAACGGGTGTAGCTGGAGTTTTTTTCTCTGGGTCCCACCAAGCCCCGGCAGTCCTGTAGCCCACTTATAAACATACAGCTTATATTATTTAAACTGCTCGGCCATTAGCTCAGGCCTACCATTGTCTAGCTCTTACCCTTATACTTAGCCCATTTTTGATAATTTATATGTCACTATGTGTTCCGTGGCTTTACCTGCTGCCTCTACATGATGCTCCCTGGATGGCAGGCTGGTGTCTCCTCCTCTCCATCTTCCTGTTCTCTCAATTCTCCTCTCTACTAGTCCCGCCTATACTTCTTGCCTGGCTACTGGCCAATCAGTGTTTTATCTATCAATCAATCATCCACAGCACTCCCCCCCCCTTTTTTTCAAAAATGGGTTAATTTAGGATGTAAGAATAGTTAACAAAAAGCCTTCCATGGCCATACAGTTTGTAAGCAATATAAGTCTCTGTGTGTTTACTTGGTTGGGTCTGAGCAGCTGCAAGACTGGCAGGCGAGAGAGATTTGTCCTGATTGTGGGCCAGGCAGGACCAGGAAAACTCAGCTACAGAAGGGGTTCTGGAACCACATACTGAAGGGTGGCTTCTGTAATGGCATATTCTGACAAAGACAATCAACTTTTAAAATCCCTTTTCTATTTTTGTCAACCTCCATGGTTAACCTAAGGAGCTGTAGGCATGAGAGCACTCACTCTGCCACGGACTCCATCTCCAGCCCCTCAAAAAGTTAATACTGGGAAGAAAGTCCTCTACTGATACTTAGAAGTCAGCTACAAAGATGTTGAGTTGGGTACCAGTGGCACAAACAGCCTGAGCAGACTGGAAAGGACCACACTATAATCATAGGTAATCTATTTTTCTTTTTTTTCTGGCTCAGTCAAGCATTTGCTTAGCATGTATGAGCCCTGGGTAGACCCTGAATACCATAAAATAATAAAATATTTTTCAAATTCTGTATGAGCATAATTTTGTAACAAGTTATTTTTTAATTTTTCAACTAGAACCTAGAACTAAAGGAAGAAGCAAAACAATAGCACCTCAGGCATGCCCGTGACCTTCGCTTTGGTTCTGGGGTCTAACCACTGAGGATTACACCCCAGACCCCACTCCACAGGCAGCCTGGAACTGGACCAGCTCACCTCGCCTGTCTGCGATCTGCAGGTAACCCGTGGACAGGTACTGTTCCATGTCTTGCTGGAACGCTTCCTCAAAGAACTTCTGCCGCTCCTTCAACTTCAGTTGCTGGGTGTGCTCCATCTCCAGGGCCTTCTGCATATGCTCTGCATCCAGTTCAGCTGAGGAAGCAGAGTGGTGGCGTGAGAGAGAGCTCCAGAAGGGACTGGAGGGAGGTAGCAGACCCCGCCACAGAAGACAGCACACCAGCCTCATCTGCTGTACTGCTTTCCACCACCGAGCACTTGACTCTTGTGTCCTCTCTGCTGAAGGACCTCCACGACACTGTCTGTTCTTCTATAGCACTAACTCCTCAGGTGACCCTCCACTAACGTAACAAGCAGCTTTTTTTCCATCCTGATGTTTCTACTAAATGGTTTGTCTTTTCTTTCCCCTAGTAATTATTTCTGTGTCTGTATGTATTCCTGGGAGTTAGACATATAGGAGTTTGAAGGCACCCGAGGTGGGTGTTGGGAGCTGAAATCCCACTCTCTGTAGGAACATCAAGTGTTCTTAAATATAAGCCATCTCTCCAGCCTGTGCTCAATCTTTTGAAAACACAGGTAAAGACTTGAGTTTCTGGAGGACTACATCCATATTTCATTCTTTTTAATATCTTCTCAAACAGCTCAGTGCCTGGAACATAGGAAACCCTCAACAAATACAATAAGAACACAAATATGGAGCATCATTTAGCCTGAAAAAGGAAGGAAATTTGGACATGTGCTCAATCATGATGAACCATGAGAACATAAGTGAATAAGCAAGTCCCAGGAAGACCAATGACTGCGTGACCACACTAAAATAAAGCAACTGGGGTGGCACCGTTACAGTCAGGGTAGAATGAGTTTGGTGGGGAGGGCTATTGAATGGGCACAGAGCTACAAATGTTCAAAAGTCAGGTTAGCAGGGTGGGAGAGGCAGTTCAGTGGGTAGGGTGCTTACATAAGCATGGGGACTGAGGTTAGATCCCAACCCCCAGTATAAGCTGGGCATGATGGTGCACTCCTGGGGCTCCTGCACTGCCAGAGTGGAGAAAGGGCAGATCCCGGGCGCAATGCCAGCCAGCCCAGCTGACAGCTGAGGTTCAGTGAGGCTCTGTCTCAGGAGGGGGAGGTTTAGAGGCGGATGATAGTGCCATTTAAAAATTGGTAACATTTTTTAATGTATTTTACACATGGGAAAATTGGCCATGTAGCCAGACTTGAGAAATGACTCAGCAGTTAAGAGAACATACTCCTCCTCTTCCAGAAGACCAGAGTTCAATTCCCAGCACCCACAAAGGGCACCTCATAGCTTTCTGTAATTCCAGCTGCAGGCGGTCTGGTGCCTTTGGCCTCTGTGGGCACTGGTACTCAGATGCACAGAGACAACATATACATAATTAAAATAATAACTATTCTTTAGGAACCACATAGCCATCATGGTGCTATAGAAAGCACCCACATCTGGCTTTGCTATTTGTCAGCTACATAACCTGGCTAGTAAGTCAGGGTCCTATCTGAAAGTGAATACAGAACAATTACCCTATGTTGACACGTCTATGCAATACCATGAATGAAACACCTTCAGTGTGAAGGTGAGCAGTGTCCATGCAAGGACAGTAAGTGATGTATGTCACACGGCAGACAAGCCACCAAGAACCCCAGCTCCTGCCTACATCTGGCTGTTTGGGGAACCCAACACCACAGCCTAAGTTTTTCCTAAAGACAGATGTTTGAGACCACTGGCTGTGTCAGACACTGCTTACCTGAGTTAGAGGAAAACACTGTTGCACGAACTGAATAATGTTGAACATTAATAAGGTCTTATTCCATCTGGAACTTCATGATGCAATTACTATAAGGACTCTGTCCTTATTACATCATCAGTTTGTGACTGCATCCCAGCCTAAAAGCGGACATGTGCTCCCATGTACTCTCTCTCTATACTTCTCCTCCTCATGGTCTCTCTGTCTGTCTCTGTCTCTCTCTCCTTCTCCTAATAAAGCTCTAAAAGGTAACCATGACTTGTGAATTATTCTGCCACCGCAGTATCTAGCACCAGCCCCTAGCACTGCCCATCTAACCCTTCAACTATGACGTTAAACAGAACAGCACACAGCACAATGGCTCTGGGACCTGCCTCTGTTCCCAGGACTGCTCCAATTCCCAGCACCATCCTCTAGGAATGACAGACCTTAAAACTCTGTAATGGGGTTTATTTTTTAATCGCACACCAAATATATAATGTCTTGTACTTAGAATACTCTGGGTTTTTTGGACTCTAATCTACACACATGCCAGGAGTACAAACTAGTGTTAGCTATGACAACAGACAGAAAAGTAACCTTCCCCAGCTGCACACAGCTGGATACTGTGTGTGCCCTCGCACTCAGTACTACTTGCTTATGTGTTCTTCCTGTTTCTAGTCACCTTCCTGCCATGCCTTGTTCACAGAAAATGGGCTCATTACAGATGCAGGTGTTACCTTCCCAAGCTGGGTCCTAGTCCATTAGCAGACACTGCTGGGTTTCTGTCACACTCCTCTGGGTGACTGTGCTGTCTGCCTGTAGCCCAGGCCTGCATACCTCTGGCTTTCCTGTCTGAGTGCCCTCTGAATCCTGGGGAAGGCACACGTAAGCACAGCCCTGGAGGGTCTGCATACATGAGGCAGCCGTGAATGCCAGTGTGTCCACACCAGGGATGCCCATGCTCTGGTAGACAACTTCTGGGTGCAATCTGAACATGCCAAGTCCTTGCTGACCCTGCCTGCTACCACCTCCTCCTTCAACAATGGCTCATCCACCGCCCTGCACACTCCACCTGTGGTGAAATCCTTGCCATTTCCAGACCCCCAGGTAGAAACCTGTTGCCAGCTATAACTTGTTTAGCCTCTCCACAAGTGAGGTGAAAGCACTCATTTCTGAAGGTTTCTGTCTGGGTTCAAGAGTGGCATATTAACCATGAGCAATGCCACACTGGCTGATAACTGAGAGCTAATATTTCCAGGTAACATGATGTCAATAACAGATTCTCAAAAAACGGAAGGTGGTGAGGCATGGTAGACATTACAGAATCCCAGCACTCAGAAGGCGGAGGTGGAGGGATAGGAATTCCCAAGCTACAGGAGACATTCATTCCTTCTTTCCTCCCCACCCTCCCTCTCTCTTGCCCCTCCCTCTCCCCTCCTGTTCCCCCACCCCAGACACAGACAGACAGACAGACAGATATTACCAAGAACCAGAATCAAGTATAGCACACTAAAATCATTCTCTCATTCCTACTCAGGCTTCAGAGTTCGTCACCTTCCAGTGCCCTCAATTACAACTGCAGAGAGCTGTGTGCTCAGGAAAAGCCTGCAGGAAGAGGACACCGAGTCTGGCTGTGTACAGTCAATGCATCTGTTTAGACGCCTGCCGACTGCCAAGTACATTAGTGTACTTCCACTCTACAACACACTAGCATGTTTCAAACACTTCAGAGCACAGGTAAACTGGTTTAAAAGAAGCAATTCCAAAACAAGCCATTCAGTCAAAGATCAATCTAGAAATTAGCAAAAGGGACTTAATTTAAGAAGACTGCGTTTTAGCTGACTCAAGACAGAGGAGGGAAGGTACCACTTTCTTCACAACTACGATGACCTAATATGTCTCAATCACTGGCCCTATGGGTTTTCCTCTTCATTCTTTATGTTTGGAGGATATCCAATCATGTCTCAATTCCTCCAGGGGTAAGGTGAGGACAGTTTGGGTTATGAAACTTAAAATGACTTTTAAAAGAAGAAATCACAATTGCTGAGCTGTCAAGGAGCAAGAGTCACCTCTGCTGTACTTGGTAAGCCGTGTCCTTGCTCTGTATGGACCCTGACATCATCCACTGAGCTGTGTCCAGAAGCAACACAGATTAGAGTGTCGAGATAAGGACAGGGAACCTGGGAGAAAAACCAGTTAGAGAGTGTCTCAGTCTGACCGACAGACCAAAGTCTGGGTCACAGAACTCCCTGGAGGAAAAGTGACCCGGCTCACTTTGAAGTTACCTGCTGTTCTGGGGAAGCAAAGGAAACACTAAGACTTACACCCGCAACTGTGTCCAACCTTTGGATATCATGACATGTTGTCACCTACCAAATTCAACCCTGATAACCATGCAATCAGACTACTCCTCCCAAAGCTTACAAAGTTCTAAGCACGTTGTGTGTTAGGCTGCATTCAGAGCTACCTGAGGCACATGTGGCCTACCTAGGGGAGGTTGGCCACACCAAACTGATTTCAAAAAATGGCCCCAAGATAAAAGAAAACAAACAAACAAAAAACAAAAGACAAAAACTCTGAAAAAGATACAACGGCTTCTCCACCAGAAGTCTGAAGTGGTCGCCTAACTCTGTTCCCAAGCCACTCAGGTCTTAGCTTCTGACACTTTAGCACCATTATTCATTTCAAATGGACAGTTACTCAGAACACAGAAGGAGTCCATTACCATTTCAGATGCCATTATCAATTCATATTTAGGGCACAGGAGGAACAGATATATGTGAAATTTACAAAAACTAAGGCGCCATGTTTGTTTCAGGAGCAGCCGCACCCCATTCTGCCATTCAACACCTTTAACAGACTGTGACAAAGAACCCCGAGAATGCTAAGAACAGACAACCCCAAAGCTGCTACCAGGAGAAGATGGGAACACCAGAATCTAGACTGTAAAAAGAAAAGTAATAAATGCTGAATTCAATATGAGTTGAAAAAATTTTAATGATTTTTCATTCAAGATAATTAAGACTAAGAATTACTTTTTCAAACTGTAATATACTTATAATTTAATGTCTTCATACTGTGTCAAGAAATACAAATTTCATAAAACTACTAATACGTGTAACTGGATCATGGAGAACTGTGAAACCTGTAACTTTTTACACACAAATACTTCCAAAACTGTCTTCTGGATTAAAAACTCATCAACCAAATAGCTGTCAGATTACAGGACCATTAAAAGGTGAGAACTGCTCATATTTTCATGCTTTGTACTTACATAATAGTTTAAAACTGTATTAACAGTATTTTAGATAGTGAACATTTTTTGAACAACCAACAGCACAAATAATAATGGTAATGCAGCTCCATGGAATAATGTCTTCCCAGCATGATGAGCCCCTAGGTCTGACCTCTAAGCAGCAGGAGAAGCCCAAGGAACAGGGTGAAGTCCAGATTGCTTTAGCTCTTTGGGATGTCCTGACTTCCCCTCTTTCTACTCAGTTGAACTGCATAAAACTGCAACATTCAGCTTTTAGAGCTTTTCATTCTGAAATAATTTCAGATTCATAGCATATAGGCCAAAAAAATGTACATACATCTTGAGTTATGTGGACTCTGGCAAAGTCAATGCTGAGGATGCTTGCAGACTGGATTAATTGTCTAATGCCACAGATATAAATACGTAGACCTTGGACCTCTCCCAATGCTTAGGTTTCACATAATTATGGTATGATATCAAAGCCAAGAACCTGACAGCACAAGACGCAGAGCAGAGCTTATTCAGATCCCCACTGTGCATGTATTCGGTGTGTGGGTGTGAGCATCGGCATCTCTGTGAAGGCAGCTGTGTACCAGCTCACAGCCTGTGTGGCCTATGTCCAAATACTCACTGCACGTCACAAGACTCCTCGTGTTGCTCTTCTATAATCTTCCCCCAACGTTGATCTAGTCTCAGACCTCTAATTCTATTGTCGCGTAAAAGCCACATCAACAGAATCTGACATGGCTTCTTTTACTCAGCCTGCTGTCTTGGGCTCATCTACACTGCTGTATGTGCTGAAAACCATGTTCCTTATATTTCTAGGCATCTCTGTGCACCATTACTGGTGCTTACTGGGGTCCAGGTACCTTCCTCCTCCTTTCCCACAGCACTTCTGTCTATACCGAGTTCCAGCCTTACAGGAAGTGTTTTCAGCAGCTGTTGTTCTGAAGGCATTTTATAAAGGCTCCTGGATGTAACGCTGCTCTGAGTTACTTCCTGTCACAACTGGGCTTATTAAGCATATTTAACTGTACTAAAACTCTGTTCAAAAACTAAAGACTTTTTAGACAAGAGGACACATCAGACTTTATTCTAGTTTCAACAGTCTCTTCCGTGGTTTTATTATCTAAAAACAGCTGTATTTCCTTCCTTCGACAGTTCCCACAACAAGGGGCTCACTAGTTTGCTAGCTCACTCCTAAAGTCTTTCCTACTTCCCTGTCCCTAACAGAAGGCATGAATACAAATTACCCTATGAGAGACCTTAAAACGGATGTCCCTTGAACAGGATTACATTACATTCATTTTAAAAATATCAACTTCTGAACTCTGCATTTCAATAGTGTTTAAAGTTTTAAATGTTTATCTGGAGAGCCATGTAGAACACTAAAGTTAATGCTTTTATTTTATTCGTTTATCTTTTATGGTGCTGGGAAGGATCCTGGGCACTAACTCATGTCAGGTAAGCTCTATCAACAAGCTATACCCTGGCTCAAGTTAACACATTCTCAAACAGAAAGTTAAATTAACTTCTTACAGAGCTTTACCCTACTTGGAGAGCGTGCATGCTTGCGCGCGCGCGCGCGCGCGCGCACACACACACACACACACACACACACACACACACACACACCCCTCTAGTACTAATAGATTCTTATTGTAAGTCTGAGCCACTGTGAGAGGAAGATCCTTACTCACCATGCAGTAGTCAAGAACCAGGCAAGATCTAGAAGTCAGAGGAAATAATGGTTCTAACACCATCAAGAATTCATATCAGCTCCAGAGTTGTTCACTAAATGCAGTGAACCAGAGGAACACAATGTAAAGAAAGGCAAGGCCTGCTGAATGGTCAGAGACCCCTTCTGTGTTTTGTCCTAGGCATGTGGTCACATGAGGGGAGGTGCCCAAAGGGGTGCTCCTGGTTACACACAGCACTCACTCCTCAAACCCAATCACTAAAAGGGCACAGGCTGAATGCTCATCACATCCAGTTCTAAAATCTGCTTCTATTTACTTTTGATTGGGCAGGAAAAAACTAATCCCAAATTCTTCTGTGTGGTTTTAGTAAAATTCTCAGCATGAAAAGATTTGGGATCTTTGAAAATGGAGCATGACATGTAAAGAAAATCAGACGACAGAAGGTGTTCTTGCATTCATTTCTCTGGCCATTTCAGCTCAAAGAGTCAATAAGGACCGAGACTAGCTCAGCGGTACACCCAGCTTCAATTCCTGCCTCCAGGATCCTGCCTTGAGTTCCTGTCCTGAAAGGTCTATAAGATAAATTAAAATTAAGTCCTTTCCTCCCCATGTTGCTTTTGGTTGTGATCTTTAACACACACACACACACACACACACACACACACACACACACACACACATGGTGGACTGTATAAATGTGAGATAAAATAAACCTTTCTTCCTAAACTTATTTAAGTAATTTTGGTTATAACAATGCAAAAGTGACTAATAATAGATTATACAAGTCTCATTATATACAACATAATATATGATATGCCAATATTCACTCCCATAGAGTGATTTCCAGTTTTCAATATATTCTGCAGTACAGTATGTCTCTGTTTTGTTTTGGTATGGTTTTTCTAAAACAGGCGTTACTAGGCAGCCCTGTCTAGCCTGGAACCTGGTGTGTGAGTCATGTTGGCTTCAAACTGTCATGGCTTCTTCATCTTAGGTTATAGGGATGAACCACCAGGCTTAGCTTCAAATATTTTTATTTTCTTTAATTATTTTTGAATATAATTTCTGTAATGCTATTAAGTACCTTTAAAACTAAAGATCCAAGCAAGTATTAGATTCTATGAATATATTAAGTATAACCCAACTGTAGCCACAAGAAATACATATCACTGGGTTGAGGATTTAGCTCAGTGGGTAAGGCCATGGGTTTGGGTTTGATCCTCAGCTCAAAAAAAAAAAAAAAAAAAAGAAATATCACCAAGTCAACTAACATTTTGGTGTGTGTGTGTGTGTGTGTGTGTGTGTGTGTGTGTGTGTTATGAAGTTAAATAATTCTTTTAAGAATTCTCAATTCACTTATTTCTATACGACATCATTCATAAATTTAGTTAGTTCAGTATACTTAGGAAGCACATTTGGCTGGGCGGTGGTGGCCCACACCTTTAATCCCAGCGCTTGGGAGGCAGAGGCAGGCGGATCTCGGTGAGTTCCAGAATAGGCTCCAAAGCTACACAGAGAAACCCTGTCTCAGGTGGGGGTAAGAAGCACATTTGTTACATCCTTTATAACTTGGTTAACAATTTAAAATATCTTTGTTGCAACACTTTAAAATCTAAGGTCATCTGGAAATGTGAGACATTTCTGCACTCAGTGTTTTGGAACTTTATCACTGTGTTTAGATGGATCACAATGATTAAGTATTGAAACATTTTCAGAGCACTCTGAATCATTAAAATGTTTATGGTACTTTCTCCTATCTTGAGAAGTACTGTCTTTAGCAGACTAGTATCAATAGTAAAAAGATTTAATTAATTTAAAGTTGATAACTAGATGTGTTTTTTATTTAGCTGCTGTGGATATCGCTCTGTGTAAATAAAATTCTGATTGGCCAGTGGCCAGGCAGGAAGTATAGGTGGGACAAGAGAGAAGAGAATTCTGGGAAGAAGACTGGAGGGAGACACCACCAGCCGCTGCCATGAGAAGCAACATATAAAGACACCGGTAAGCCACAAGCCACGTGGCAAAGTATAGATTAACAAAAATGGGTTAATTTAAGATAGAAAAGGTAGATAACAAGCAGCCTGCCACGGCCATACAGTTTATAAACAATGTAAGTTTCTGTGTGCTTTCTTGGTTGGGTCTGAGCGACTGTGGGACTGGCGGGTAAGAGAGATTTGTCCTGACTCTGGGTCAGGCAGAAAAAACACTAACTACATTTAGCTAAACAATTTTTCTTGCTGGAGGTGCATGACATTTAGGTTAATCTGTTTATGTGTAAGACAGATCATACTTAGGGTTCAAGTTATTATGTTTGATTTATAAATTATGAATCTAAATAATAATTTTAAAAGCCAGGTACATTGCCATATGCCTATAGTCACAAGCACTAGGAAGACAGAGGCAGAAAGGAATACAAGGCCAGACTCAGCTACATAGTACCTATGGGTTATCATGGACGACATGAGCTCCTATCTTTAAAAAAAAAACAAGCCTGGCAGTGGTGGCACACACCTTTAATCTCAGCACTCGGGAGGCAGAGATAGGTGGAACTCTGAGTTCGAGGTCAACCTGGTCTACAGAGTGAGTTCCAGCACAGCCATGGCTACACAGAAAAAAACCTCTATGACAACAACAAAGGGCGGAGAAAGGAAAGGGAAAAAGAAAACACTTCTCATTTCTAACATCTGGGAGGAGGGAGGAAATGGCACAGTGATGGTTACTCTTCTCTGGAAGGCCAGCTCCCACCTTTTCAAGGGTTTTTATGAGGAGAGAGGGATAAGAAAATATTAAATATAGCTGGGCGGTGGTGGCACATGCCTTTAATCCCAGCACTCGGGAGGCAGAGGCAGGCGGATCTCTGTGAGTGAGTTCAAGGCCAGCCTGGGCTACCAAGTGAGTTCCAGGAAAGGCGCAAAGCTACACAGGAAAACCCTGTCTCAAAAAAAAAAAACAAAACAAAAAACAAACAAACAAAAAAATTAAATAGAAAGATAGCAAAGAGGAGAAAGAAACACAGGATAATGTTCCACTGACAGCTTTCTGATACCAGTCTTAAAGTTCAAAATATGAAGAAATCCACAACCAAAACCTTTTTGCAGTTCTCCTGAATGTAACAATTCAATTCAAAGGGTCTCTGAAACATTCATTCTCCAATTCTGGCTGCACTTTTCAGTCCCTAGCCTTCCCTTAAGGCAATTCTGCTCCAGGATAAAAGCTGTTAGCTCCCACAATAGCTGGCTGGTGCAGGTCCTCTCAAAAGAGGCCTTCTTTCCGCCAGCAAACAAACTGCCTGCCCAGCTTTGGCTGCTGGCTTTCACAGCTCTCACAGTCCCAGTCTGTGCTTCCCATAACAGCCCTGCCTGACTCTAGGGCTCTCAATGGCCTCAGGCCACACAGCTCAAGGGGCCGCCCTCCCCTGCTAGAGCTTTGACGCTGAAGCAGCAACCATGGGTCTGGGAGGAAATCCAGCTGCTGTGATCTGCAGCTTCCTTGGGTCCCACTACCTGCTCTGCCAGGCTCCCTCCCCCACTTGCTTGCATGGCCAACTGCAGGGATCCTGCTCCCAGACTACCAACCATACACTCCAGAGCAGTGCCTGACTTTGCCACCCCCAGCTCCTCCTTCAAGAGTGACTAGAGAACCAGGAATCTGCAGCACCTGCATGTCCCAGGTCTCCCAGGCAACTCCAAGCTGTCAAAATCATGTCTGAAGTTCCCATGGGCTGGATGATCCTTACATTAGAAGTATCTGAACCAGATTTCCTTTGCATATTCAAACCCACCACTGTCTGAGACATTTCCACTAATATTGCCTTAATACCAAGTTAATCAGCTAAAAAACTACAATCAAGGTGCATGACTTCAAACCCTTTCAAGTCTAAGAGTGGCACACTTTATTTAGCAATTTACTGAGAAAGTAACATTTTCCCCAGTTACACACATTTTAAATCCATCTTTGTAAGTATCTGTTATACATTGATCACAATGCACACAAAGCTCAACATGCTTCTAGTTTCAAATGTTTCTCATTAAAATGCCCTCATGCCACTGGCTGAAGAGCCCATGCCTCCAAAGGGTCACTGACAGTCAAGGCATAGTGGATCTGAGAGCTCACTGTATTTGCTGGAGATCTCATTATTTCCACATAATACCCTAAAATTGGGAATTTATCACTTCCAATTATACACTATGAATGGCTTATAAATGAGTGACAGGAAGTATCTATATGCTATCACTGGCTGTTTGAGTTCCTTACCCCTCTTTCAAACTACCAGCCCACACACGGGAATGAGAAGGACCCTGTACTTCCCAGGCAGGCTGGTGTGCAGCCTGCAGGGGCAGCAGATGACCCTTAAGTAGTACTGGATCTATGTGCAAAAGCAGCAGCAGCTGCACAGAGGCACAGCAGGGTTAGCTGTGAACAGTATGATTATTACCATGCATGCCTGTACTCAAGCTCCTCCTCCTCCTGGAGGTTTGTCCTAATGGATCTCAGGTAGAATGTCACATTTGGGGGGACACTGAGAAAACTGTAACATCTGCACTTTTGGTAAATCAGTTTGCTGTGCATGCTTTCTAGCCTTCTCTGGGATTTACTGCTGTGGAGATGTAGGAAACCATTGAAGAAAGGAGGTAACAATGTAGCCCTGAGGAGACTTCAGCAGGAGCTTTTGACTAACATGAAGGCATCAGTGCCTAGCAGAAAGAGGGACCACAGTGTGAACAAGATGAGTATGGGGTGTCAAAGAATCACTACTCATTTAAATGCTGTTCTGAGATTATCTCACCCTGTTTTTTCTCTTTCGACCATCGTCCATTACAGATGGAAAGTGAAGACTTCTCTGAGAACAGCTTAGGACTGGAACTGCCAGTCAGGAACTACCGCCAAGAAAACTGCTTCCCCTCGGCACACTGCCAACTACCCGCGGCTCCCTAAGCAAGAGACATCCCAGCACCATTACCACACTTCCCACTCTGCTCGGGCTCCACAACAGGCTCCCTATCCTCTCTACTTAAGTACCTGGTGCCTCTTCGCTGCCACCAAATGCTTGCCTTTCATTCATTCCAAGCATCGGTAACTTCTTTAAGGGAAGGAAGGTGCTCTTCAGCCTCACTGATGCCTGTCAGAGTTGGTGCTCAGCAAACATCTAAGTATATGTTAGTGACAATCACAAAATGGAGGCTGCATACTAACTGCCCAATGTCAGGAGCAGGGGAATACCAGTCACTCAGGTGAGTATTTAGAGGCCTTCGAGTAGTTAGCCTGATTGCAAATTTGCAGGAGGCAGTCACTGCAGAACAGATGTTTGGGGGCACTGATGCAGAAGGTAAACAGAAAGCAGCTCAAGAAACAGCAGGACAGCTGGCAGGAAGCACCAGTATGCTATTACATGGGCTGAGAGCAAAGAACATAATCACCAAGACTAAAAGTAGGAGGAAGAAGTGGTTACTGGCTTTCCAGAATAAGCAATGGACAATGGTATCACTGTGGTCCATAATCAACAGTGTCACAGTGACCCAAATAACCACTGCAGCATCCAGAATAGGTGATGGCCAGTGGTATCACAGGGGTCTATATAAGTGGTACAGTATATACCCCAAACACCTGTCCATTACCCAGGGCAATGTTAGCTAAGAAACCTGTACCATGTTAGAAATAATCACACAAAATATTCAGTCAAAACAGAGTGTAGTGGTTCATGTCTATAATCCCAGCACTACTGAAGCTGAGTCAGGATTGCCTTGAGTTTGAAGCTTCTGTGGCCGTATAGTGAGTGCCAGGCCAGCCTGGGATACACTGTAAGACTTTGTGTCAAAAAACAAAAAACAGCTGGGCAATGGTGGCCCATGTCTTTAATTCTAGCCCTCAGGAGGCAGAGGCAAGTAGATCTCTGTGAGTTCAAGGCTAGCCTGGTCTACAAAGTGAGTTCTAGGATAGCCAGAGCTACATAGAGAAACCCTGTCTTGAAAAACCAAACCGAAAACAAAACAACCCTCCACACACACAAAACAGGCACCAAACAACAAAAAAAGTTACTATCAACTGACAAAATACAGCCTCTGAACTACTCCTCAGAATGACTATTTATAAAATAATGCTTTGAACTTTTACTTGAGGTTGGCAACAACTGCAAGTAGACAGACTGGAGTACTACAGCATGTCTACAACGGCACACCATCTGGAGAGTTATTTGGTAAAAAAAAAAAGAAAGGGGCACGTGGGCAAGAATTTTCTTACACTGAAGACGACTACACAATAGCAATTCACATACAAGCAGCACATCATTGGGGGTTTTCTGGCTGGCTTCCGACTTGCTATGTGGCTGAGGCTGACCTTTAGCTCCTGATCTTCCTGTTTCCCTTTCCCAAGTATGGAGATTATAACCATGCACCACCACTCCTGGCTTCTTTAAGAAAAGCGTAACTCAAAAGCTGTTCTGGTCACCAGGGCGGACTGGCTAACAAAAGCATGGTAAGGGAGCAAAGGGTATGCTGGCTCACAGTTCGAGCGGGGGGGGGGGGGGGCCAGACTGCAGGGCAGCTGTCACACTGTACCCACAGTCAGGAAGCAGAGAGATGAACGTGGGTGCTTAGCTTACTTCCTCCTTTTTATTAGTTTGGGACTCCAGCCACACCCCTTCAGAATGGATCTTCTCTGGTGGGTTAAACCTTTCTGGAAACACCCTTACAGACACACCCAGATGTAATGAGTGATTTTGTGTCAACTTGTCACAAGCTAGAGCCATCAGAGGAAGGAGCCTCAGCTGAGGAAATGCCTCCTTGAGATCCAGTTGTAAGGCATTTTCTCAATTAGTGGTCAGTGGAGGAGGGCCCAGCCCATGGTGGGTGGTGCCATCCCTGAGCTGATGGTCCTGGGTTCTTTAAGAAGGTGAGTTGAGTAAGCCAGTAAGCAACTCCCCTCCCTGGCCTCTGGATCAGCTTCTGCCTTCCTCCAGGTTCCTGCCCTCCTTGAGTTCCTGTCCTGACTTCCTTCAATGATAAACAGCAATGCTGAAGTGTAAGCCAAATAAGCCTTTTCCTCCCCAACTTGCCTTTTGGTCCTGGTGTTTCATTGCAGTAATAGAAACCCTAACTAAGACACCAGGTATGTGTCTATGATGATTTGAAATCCCATTAAATTTAACCATTACCTGAACCAATAATTTCTAAAACAGACGCATGTTTTGAAAACTGTGTCCTTTTATTTATTTATTTTTATTTTTGAGACAAGGTCTCTGTATTTAGTCTTAGCTATCCTGGAACACACTATGTAGAGCAGGCTGGTCTCAAACCCAGAAATCTTTGTACCTCTGCCTCCTGAGCACTGGGATCAAAGGCGTGCGCCACTACTTTTTTGTTTTTGTTTTTTGAGACAGGGTTTCTCTGTGTAGCTTTGTGCCTTTCCTGGAACTCACTTTGTAGACCAGGCTGGCCTCGAACTCACAGAGATTTGCCTGCCTCTGCCTCCCAAGTGCTGGGATTAAAGGCGTGCGCCACCACCGCCCAGCTGCACCACCACTTTTAATGTCCTCTGCTGTCAGCTATTCCTTAGAATGAGAGTGTATACCAAAGCAACACAGAGGTTACTGCTGCATTAGGTCATATTCTTTTCCTGTTCTAGCACAAAGTAGAAGTTAAAGTCTAGGATAAATGGGAGCCAATTCAATCAGTGACTAGGGGCCAGGAGCCTCAGTGTTCGGGAGACACCCAATTGAGAAAAAGCTTAATTAGTCTAGGCCCAAAGGGAAATAGTAAATTACTTAGTGTTTTTGTACATGACCACAAGCAGGAGACAGGGACCCTACAAACAAACAAAAAACCCTCTTGATAACTGATATAAAACAGCCTTCTTGTAAAAGAAGTAACAGGGGCAGGGGCCACTTGAATCTCCCAGACCTGCTGGGAGTCAATCAAGGAGAAAGTTACCCTCAGGCCTGTGTGGGTTGCAAGCGGGGGCTCTGACCTGCAGAGCATGGACCTGGGCAACCAGGGGCATGCCAATCAAGCTCCAGCGCCACAAACTATCCCCATGGGTATCATGTATAAGATAAGATATGAGGAAACAGGCTGTGGAGGCATGGGAGGGTCACACACTGTCTGTCTGTCTCTTTACTTCCTCCCCATTCTATCAAGTTCTGTTCATTTAGAGAATCCTGGTGTCCCAGGGTTGGGGAACCTCAGGAAAAACCACAATGCATGACATCCTGTGCCAGGTTCTGGAGGTGATATTTTGGTCCTAGGTAGCATAGAGCAGAAAGCAGAAGGTTCTCAGATTTATAGAAGAGCATTTGCACTTCTTCTGAGTGCTAGGATTCTGTATGCTTTGATTTTCATAGAATCTGGGTAGTTCCCCTGACATCCAGTAAACACCCAGTCAACACTTAACTGCTGCAGTTGGGGAAAAACTCTGGGAGGAGACACAGAAAAGGAAAGTGACTATATCTACCCCTTCCCAAAGCTGAAACTGGTCCATCTTGAAAACACCGTACATACATGGACTCATCAGCTACTTGTTGAGTAGTCAGTACCTGTATGTGCCAGGCACTGAGGTAGAGAAGCAGGACAAACTTCTGATTCTACAGAGTTTATGTAAACGTACGTAGGGGCAAGTGCGCACGCAGCTGCTTCTAATACTGCTAGCACTGTTTCTATTCTGTCCCAGCAGTCTGCGCCGTCTGAGCAGAAAGAGTCATGGTTTTAAATACCTTCAAACTTAAACTTCGTATGCAAGATTGTACTACATAAGATACATAGTGTGGGTTTTGTTTGTTTATTTTTTTGGTTTGTTTTCTTTTTCGAGATGAGTTTCTCTGTGTAACAGCCCTGGCTGTCCTGGACCTTACTTTGTAGACCAGATTGGTCTCCAACTCAGAGATCCACCTGCCTCTCAAGTGCTGGGATTCAAAGCCTGTCCCACCACCGCCTGACCTTATACTGTGTTAAATTCAGACATGACAGGGGTTGGAGAGAAGGCTCAGTGGCTACAGCACTTGCTGACAAGAGATTCAATTCCCAGCACCCTCCCTGAGCGGCTTGCAACTGTCAGGAACTCTAGCTCCAGGGGAGTCAATGGTGTCTCTGGCCTCTGCAGGCACCTGCATGCACACAGGCACTCAGGCATGCATGCACCTGTGAAGTAAATAATGATTTAAAAATCTTTAAATCTAGACAGACTAGAACCTTTTGGATTTCTAAGTCTAATGACTCCTACTTATGATCATGGACAATAAAGTCTAAGGCATACCATCCCCAAACATAGTGCCTTGGCATTTTAAATCGTGAGCTGAGAAAATCTGAGAATTCCTCAGAAGCAAAAGTCCGAAGCCTCTCACATTAGAAGCACTCTTCCTAGGAGGTCTCTCTGAAGACCCAGGGACACCAGTATGAGTGCAGGGCCTGGCTAAATTCCCCAGCTTGTCACCACATATGTAAGTTTCTATTCTTTATTTCCGAAGTATCAGGTGTCACACTAAATTTGTGTGGTCAAGGTGTTCTTGCTAACATTTACTTTGCTGTAGGTGTACAGAAAGATTATTTTCTAATTTATTAGAATTACTTAATTTTTATGATTAAAAAGTCCTACATTTACCACTCAAGACACCATGAATCTGAAGGGACCTAAAAGGGATTTCCCTATCATCTTTTATTTTTCATTATTTATACCAGAATTCATTTACTTCTTGTCTTAGTTAGGGTTCTACTGCTATGAAGAAACACCATGACCATGGCAACTCTCGCAAAAGAAAACATTTAATTGGAGCTTGCTTACAGTTTCAGAGGTTTAGTTCACTGTCATCATGGCAGAAAGCTTGGCAGCACCAGTCAGACACAGTACTGGAGAAGAAGCTCTACATCTGGACCCACAGGCAGCAGAAAGAGCAAGCCACTGGGCCTGGCATGGGCTTTTGAAAACTCAAAGCCCACCTCCAGTGACCCGCACTTCTTCCAACAAGGTCACACCTCCTAATCCTTGCAAATAGTGCCACTACCTGCTGACTAATCATTCAAATCTCTGAGCCTATGGTGGCATCCTTATTCAAACCACCATACTGTCCTTTCTCTATCAGCTACATAAAGAGAAATGTTTGGTTCTTTGTACACTTGAGAAAACTGATAAAAAAAAAAAAAAGTGTATTTTTCCAGGTGTCAAACTTGCACACAAGACAGGAAAATGTAGTGGGTAGCCATTCCAGCCTTGGCCTGGAAGTTCCAACCCCCATTGAGGCTTCGGTAATGGTCACGCCCACAAGGCGGGGCTGAGAGAGGTGTGACCATTCCGAAGCCTCAATGGGGGTTGGAACTTCCAGGCCAAGGCTGGAATGGCTATCCACTACAGGAAAGCACTTACTAAAAATAGTATATGCTTCACTTTCTGAACAAGACACTCCTCATCAACAGTTCAGAATTCTTGAAGTCAACTAACAGATACTCTGAGAAAAAGCATAGAAAAGATTATATTTTGAACTATAACAGAACTCTGTGGTTTAGAGTAGATGTTACAGTTCTTGAAAGAATTCCAAAAAAACTGATACTTTCCTGGATTTGAGGGTTACAGCTCAGTCTGCATCATTTTCATCATTCTGCACCAATAGACTCAGTTATATTTTCCCAGGCAACTTCCAAACTAACTTCAAATGTGGCTCAAAAATTGTGGTAGTGTCTGATTCTCAACAGGTGGGTTTAACGCAGTGTTTCCTAGTTGCTAGCAAGTTCGCACATTACCTCCATGTCTTATCCAACACCTTTGCTTCAGCTAACAGTATTTAAGCCTGAAACGAGAACTACCCTTTTGAGATTTACTCTTAGAGATTTTACTCTGATATTCCCCGTATCCCCAATGCATACACAAGGCATGTACAGTGAACTTCTGTTTGTTTTCTCTTGTTACTTTATCTTTGGCCATAAAGGTCTGTCACACTTAAAATAATGGGAGGAGTAAAGGAAATAATTTTTCTCTTTTTCAACACACACACACACACACACACACACACACACACACACACACACTAAGAGAGAGGGAGGGAGGGAGGGAGGGAGAGAGAGAGAGAGAGAGAGAATACCAGAGTGCTTGGCATACAGTATCCTTATATTTTTTTTAATAATAATTTATTAAGCCTTATTTATTTTATGTATGTAGTGCTCTATCTCCAGGTACACCTACATGCCAGAAGAGGGTATCAGGTTCCATTATAGGTGGCTGTGAGCCACCATGTGGTTGCTGGGAATTGAACTCAGGACCTTTAGAAGAGCTGCCAATGCTCTTAACCACTGAGCCATCTCTCCAGCCCCGTATCCTTACATTTTAAAAACAAAAACAAGAATGGGTTAATCAGACAGTTCAGTAAAGTACTTGTGTAATCACAAGGACCTGAGTTTGATCTCCAGCACCCACATAAAAAGTCAGGAATGTGGCATGCATTTGTAATTCCAGCAAAGGGGAGTGTGATGTTCAAATAGGTATGGCCCCCATAGACTGATGTGTTTGAATGCTTGGCCCATGGGAGCAGCACTATCAGGAGGTGTGGCCTTGTTGGAGGAAGTGTGTCACTGTGGGGCGGCCTTTGAGGTCTCCAGTGCTCAAGCTACGCCCAGTGCAGACAGATCAGTCTCCTTCTGCTGCCTGTGCATCAAGATGTAGAACTCTCAGTTGTTTCTCCAGCACCAGGTCTGCCTTTGTGCCACCATGCCCTGCCAAGATGATCATAGACTGAACCTCTGAACTGTAAGCCAGCCCCAGTTAAATGTTTTCCTTTAGAAGAGTTGCCATGGTCATGGTGTCTCTTCACAGCAACAGAAACCCTAACTAAGACACTGAGACAGGTGGATCTCTGGGCACCTTGGCCAGTCACCTTAGCCTAATCAAAAGCTCCAGGTCCCAGCTGGAGATCCTGTCTCAAAAACAAGGTAGAAGATGGCTTCCTAGAACGACAGCTGAAGACATCTGTCCTACTTGCACACACACACATACACACAGAAAGTGTGGTGGAATACACCTGCAAACCTAGCACTCAAGTGAGGGTAGAAGGGTCAGTTCAAGGTCATGGTTATATGGAGAACTTGACACCAACCTTGGCTACATGAAACCCTGTTTCAGAATAAAATCAATAACAAATAAACTCAAAAAGGATACATGATTATAAGCTTCTTGCCTCCAAGCCCTGCCCCACAAGTTTGAAGAGAAAACAGCAAATACTGGAGGTCTGAAGTGACTTGCTATGCGGAAGTATGGAAACTAGCTCCCCCCACCCCTCTTTCTAGTGGGTGGAGTGGAAGCCATGGACTAATGTTATTACCCTTACCATCTTGGAACATTTCAAGTAAGCAGGCTCTCAAATGTCTCTAATACTCTAGTTCCCGCGGGCCAAAGCTGACAGCATTTCTTACTACCTGGCCCAAAGGTCCTTTCCAAAGTTATCCACACTTTTTTTTTCTTTAAATAGGCTGTTGAAAGGATGAATAGCACTGATGTGTCAGTGGGTGCGGCGGAAAAGTTACGAGCCACAGACACGACTACCAGAGTTAGAAAGAGCTTTATTAGAAAGGAACCAGGCCTGAAGAGACAGAAGGATGGCGGGAGCAGAGCAGAGAAGAAAACAGAAAAGAGAAGGGGAGTGCAGAGAGAGAGTGTGGGGTCCAATATGTAGTCGTCCGCTGGTGGTGTAAGGTGCCAGACAAGACCCCTAGCTGTGCATGTACAGAATCCTAAGGGCTATAGCCCAGGCTGGTGTCAAATTCATGGTAATATCCTTGCCTCAGCCTCCCAGGTGCCTGGATTATGGTATGAGCCACTACAGCTGGCTTCTGATCCACGTCATTTCCGGCAGCAGAGATTTTCCTGGACAGCAACTCTGGTGACATCTGTCGGCACACTGCTCCATGCATGGCTTCACCAAACCCATCCGGGGCAGGCACTCTGCTCCAGCCTGACTACATCCAGGTATCCAAACGGGGTATGTCCCACCAGGACATTCTAGTCCCTCCTCTCTCAGTCTGTGTGAACTTCCAGCTAAAATGCCATTTCCTCGCACAGAATTCTATGACCTCCCCATCCAACTAGAAAACTTAATGAGAACAGGAGATCCTCAGTCTCAGGTGAGACAAAGAGTTCTAGGATATGGCAAGAAAGACCATTCCTTTTTTGTTGTTGTTGTTAATTAAAGGAAACCATTGAAATGAAAACATCTGAAGCTAATCATAGTGGTGCAATAACCCCAGATTCTGGAGACAGAGATAGGACTACAGTAAGTCTGAGGCCGACACAGTTTACAAGGAAAGTTTCACACCAACCAGACCTACCTAGAGAGCTCTTATCTCAAAAACAAACAAAAACCAACCAAACTAAACCCTCACCAAAACAAAATATATTGCTTATACTTCAAAATATATTGTAAAAACTGAAAATCCCCATGTGAGGAAAATATTGGCAAACTGAAGAACCAGCCTGCCTGCATTTTAGGCTTAAAAGCTATCTTATAGTAAAGGCAAACTAGGTTCATTCCCATTTATGATTAAAACTACTCTGTTTCACAGTATTGGGTCATTCCCCTCTTGTAACCTTAACTACAAATGGTTCTGTGCTGCCTGTTTCAGGAATGACAACCATATGTTTGTTTCAAAAGTTAATAAACATATTGCAACCCTAATTTTGCTTCGAAATGGTTGTTATGGCTACCTTCTTATGCCCCCGTGTTACTACTACCTTGCAATCGTATCTGTGTTTCAGGAGGTTGTTAGGACTAACCTGTTATGCTCATGTTCTGCTCCTAAACCCTGCTTATTCTGCCTGCCAAATCCCTCATTTGGAATCCCCCTAACCCTGAGCTATAAAAACTCACATCCAATGCTGACATCTTGAACCCCAACTTAGGGGAGGCAGCCTGTGTACCTGAATAAAAAAGCTTGCTTTAGTTAATTTGGCCATGATGATTTGGGTCAATGGTTCCTCTCATCTTTGGCACTTTGGGATTAACAAAACCATATATACTCAGATACAGAACCTGTATAATAAATTAGTAGTTACATTTGCATTGTTATAACCAAAACACTAAAAAGAGAAAAAAAAAAAAAAAAACCCAAATGAGCTATGAGAGAAAGGTTTGTCTGGGCTCTCATTTTCAGAGGAAAGAGTTCATATCCAGAAAAGTCTACATACAGGAAGCTGACTATGTTTGTCAAGTTGGGATTAGGAACAGAAAGACATCTTTTGGGGATACTGTTCTAAACTAGGCAGTGGCAACAACAGCAACTTTTAAAATGAAGTAGAAATATTCAAGTGTACACTTACAAAGGTAATTTCATAATCTATATGCTATACTCAATGAAACTGTTGGGGCCCCAGAACCTCATGGGACTCTGCAGCTGCCTGGAGTCAGCACTCAGAGGAGAAACAGAACTCTGTTTCCCTTCTACAAGGCAACGATGTGGCACCAAGAGGTCAGGCTCTGAAGTCAAGACCATACTGCTCGGCCATCTGCCTTACTGCTGACCACAAAGTGTCAGATTAACGACCATGTACAACATAGCAAATGTCTTCTGGCAGGGTACAGGAGTATTTCTGAAGACAGACGACACAGGAAGGCCACTCTTAAGCCCCATCTTTGAAGCGGGACACAGACCTTCACTCTAGATGTCCTCCATATATCCACATCCTCCTTCAAGACACAGACGTGGAAAAGGCTGACTGCTCGGGCCTTACTGGGCTTTCCCAGCTTACTACTGGTAGTGTGCACCTACTTGGTTCAATAACACTCTGCCCAACTGTCTATGCACCGTCAAGTGTAACACAAAGCAGCTTTTCTCTGTTTGGGGCCTTTCCGTGACAGAATTTGTGTGTGTCTCTGGGGCCTTTCCGTGACAGAAGCTGTATTAAGCAAAACTTGCATTGAACATTTCTTGGCCATGAGCCTTGTGATAAACAATAAAAAGATAACTTTCTATGACGCCCTCTGAGGTTAGCTGTTATCAGTTACTCAAGCCTCAACACATACTAGGTTGTCAGGCATTTTTCTAGCTGCTTCAGGCTATCAAGTGTGGCATGTCCCCAGACTCTCTAAACATGCCCCTAAGTCCTCAGGTCATTACCACCCCTCTCACCTCGCTTCCTGGTCTCAATCATGTCCCTGTGATACCAATGTCCCTTTGACTAGGCCCAGGAAGGTGTCTTTGAAGAGCCCCATGCACTTACATGCTGGTGGTTTTGCCTGCTCTCCTGCCAACCTGTCTACTGCTGTAGAATTTTATTTTAAGGTGTGTTACTTTTATTTATGTTGCATTTGTTTAACTCTGTGAAGCTGTGTTACTGTGCCTGTCTAAAACACCTGATGGTCTAATAAAGAACCGAACGGCCAATAGCGAGGCAGGAGAAAGGACAGGTAGGGCTGGCAGGCAGAGAGAATACATAGAAGGAGAGATCTAGGAGGGAGAGAAGGAGGAGGACATCAGAGGCCAGCCACTCAGCTACACAGCCAGCAGTGGAGTAAGAAAGGTATACAGAAAAAGAAAATGGGAAAAGCCCAGAGGCAAAAGGTAGATTTTAAAGTTGAGAAAAGCTGACAAGAAACAAGCCAAGCTAAGGCTCTGTTATTCAAGGACAAACATGGATTTAATTGTGGCTCACAGTTGCACAGACTAAGGCAACTTGGAATGGCAGCTAAGACACCACTAGAATTTCCATGCGACAGAAGCTCCTTTTGAAAAATGACACAGATATAGCTCTGCTCAACAGCCTCCCCCCCTCCCCCCATCCAAGAGAACAAAAGGCAGGTAAAGGAGAAACCTGCCTGTGCTGTTAGTTTGTCGGCTGAGCAGGAGCAGTGGGCCACTTCTGCACCGCCTTCTTCCTTTCTTAACTTCCCTGCCAAAGCAGGCACACTGGCATGGAGTCTCCTCACCTAACACTGGACGTACGTCACGGAGGAGGGAGGCCAAGTCAGAGCTGGGGATCACTGACCCAGGCTAATATCTGTCTTTGGGCTCATTCATTTCCCCCAAACAGTTCATCATCCCTTTGAAATTGCTGGCACCCTTGGCTCCCTAAAAGCCTTGGTTCCTTCTCCACAGGAAGAGAAGAGTGATGTTTAAATCTCCATCATCTGGCTCTTCTTTGACAACACATTAACTCATCAGTGACTGTCACAGTGTCATCAGTACACCAGAATCAGCCATCAGGTCTTTAGAGCTGAAAGTCTAACCTTTAGAGAGGACTGGATTTTGAAGATAAGCAAAAAGACACAGAAGTCACGCCCCATACACAGCTGTAAGCAATGAGGTACGTACGCTTCGGCTATGGTAGACCGCCCTCCAAGTTTAGTAGGCACAGAACACTCAGCTCTAACTCAGGAAGCAGAAACTCCTTGTTCCTGCTGTTGCCTGACTCCTCTTAAAGACAAAATGCAGAAACTAAACTTTAAAGAAGTAAGTCATAAGTCACTAACTCGTTTATCTCGAGTCTGTGGTCACAGCAGCAAATTCATTTTTAGGGGGTGAGGGGTCTGCAGGGATCAGACCCAGGGCTTATGCATGCTAGGTACATGATGCACCACTGAGCTGTACCTGCAGCTCTGTCTCTTATTACAGCACTTAACACCAGGTCCTTTCTATGTATCACTCAGGTGATCTCTTTACCAATTCAAGAGCAGAAACCAAGGTTCAGGGAAGTTTGGAAACTTAGCTTTCCTAGCCTGGCCCCAGATGCTTGCTTACTGGTTTTACTGCCTGGTATACACATATATGCATGGGCTCCTGCAATGTATAGATTAGGATTAAACCCATATAACCCTAAATAAGAACAATATTGCTGTTTCTACCTATACTATTTTATGAGTATATTCTGCAGTCATCAACAGTCAAATTAGGAACATTACATCAATATACATTAACTTACTGAGGTAGAAACAAGTCTTTTCCATTTTTCTCACCATACAGAAATATTTGGATACCTGGTATAAAAATAGCAAACTAAATCAGAGGTTACTTAAACTTTAAGAGTGTGATTTATCAAAAATTGATAATATTCCTGCAGTCAGTAACAAGCTTTTTTTTTTTTTTTTTTTTTTAAAAAAAAAAAGATTTATTTATTACATATACAATGTTCTGCCTGCATGTACACCTGCAGGCCAGAAGAGGGCACCAGATCTCATTATTGATGGTTGTGAGCCACCATGTGGTGGCTGGGAATTGAACTCAGGACCTCAGGAAGAACAGACAGTGCTCTTAACCTCTGAGCCATCTCTCCAGCCCAGTAACGAGCTTCTATATAGTACAATAAAGAGCCACTTAGAACATTCTTAAAAATAAGATGTCTCTTGTAAGCATTTTCTTCTGCTGTGTGCAGTGAAAATAAATTCTTAGCACTATTTAAAAGGTCTCTGGTCCTACTGCTAAAGGGCTCTGACAGAAAAGACAGTGAAGATACACTGTTAACATCACTGAGAATAAAGAGCACCGGGGCTGGAGAGCTGGCTCAGCCCCTTAGAGAAGGTACAGCTCTCACAGAAGACCAAAGCTTGGATCCCAGCACCCACCTGACAGGATTACAACCACCTCTAAATAGCAGCTGCAGGGATCCAATGCCCTCTTGTGGCCTCTGGGAGGAACTGCACTCATATTCTCACTTCCCCCATGCCCCACCACATACAGAATAAAATAAAAATAGAGCTAGAGAGATAGCTCAGCAGTTACGTAAGTGCTCTTGCAGAGGACGCAGGTTTTGTTTCCAGTATCAACATGGTTAATCAAAACCATCTGTAACTCCAGTTCCAAGAAATCTAATACCCTCTTCTGACCTCCATGGTTTTCTGAAAGCATGTGGTAAGTATACATATACCCAGACTCATATACACACACATAAACTATAATAAATCATTTTTAGAAAGCAAGAAAAAAATGTAGGGCTGGAGAGATGGCTCAGAGATTAAGGCTGCTCTTCCAGAGGTCCTGAGTTCAATTCCCAGCACCCACATGGTGGCTCACAACCATCTGTAATGAGATCTGATGCCCTCTTCTGGCCTGCATGCATACATGCAGGCAGAATACTGTACACATAATAAATAAATCTTAAAAAAAAAAAAAAAAGGAAAAAGGTAGAGATTGCATGAATGGACAGCTTCCTTCCTCCCTTTTGACCATACTGAGGGCCAGAGCTTCCCAAGTGTCCAACCCCGGTGATGCCTTCTCAGTCACCTCTCCATGTCTGGCAGGCAGGGAGGAGACACGGAACACAGAAGAGCACACGGGTAGTTACTAGAGGACCCATGTCGGGGCATGAAGTGAAGCAGAGAACTCTAAAAATTAGAGTCTGTTCAGTCCCATGAGGTACCTGCTATAGGAGCTGAGAAAATCACTCCTCAAGCCTGAGGCTCTCAAATGTTGAGCTTAGACACAAAGCTAAGACCCAGGGTCTCTTAGATCCCCACTTAGCTTCTCTGCAGCACCCTCTCTGGAATACCTCCTCCTGAAGGAAAACAAGACCTTCCTCATCAGTTCATCAAACAGAGGATAACTTATAGGAAAGGACTCGAGCCCTTGATGTCATACCCAGCCAGAGCCTAGGGGAAACTTTGTCTTAGGCCATGGCCCATGGGCATTCATTTCTCTGAAAACCATTTCTTCCTCCTCTAAAACTGCTACAGTACACTTTGCTCCTAAATCTGTGGGGCTTCAGATACTACCTCCTTGCTCCTCTTGTGCACATAATAGGGTGCATGCCTTTCCTCCCATTGGTCTGCTTGCTGCCAGTGTTCCCCGACTCGGCTGTGGAAACATCAGAGGGCAGAGAGGCGAACAACAAACTTCCTTTTGCCTGCACATTGTCAAAGTTCTGACATTTCAAAGCAAAGATTCGGACCGTATCATCCATGGAATTCTGAATGCTATGTATATATTTATTTCAGCCCGCTGTAAACATACTGTTTTCCCTTCAAGTAGTCAAAAGTAGATCTAGTCACGATCTCCAAAGTGCACAGAAATAACCTTCCTGCAGCAGTCACAGCGCTGCCCTCAAGCTGTTCCATCCAGATGCTTAGAGCAGCACGCTGTGGGGAGGAGGAGGAGGTGTGGAGCATGTCCAACCATTTCAAGAATAAGATTCTTTGGAGTTATTTAGACATGAAAAAAAAATTTTCTACTTAATTAGATAGCAGTAATACCATATAATATTTCCACCAAAATAGTGTTCCAGGCTATTTATTTAATAGAACCTTAAAACAAGAGTGAGATGGTTCTGATTGCAGATTAATGTTTTCCACATGTGGTTACAAGTACTTTTTTTTTTTTTTTTTTTTTGAGACAGGGTTTCTCTGTGTAGCTTTGTGCCTTTCCTGGAACTCGCTTTGGAGACCAGGCTGGCCTCGAACACACAGAGACCCGCCTGCCTCTGCCTCCTGAGTGCTGGGATTAAAGGCGTGCGCATATAGAAATACAGGCACAACTTTGTGCTTTTTGTTCCCTGCCAAAGCACATAATTTTGCTGTGTTGCCCAACTGTCTTACTTAGGGGTCTGTACAAACCCTACCAGCCATGTAAGGCATCTCTTCCTGTGACTTTCATGAAAACCCCTTCCTTTGGGTTATTCCAGTGTTAAATTTAAAAGAGAAGAGAAAGGACAAGTGCACGCCTTTAATCCCAGCACTTGGGAAGCAGAGGCAAGTGGATCTCTGTGAATTCAAGAACAACCTGGTCTACAGAGTGAGTTCCATGACAGCCAGGGCTGTATCAAGAGACACTGTCTCCCCCTCCCCCTCAAAAGGATACTGTGACATAAATCTGCTTCATACTGGTCTGAGAAAACAAAATACTTGTTCTTAACAATGCAAAACTATATGAAGGTAATTAGTAGGGCTCAATCAAATATCTGAAAAAAGAGTAAGAAGTGAAGGAGAAAGCAACCCATCATTCCCTGTTTTCCCAGATCACATGTCATCTCCAGGACCTCCTTTCCAGTTATAACAAGTATTTTGGCATTACACCTCCCAAATGCACAAACGACAGAACCAGCAAAACAACAAAAATATCCTGCTAGGTCTGGAAAGATGGCTCAAGATATAAAGCTCTTGCCCACACAAGCCTGATGACCAGACTCCAGAACCTGTTCACAGCCAGGCCTGTGTGGCACCACTTTTAATTCTAGCACTTTGGGGGCAGAGACAGGTCCCTGGGGCAAGCTGGCTAGCTGGGTCAGTGAGCTCCAGGTTCTGCAGGAAATCCTGCCTCAGTACATAAAGGAGAATGGGTGGAGAAAGACACTTTAGGCTAATTTCAATTTTACCCAAGGCACGTTCTCTCTCTCTCTCTCTCTCTCTCTCTCTCTCTCTCTCTCTCTCTCTCTCCCCTCCCTCCCTCCCTCCCTCCCTCTTTCCTTCTCTCCCTCCCTCCCTCCCTCCCTCCCTCCCTCCCTCCCTCCCTCCCTCCCTCCCTCCCTCCCTCCCTCCCTCAGTATACTAACACAAACAGGAAAATTTCACAAGGCCCCAACCCCTCCATGAAGAGCTGCAGGCAATCAAGGGTTCCTGAAAGAAGGTGGCTCTGTCTTCTGGCGTGAGTCCCCATGCATTACACAAACTCAAGTAGACAGCCCCACACTCATGTACATAAGAGCAACAAGACACAGGGCTCAGTGGTTAGGTGTGTACATGTATGTATGTATGTATACACGTATGCATAAAAATTTATAGAAGAAAAGATCATGAATCGAAGAGTGTGGGGCATGGAGGAGCAGGGCGAGAAAGAGGGGTAGAAATAATGCAAACACAGTACTCATATGTGAAATTTAAATTTTTAAAAAGATGTCTGCTCAGAAAGGAAAGAGAAGGCACTATCAAGGTTGTGTGATCTGGTGGTCACAACAGCAATCTGCCATATTCTTTCTCTCAGAACTTTAATTTAGGCTGTGGTAGTTTGAATGTAATTGGCCCCCATAATCTCATATGGAGGGCACTATTAGGAGGTGTGGCTTTGTTGGAGTGGGTGTGGCCTTGTTGGAGGAAGTGTGTCACTGTGGGGGTGGACTTTGAGGATCCCTGTGCACAGGATACTGCCCAATGTCTCAGTTGACTTCCTGTTGCCTGCAAGATGTAGGACTCTCAGCTACTCTTCCATCACCATGTCTGCCTGCACACTGCCATGTCTTACCATGATGATAATGGACTGAAACTCTGAACTGTAAGTCACCCAACTAAATGTTTTCCTTTGTAAGATTTGCTGAAGTCATGGTGTCTCTTCACAGCAATAGAAACCCTAACTAAGACAGAGGTAAATGACAAAAATACCTTTGACAAACCAAACCAAACAAAAGCCTATCTGATTCGAGATGACCCAGCCAATCACACACAATGTAATTTTTCAGTGTGGTCCCAGGCTCTTCTCTAAGCTCTCAGCTTTGGGCAGCTGTGCCTCCTCCCCTGCTGTGGAAAGAGCACTGTGTGTAGTGAGATCAAGAAGCCAAGAAAGTGGTGGGGAGGGCAGGAGGAAGGGTAGCAGGAAGTGATGGGGAAGGCAAGAGGAAAGGTAGCAGGAAGTGATGAGGAGGGCAGGAGAAAAGGTAGCAGGAAGTGATGGGGAGGGCAGGAGGAAAGGCAGCAGGAAGCAGGAAGTGGTGGGGAGGGCAGGAGGAAAGGTAGCAGGAAGTGATGGGGAGGGCAGAAGGAAAGGCAGCAGGAAGTGATGGGGAGGGCAGAAGGAAGTGATGGGGAGGGCAGGAGGAAAGGCAGCAGGAAGTGATGGGGAGGCAGGAGGAAAGGTAGCAGGAAGTGATGGGGAGGGCAGGAGGAAAGGCAGCAGGAAGTGATGGGGAGGCAGTAGGAAAGGCAGCAGGAAGTGATGGGGAGGCAGGAGGAAAGGTAGCAGGAAGTGATGGGGAGGGCAGGAGGAAAGGTAGCAGGAAGTGATGGGGAGGGCAGAAGGAAAGGTAGCAGGAAGTGATGGGGAGGGCAGAAGGAAAGGCAGCAGGAAGTGATGGGGAGGGCAGAAGGAAAGGCAGCAGGAAGTGATGGGGAGGGCAGAAGGAAAGGCAGCAGGAAGTGATGGGGAGGGCAGAAGGAAAGGTAGCAGGAAGTGATGGGGAGGGCAGAAGGAAAGGCAGCAGGAAGTGATGGGGAGGGCAGGAGGAAAGGCAGCAGGAAGGCAGCCTGGGCTCCAGCTTCCCCAGGGACCTGAAGGCAGGACAAGCCAGAACTCAAGAGATATACTCAGTTGCTCAAATGTAGACACCATGAAACATGAAGCAAATTTACTCATGAAATTTTGTCAATCACAGAATGAGAGAACTACAAGGGATTATTGTAGAGAATAATTTAACTATTCTGTATCAATAATGCAGAAAGTCATTTCATGCTATACAACAAAATAAACTGTACCTGTCAGATCATCATCAAGGTTACTACTGATGCCAAGCTTGCCAAGATGCAGAGCCAGGGGTGAGGGCACACACCTGCAATCTCACCACTTGGGAGGTGGAGACAAGAAGATCAGAGAGTTCCAGCCAGAGCTACATAAGACCCCGTCACAAAACAAGTACATTCTGTTGTGTGAGGATATATGAAAAATACTATTACAGAGTGCTAAACGAAGTGTGAATTGGCACATTCACTCTCAAAAACCAATGGCCAGGGCTGCATGTAGTTCCTAGCATCCATATCATGCAATTCACAACTGGCTATAACACCAGCTTCTGGAGATCTGACAGCTTCTTCTGTTATCCAAGGGCACTGTACTCACATGCACAAACTCACACACATAAACTCACACATGTAAACACTTAACTTTTTTTTAAAGCTAATGACCATGCTAGGTGGTGGTGGCACAGGCCTTTAATCCCAACACTCTGGAGGCAGAGGCAGGTGGGTGTCTGAGAGTTTGAGGCCAGCCTGGTCTACAGACTGAGTTCTAGGACAGCCAGGGGTACAAAGGGAAACCCTGTCTGGAAACACAAAACAAACAAACAAACAAAAACACACATACTAAGAATCATGAAGACTGTAGCTCTGAAACACTGGGTATATACAAAGATGCTCAGCACTGTGTAAATTATAGTTGAAATAAAGCTGAACTGGTCACTTCCAAAATGCCCAGTGGTATAAAAGCAATTTTTAATGTGTTAATGATGTGAGGTGATACTTCATAATTAACAATGTAGCTGGGTGTGGTGGTAGAGGACCACAATTCATGACTTAGGTGGCTGAAGCAGGAGGATGGCCATGAGTTCCAAGATAGGCTGGATTACAGTGAGATCCTTTTTCAAAACAACAGCAACAACAACATGCCATCTAGCAGAAAAGATGGTTTCAAAACTGGCAGCAATCACAATTCTTCTTCAGGACTGTCTCAGTTAGTATTCAGTAGAGTGGGTCCAGACAAGAGTGACAAGAAGGACAAAGCCTCTCCAGCTACCATTAACTGACCCTCAGGAAGGACTACGGAGAGCAAGGTGCCCGTAAGTTTGTCAACAGTCTTTAGAATTGCACAAGGGTGAATTTTACATGGGGCAGGATGTTGGGTTATAGGGTTTGAAGGGTTCTCCTTAGGTACTACCAGAGGGCTGGAAACACAGCTCCACACTACTGCCTGCAGAATCCCAAGGAATCCATGACTGCACCAGGAGAAGAATTTCAGGACGAGTCAGTATAAAGCTGAGTTGAGAGCTGGAGTCTGTTAGGAGATTTCAATACAGATCTGACTATAGAAAGTTGTACAGGTTAGAAAGAGAGGAACTCAGGGAAAATCTAAAACATGTCTACAGACAGCTATGGGCTTCTCAAGAGAGCATCACACTTAACTGCGTTTACAAACCCATACATAAGATATTGCTGAGTTCTTTAGCTGTACTTTAAAGGACTGCTAAAGTATTTAAATGAGCTCACTGGATGGTTCCTAAAGTGCAGTGGATAAGAATGCTACTAATAGGTAAAGCCCTAGATCGCAGAGAAGTCTTCACTGTATACAGACTCCACTAATCTTACTGTGAAAATACCCAGATATCTGGGAGCTGAATAGGCCATAGGCCTTAAGCGTGGTGCATGGTTGTTTTTTGTTCTTTGTTTTTTGAAGACAAGGTCTTATATAGTTCAGGCTGGCCTTGAATTATGTAGCCAAGAATTACTTTAACTTTTGATCCTCCTGCCTCTACCTCCCGAACACCGAGCCCACAGGGGTATACTAGCTCAGGGTTTTACACAGTGCTGATGACTGAACCTGGGACTTTGTGTATACTAGCCTACATTGTGCAACTGAACTACATCCCCATAGCACCCTACAAACTGGCCTATTTCCCCACAGCACTCTGCCAACTGACCTATATTCTCATAGCACCCTACCAAGTGAACTTTATCCCCGTAGCACCCTACCAACTAAACTATTTCCCCAGCCTGTTCTTTGGTATTGTAACATTTTTATTAGAAATCTATCTATCTATCTATCAATCAATCAATCAATCAATCAATCAATCAATCAAAGGAATCATTGCCAGGTGTGGTGGCTTAATATCAGCACTTTGGAGGCAGAGGCAGGTGGAGCTGAGTTTGAGGTCAACCTGGTCTACATAGCAAGCTCTAGGACAGTCAAGGGTACATGTAAGACCCTGGCTCTCAAAATAAACAAACAGATAGATAGATAGATAGATAGATGGATGGATGGATGAATGGATGGATGGATGGATGGATGGATGGATGGATAGATGCTAGTCAGTCTCTCCTGGCAACCTTCCTAGCAAATGTTGTTAATTGTGGTAGAATTCTTGAGTCCCACCCAGGAAGAGAAGGCTTCAGGCAGACTCTGAGTGAGGAGCCCCTTCTTCCTCGCCCCATGTCTACTTAACCCCCCATTACTCTGCCCTGCTGCAATACAACGCCAAAGCACAATTGGAGCGGCACTGTCTGAGAGTCTTTTAAAGTTGTTCTCAGACGTCACCATCAGAGCGACAGAAGACTATTTTAGGAACAGTCCAATATTTCATGTCAGACTCGGGCACAGCACGGGGAAGGATCTGGAGGCCTTCAAATGTTTCTTTCAATCCTGTTTTGAGCTTCAACATAACACGCTTAATTCAGAGGAATTCTTCCAAAGCTCTGGACCATAAATCAGTTTGTTTAAAAATAAATAAAAAACAAGAGGTTATTGTTCTTGTCTTTAAAATAGCCAGGTATAACCAAACAAAGACCAGGTAAGTTGTTAGAATACAGTAAAGATCAAGTTTCCATAACATATTAACGGCTAAAGCTTGCAAAACATACATTTGTGTGGTTGAAGAGAAGAGGCAAAATATAAATGTAGTACACATAGGAAAACTGAACACAGACAGACAGAGGGATCACTGTCGTAGAATGAGGGAGGCATGCTGGGCTTTCCCCTGCCTCAGTGCTCACTGGCTGGGTGATTTATTTAACTGTCTAGTCTCAACTTTCTCCTTGCACTGGTTGTGATGCTGAGATAAGGACTGTAACGTAGTGGCACATCTTAAATACCTAACAAGTAATAGGCTCCACTCGTCACAATGTGTTTTCTTTGTTTTGCTTCAGTGCTGGGGATTGAACCCCAGGCCTAAGGGATGCTAACTAAATTACACCTCCAGGCCAAACTAACTTACTGCAATTTTAATAGAAAGAAAAGTATTACACATCTTTAAAGAGCACTGCTGATTTTATGTGCTTGCTATATATTAGCTTTACTAAATGAGAAAACAAATTCGGATGGCATGACAAGCTGATACATTCAAGTATTGTCCAACCTCTCTCCCACCTTTCTTTTTCCAATGCTGAGGATCAAACCCAGTGCCTCACACATGGCAGGCAATGTTCTGCCCTGAAATGTATCACCAGCCCCATTTAAATAAAGTCACACCATTGAAATTACTGTGATCTTACTGCAAACACATTTTTCTTTCCAATTAAAAATAAACCAATCACCTTCCCACAGTAAGTTTCTGAGTTTCAGTTCCATCTCATCCACGGCTATAGTATTTAATACATTCTCAAAAGGAGAAATACAGTTTTTAAATAAATAGCATACTATTCTTAATATAAATATTGCTGTCTTCTATAAAAATAATCTTAGAAAAATGGTAAAATGTGAGTATCAGCATATTCCAGTGGTTTCAGTCATCTCTCCCATTGCAGGAAGACCACTGGTTCCTCAAATGTAAGTGAATGGCATTTCATACGGCCATGTGCACACAATGGGCACTCCTGAGCAAGGATAGGCAGATAGGAAGGACAGGACCAAGGGTTTTCTCAGATCGGCTGGTCACCTCACTTCTCCCTTGGTCTGTATTCTACTTAAAAAGCCATCACAGCCAGTAGTCTTCTGAGTTAGTGGGAACTTCATAGCTGCCTTCAAAAGTATAACCAGCAGGTCTAGAGGAACCCACAGGTGACTTCTTAGCACCAGCCTCCCAAAGAGCCGAGACAAGCCACGAAGCATCACATGCACTCGACAGGTGAGCTTGACAGGCAGTATTTCCACAGAATCCTTTCTGTGGTACTAGAATTTATGAAAGGTGCAATTCTATGTTCCACCAAAAGAGTAATGAAACAGAATTGCTGTATTTTTTCATGATAGCAAATGTGTTATGCAACAAAAGCTTGTACCAACTGGTTTCTAAAATGATCTATTGTTATAATTATTGATGATGCAATAATGGTCTATAATCTCTCTAAGAAATTGAAGGATAGCATTTAAGGGTCATAATCCTCATGTCAAGTTCCATTTTTACGTAGTTTAATACATAAACAAGCTGTTGGAGTGCCAATATCCTCTCTAAAACAAAATACCATCGTAGAGAGCACAGGTCAGACCACACCAGGGTATCTGGCCAAGTATCAGAATAAAGACTTAGCTGGGTTTGAAAAATAAACTGCTCTGCTGGGCAGTGGCACATGCCATTAACCCCAGCACTTGGGAGGCAAAGGCAGGTGGATTTCTGAGTTCAAAGCCAGCCTGGTCTACAGAGCAACTTCCAGGACAGCCAGAGCCACACAGAGAAACCCTGTCTTGAATCTCCACCCCACCCTCCTCAGAAAAAGGGAAGAGAGAAAAAAAACTACCCAGAATCAAAATTAAAAGGATGTAAATTTCCATGCATTACAGGACACAGCTTTCTTCAAACATCTTTACCACAATATATAAACAAGCTTCTAAAACACAAATATCCTTACATACTGACATATATTTTCAAGAGACCAAGAGCACGTATTATCTTTGCCAGAATTCATCAACAAATTAAAATCGAAAGGAGTAATTTCCTAGGTTAATAATTTTAAATCATGCCCATTCTAAACCATTCCTCTTAGAACCTATAATGCTAAGTATGACGGAGAGGAAGCACAGCTGTTATGCAGTCTCTAGAAGTGCTTTAAAAACAATAACGAGCCAGGCAGTGGCGGCTCACGCCTTTAATCCCAGCACTCGAGAGGCAGAGGCAGGCAGATCTCTGTGAGTTCGAGGCCAGCCTGGTCTCCAAAGCAAGTTCCAGGAAAGGCGCAAAGCTACACAGAGAAACCCTGTCTCAGGAAAAAAAAAACAAACAAACAAACAAAAAAAAACCCCAAAACAATAACGTTAACGTTCTCCCTGTCTCCACTCTGACTGGCTTCTTCCTCACTACCTCACAAGTAAAATAAGCAAGAATATAGTACATTCCTAATTGGAGTTCAATTTCATAAATTCCTCACTTTTATAAAAAATTCAGCTAATACATTTAAGCACGGAACTGGGATAGTAGAGTGTGTGCCTACATGCCTGAGGCTCTCAGTTCAATTTCTAAACTACACAAAAAGAAAAAAAATAAAGTTAAAGTATCAGAGAGACATGAGACAAGAAGAATGATTCTTTAATTGACTTTAACTTGCAATCTCAAAAACAGAAAAGATATGATAAAGACTGGGGGCCATACACACGTCTTTCAGGTTTCTACCTGGCGGGGCATGATCTATATTCCGACAGATGCTATCTTAAAGGACTAACAGGAACTTTTAAAATGCAGAAACCAGAAGAAATCATTTATCAGTTACGTTTAAGGATAGAATCACACTACTCAACAAAAAACACTCAAAACTAATTTTTAAGGTTTATCTTTTCCAGCAAATTCTACAGGTTTATATGCTTCTATATGTATACAAAAAATGCCACATTTAAAACTATATCCTCAGCCAAAGGGTGATAAAAAATACACCCAAGTTCTGTAAACTTACAAAAATAATATGCTTTAAATCTGTATGAAGCATTATGACATTTTGTTTTTGTTTTGTTGAGACAGGGTTTCTCTGTATAACAGCTCTGGCTGTCCTGGAACTCACTTTGTAGACCAGGCTGGCTTCAAACTCACAGAGATCCACCTGCCTCTGCCTCCTGAGTGCTGGGATTAAAGGCCTGTGCCACCACGCCCAGCTTCATTAAGACATTTTTTTTTCCTTTTTTTTTTTTGTATGTGGAGCTGAGGATCGAACCCAGGGCCTTGCGCTTGCTAGGCAAGCGCTCTACCACTGAGCTAAATCTCCAACACCATTAAGACATTTTAAAAACCCATCTTAGAGTCAGTCATCTTAGATGAACCCACAGAGTATCCCAGGGTGAACTTTAACTTTATCCTGTCCCCAGATATAGTCATATACTTCACTGTGCTACTTTCTGCTTGAAAAATGAACACCTTAGCAGCAAGGATGCAGAATCGTAAAAAATGTATTGGCATTTTAGCTTTTACTATAAATGCTGCTTCATGAAAACATCTGTTTGGGAAATTTCACCTGATGGATGAGAAGATGTATATTACATATGCAAATGTCCTAGATCACCATGCAAAAATTATTTATTCTTGGAATTAATTTAACAGTAATTACTTATTAATAATACACAGAAAATAAAGCTCTCACAAAAATATAGTACTTACAGGTTCAAATCATGTTAAACTTAATTTCAGCTTTTTAATAATACTTCATCATGCAATTTTAAATAAAATTTTAAATAAAAGCACCTAAAGAAAAACATGAAATAAAGTTCCACCTACAGGGACTCCTCTGACTGTCTTCCTTGGGTCCTGGAGATGACATGTTTAGAACTGGACAAAGAAGCCGAAACAGTGCTGGTCAAGAGGAGCCTCCAGTTACCAGGCAGCTCCCCTCACGTGCATCTTCTGAGATGTAGAACAAAGGGAGAGAGGCTGCAGCCAAAACCCGTTTTTTGTTTTCAGTTTTTTTCTTTCAAAGAAAATGTATTGAGCCTGTTCGTTTCCCAATGTTTCTGATGGCTTAACCAGACATACGCCAGAATCTACTGCCTCTATAAAGCAAAATGCAAGCTCTCGTGGGCTCTGGTATACAAAGATGTATGCACTGATCTGGGACCATACCAAATGATCCTAAAAATGGGGGGGGGGGGACTGGAAATATACTAAATCTTTCTGAATTTGTCATCTAGGCAAATCAAAGATGCATTAGAAACACTCTAAAAAGCTCAAGGAACGTTAATGTCTAAAAGTGGGAAAATAAAAATAAAGGATATGCTTGCTTTATAACACATAGGCATCTTGAAATTTCCCCCACCTCATTTAAATGTAGCATTAGTAAAGGTTCCCTGAAATTCAGTAGCACTAACCAGTGGATTGGAAAGTACATTCAGTCCTTAACCAGCACACTGCTGGCAGTTACCGGAGTCAACAGCAGTGCCTGCTTCAAGACTGCTGTCTGCTGCTGCCCTTCAGACAGCCACTTACTCTATTAGTTCCTCAGCATCTTTCCCCTTTCTGAGCAAATATATTTTCTTTAAAAAATAAAAAAGGAATCTGCCTTTAACCTAACCCTCTCTCCCACTTTCTCACTTAGCCTTTGTTTTAATTGTGTGTTTGTGTGCATGCATGCAGATGGCTGCAGAGACCAGGGGCTTCAGATCCCTGTCAAATGTGGTGCTGGGAATCTAACTCAAGTCCTCTATAAGAGTAGTGCATGCTCTTCTAACTATGGAGGCATCTCTCCATTCCAATTCAAGGCTTTTAAAGAGCTTTCCATCTCTCCACCTATGTCTTCTCTCTCCTTCCCCTTTTCTCCTTTGTGAGACCAGCTCTTGCTCCATTGCCCAGACCAGTCTCTTCTCATGGGCTCCCACAGTCTCTGAAGGAGATGGGATCACAGGCACATGCCAGTATATGCAACTCAATTAATCTCTCTCATCTTGGACCTGATACCCTCCACTCTACCCTCCTGAGAGACCCCAGAAAATATAAAGCAGATCTGATCCTGTGATTCTAACTGGAACTCCTTGGGTTCTCCAACTCTCTAACTTGCCTCTTTCAAATGAACCTCTATGTTCTCTTGAGCATGCACTCTCCTAAGAAACAAAAATCTTCAACATAAACCTTTCACATATGATTACTTATAAACTATATAAATGAATTCCTATACTTAAATTTACAAATACACAGATTGGCGTTTAGACTGTGGCTCAGTTTGTAGAGTACTTGCCTACAATGCACAAAGCCCTGGGTTGGATCTTCAGCAGCACAGAAACCTGGCATGGTGTGAACACCTGTAATCCCAGCACTCAGAAGGGAGGCAAGGGGATCAAGAGCTCAATGTCATCCAAAGCTACATAGCTCCAGGCCAGCCTCAATTACATGAAAAACTGCCTCAAAAACAAACAACACACAAAACCAACATTTAAAAGGCTGACAGGATGAGAGGAAAAAATGAGACAAATTACACACATGCATGCACATACATGGAAAAAAAAAAAAAAAAGGAGGAATTCTAGTCATCTTCCCTGTGCTCAATGTTTTGTACACACATCCATTTGTGGAGACCACTGGTCCAAAGGAAAAGTCTAACCCCCACCTATAGTGATATTTTATTTGTATTGAAATGTGATTTTATTTGTATGTCAATAAAGTTGCCTTGGGGTCAGAGCAAGCCAGAGCAGAAGCCGAGCAGTAGTGGGGCATGCCTTTAATCCCAGCACTTGGGAGGCAGAGCTAGGCAGATCTCTGTGTGTTCAAGGACACCGCCAGCATGGCAGACACACGCCTTTAATCTCAATACCAACCATAGAAGACCTGGAGGTCTGTACAAACAGGCAGTGACAAGGAGGTCATGTGGCTGGGTTTACAACCAATGAGAAAACAGAACAGAAAGTCTTTAAATAGACAGGACGCACAGAAGTAGGTCTCTTGCGGAGAGGAAGAACCGCAGAAGCAGTGAAGGGTAAGGTTTTTCCACTCTTGCTCTGACCTCGTGGTTTTTAACTCTGCAATCGGTTCTGTGTTTCTTATTTAACAAGCTGAATACATCTACATTTGGCATTTGGCGCCCAACGTGGGGCAAGAGTTTCCACCTAATACCTGACAAAAAAGATTCTAAAACGGAGCTAAAAACAGCTTCCTAGTTGTCTCTCTCAAGTTAGTGGCAGCCTGCCGGTTTGAGCTACTATGGAGAGTTCCTGGTGTGTGCGTCTGACCTGCAGTGTGGCAAGAATTGGTAGTCCTTGGTTTCATGTCCTGTCTGTCCTGTTTGTCAGCAGTTGATTCGAGGATACTTTGTTGTCCAGTGGCTAACTTTTGCCACAATGAAAGTTAGCTCCATATGCAGTTTCTTCAATGCCCATATTTTCTCTGAAGTAGATTGGTACTGTCAGGAGCCGTCATGTCTCATAGTCATAGCAAAAAAGAAAAATTCTTAAGTTATTAAAACATTTTAAATGCCATATTCTGTAGATCTCTGAAGGGTTTGAAGATGACCTGTCTATCTAAAATATATGTTTGATCTTGAAAACACACCTAATATGACTACAAGTTCAATTGTAATGTCTAACCACTAATTTTCATTTCTATATATCCTAATAGTTGGTAATACTAACATTCAAGGATTAGCAAATTGCATTACATTGTTAAATGAGTGGTATAAATACAATATCTCGAACAAGATTAGAAATACGTGTATGGTATATTCTAACAATCTCAATCTCAATAATAATAATTTGTATACAATATAAAACAATCCAATTGAATGTAAAGTATTTAAAACTAGTAATTGTCTTTTTCTTTTCTTTTCTTTTCTTTTTTTTTAAACAAGCACCTTTTGCCTAGCCCTTTTGTGTGGCAGGAATGAGGAGTGTCTACAAGCGACACTTTACTCTGCTGCATGGTGGATTTAGCCTTTGCTAGTTTAAAAAAAAAAAAAGATTTCTAGGCTATGCGCTGCTTTGATAGAACTGCTTCTGATAGTTGATGGTACACATGACTCCAGACCCAGAGCTGGCGGTAAACTGTACCACCGCCATTTTGGGAAGCTGAGGTGGGCGGAGCCAGCAGCCACAGTGGCGGTTCAGTCTTACAAAGATGGATATTACACAGAGAATCTGGTTTATGTTGTCTTTGGGATTTTTAACTGCAGAAAAAGATTTGATCATAAAAGCTGTTGAGTTAAACAAACATGTAAATTTTAAAGGTACCTTGACTTCAAAATTTGGATATAAGGATATGTTGCTTTGGAAAAGAGTCTCTGCTTTTGTTTCCACAGAAAGCCAAAGGGGAAGATATAAAAATGACAAAAGGTAGACTATTGAATCTATTAAAAGAAAAGATAGGATAAGTAATGAAAAATTTTTGTCTGAGTTTTATCAAATGATACAGGACTTGACAATTAACCCAAAAATTTTCTTTTCAGGATCCCCTAAAGATGGAAGTAATTTTAAGAAAACAATGCCACATCCCAAAAAGGTGGGATGGGAAGTTTTTGGTCATTTAATGAGTTTTGGATATTGTCATTGTTTATGATGATTGGTTACAAGTTGTTAATTGTTAATGGTCAGGAAAAAAGCTGAACATGAAGATTAGATTCAGAGGTTTTGTTTAAAAAAGAAAAGGAAAAAGAGAAAATAGATATGAGGTAGATCACTGAATCTACCCTGAGAAAAAAGACAAATAATAGGATAAATGGGTAGATCACTGAATCTACTCTAAAAAGGAGAAGATATAAAAATGACAAAAGGTAGACTATTGAATCTATTATGAAAAGAAAAGATGGGATAAGTAATGAAAAATTTTTGTCTGAGTTTTATCAAATGTTACTGGACTGGACATTATTATAGATAATGGAGTTTTTCACCTGAATCTGTCAAATGTTAATGGACTAGACATCATTAATGTAATCTTGACTGTGTATATTGTATATACTTATTAGATATGATTTTTCTTGTATTAGTTATAACCTTTTTTTTAAATTTTAGACAAAAACAGGGGAAATGTGGTGGGTATTGTGTTCCCTGAAATATTGTGTGTTCCCCGAAATAAACATATCTGGGGTCAGAGAACAGACAGCCACTAGAACAGAGCCAGAAATGGTGGCTAGAAAATGGGAAGAGTAAGCCATAACAGAAGTTGGGCAGTGGTGGTACACACCTTTAATCCCAGCACTTGGGAGGCAGAGCCAGGTGGATCTCTGTGTGTTCAAGGCCATTTTAGAAACAGCTAAGCATGGTGATCCACACCTTTAATCCCAGAAACCCAACCTTTAACCCCAGGGAGTGGGGACAGAAAGAGAAAGGTATATAAGGCGTGAGGGCCAGGAACTAAAGGAAAAAGCATGTAGTTAGTTAAGCTTTGGAGCAACACAGTTCAGCTGAGATTCATGTGGAGGAGGACTCAGAAGCTTCCAGCCTGAGGAAACAGGATCACCTGAGGAACTGGTGAGGTGAGATAGCTGTGGCTTGTTCTGCTTCTCTGATCTTCCAGCAATCACCCCAATAGCTGGCCTCGGGTTTGGTTTCATTAATAAGAACTTTTAAGATTCCTGGTACACCCACCCCCACCCCCCCACCCCCGTGCATGACATACAAGCCTGTGCATGTATCACTTGCTCCCCAAGTGTCCAGCTCTACCCCTCACTTCATCCCACACATCATATGCTTCAGTGATGACAAATTTTTTGTAGTTCTTTCAATGAACAAGAAATTAAAACTGTAGTTTCAATTTTTGAAAAAAAAAAATCTGTATTCTTGCAAGTGTTCTTTCTTCTGTCTGAAGTGTCCTTATAGTCTTTAAGCCCTGCAGGTACTTATCATTCAGACTGAGTAACACTGCCTATCTCGAGTTGATTACCCCCTTTTAGTGTGTTTATCCCCATTCTTCCTAAATAATATTAGAATTATGTTTGCCTTTATATCCTGTTGGGAGTCTCCAAATAGGTGACACATCCCAAGCCCCACCCAGATGTTCAGCTGGGAGCTCAGCCCCACTCTTCCCATTCCAGACACCACCCAAAGAAAGCCTGGCAAGCATGGCTCTTCCCCCAAGGGCATTTAAGGCCCCCTCCTTGGTAGCAGTCTCATGGTTTCCCCTTTCCTGAGACCACCCAGGGATGCTTTGCCCAAATTAAACCTGGTTTTATTAATTCAGCTGGATTTGGCTTACTGCATCAATGGAGTTACCCACTACCAGGGGATATTTTAATTATCATATCCTATAAGCTCTGGCAGAGTTTGTTAGCTCCATTAGGACAGAGGGTGGTTATGTCATCTAACCTGAGTCTTTGTGAACTAATATTACCAAATGGCAGCTAAAACAGGTTTGTCTCAGATGTTGGCACAACTAAACTGAACCATCAACTGCTATGCCAAGCTGAACATGTACTATCATTAATTTGATTTGAAACATACAGAGTGTGCCAGTATATGCCCAAGCTACGCGTCAGAGTCACCAACAAGTGAGAAGTCTAACATTTCTGAAGCCTCCAGCAGGTGATGTGGTGGTTTGAATGAGAACAGCCCCCTAGCACGGACTGCATGGGGACCACTGCTCCTTCACAAAGGTCCAGCATTTCGACACTGCAGACCGCACTTCTCCGCACCGTTTTACTTTCATTTTTAATGGTTCTCACTATTAATGCCTTTCCCTTTGGGAAACTTTGTTTGGGCGTTGCTAAAGGATGAAAATGTGTACAATGGTAGCCTCTCCAAACAAAATACTTCTTTAGAAAAAACTTCCTGCCAGCCAGGCGGTGGTGGGCACGCCTTTAGTCCCAGCACTTGGGAGGCAGAGGCAGGCGGATCTCTGTGAGTTCAAGGCCAGCCTGGGCTACCAAGTGAGTTCCAGGACAGGCACAAAGCTACACAGAGAAACTCTGTCTCGAAAAACAAACAAACAAACAAAAAACAACCACAGAGCCAGGAATTCCAATGTGCCCTCCTAATTATACCAAGAACAGGAATGTTAAGGCCCACTTGATCACAAGGATGAACTACCTACAAATCAGATCCAGTAAGGGCAAGAGTTCAGTTCATAAATACAGAGAAATCAGAATGGTACAGTATAATGGGAAAAGAGTAAGACATCAGGACCTTCCCTTTTGTTATGAGAGGAACAGGCTCATATAGTAAGACTAAGAAGACATTGTAGTATAGTGTCTGGTCCTCAGAAGTCATTTTCCCAGGGTCAGTCATTTGGATAAGGGTCTCTATTCCCTGAGGATGCCCCCTCCCCCATTTTGAGGAAAGTTCCTGCTTGCAAAGCAGTCATTCTTCTTATCTCTAGCAAGAAGAACTTGTAGCCCTTCATTAAAATATGACTGGTACCCACTGTCAAGGTCAGGGCTAGATTCTTAAACCCTGATCACAAGCCACAACCCAGCTCACATGCTCCTTTTCTCCAGTTTAACCCTATGTGCAACTACAGAGTATCAAAGGTGCATTCTTTTTTCAAATAAATGCTACTGGCAGCCATCCTGATTTATCCTCAGATCATGTCTCCCCTCACCCCCTCCGACTCCACACATACTTTTTGAGACCTGAATCCCCCCCCACCCCAACTTCTACCAAAGCAAGTCTCCAGTGCCCCATGGGCTCATAGGTTTGAATGTTTGGTCACCAGGGAGTGGCATTATTTGAAAGGATTAGGAGGTATGGACTTGTGGAAGGAAGTATGACACTGGGGGTGGGTTTTGAGATTTCAAAAAAGCCCATTTCAAGCCCAGAGTCTCTCTTCTTGCTGCTGCTTACAGATCTAGATGTAGAACTCTCAGCTACTTCTCCAGCACCCTGTCTGCCTGCATACCACCATGCTCCCCACCATGGCAATGGTCGGTTGAACTGTAGGCAAGCCCCAATCAAAGGCTTTCCTTTATAAAAACTGCTGTGGTCATGGTGTCTCTTCATAGCAACAAAACTCACTAAGACAAGTGATCTCTTCAACTTGATGACTTCTATTTTCACTCACATTCAGCTACTGTCAATGCCGAGAATTTCTCTAAGATCTCAAAGTGAAACAAGACCTATTTTGACCACAAATTTCTTTCCCTTTATGGCACCTACCCCACATTTTCTTACATGCTTATTTTGCTGGTCTGTGTTAGGATTCCGGCCACTCCTCCAGCTATATGACTGCACATATGCAGTTCAGTAGCCAAACTAGGGGTCTGCATCATTGCACAATGCGCGTAGCACGGTCACTCAATCTGTGCATGCGTGGTGTAGCTCATATGAGACTGTGCAGGGGAATCCATAAGATCACAAAAGCCTCCCCACTCTTCTTCTTCCTTCTCCTTCCCACTCTCTCTCTCTGTACTTGTCTTCCACAGGCCTGGTCACACTATCTTCCGTCCCTCTCCTCTCCCTTCTAATAAAACTGCTCTGATAATGAGTTTTGTCATGTCTTGTGGCTTTTCTTGCAAGGTAACATTGCGCCTCCACACCACTTATTAGATCCAACGGTCTGGCCAGGCCTCCTATATTCACTCTAAACTTCATAACCAAGTTTCATCCATACTTACACTGTCACCTGAGAAAACTAGGCCGTGCAGATAAAACAATATATGTGCTCTTTTTATTTCAACTTCCCACTAAGCAAAACACATTTGTTTTTTATTCTATTTGCTAAGCCTGGCCCAGACAATTCAGACTATTTTTCTTTATGTGTATCTCTCCTAAATGACTTCTCCCCTGAACTTCTCCCCATCCCATGCCAGCTATTGTTTCCTTCTGTAAGACCTAGGGAAAGAGATGCCCCTAGATGCTTTCCAAAGATGACTTATCTAGATATCATTCTTGTCATGTTCTTTATTACCCTAATCCATTCCTTTCATATCTTGATCTCGCCTCCTACCTTGGCTTCCCTGATCCTAACTCAAGCTGCATTTTCAATTCTTTCCATTTATGAACCATTACTTCTTTATTCCCTTTGATCTGCAATCTAGATTCTCCCTCCACAAACAGATCTTCCACATCGCCAGTTTCCTCCTTATCCATTGTTAGTAATGTGGGGCTGTCCCAATCTCTCCATTTTATGTAAAGCTACCGCCAACATTACCACTTCTTTCCCCTTCTGAGTCTCTTGGTCCTTAAGCTGCTGCACGCTGCCTCCCGTTTCTCTGGTACAATCTGTTCCAGTGTTTTCCCAGGCAAAGCCTCAAAAGTCATCTAACAGGCTGCCTCATTCCACACAACTTTCCTGATGATAACCATTTACTGGAATGACAACTCCTAAATCATGGCATGTTCTCAACTTATTGACCACATTTTTGACACAGATAGGTTTTATATTAAGTAGTAGATTACAATGAATATCTTATAAAATTGGATACACTTTAGTCATTTAATTTTTTAAAAAGAAGTTAATAAAGAAATCTATTAAAATATATATGCAAATATTTTAATTTAAAACATAATTACAGTTTTAATCATATACTCATTAAGCATAGTCTGACTAAAAAATTCTTGAGTAAGCTACCCACACTGCACTGGATGAAAATTTCAGTCTTATTTTAAAAATCACAGCAGAAATATACATGTATGACACAACAGAACCCCTTTCCCAAAATCTTTTCTAATTTTTGAATATATTATTTATGCCAAAATTGAAAAGCTCATTAACTATGTTAAGTTTTCCAAAGGGTTGCAATCCTAATTTTTTACAATTGTCCTTAACAGTGAGGTTCTGTTTTTATCTAGTATTTGAGCATGTAGTACATATATAGCAGAGGTGGTTTTGTGAGCTGACACTTTTCCTGTCTAAGTATTCAGTTCTACTTATGGAAATAGGTATCTGGGAGAGTGGCCAATGGCCTCCTCTAAGTATTCAACAAGCTATGGGTATTAGGTGGTATGTTTTCCAGTGAAAAAGACTAGTGGTTGCTTTGCCAAAGTACTTAAGCTGAAGGTTAAAAGGCAAATGTAATATATTAAAATCATGTTAAGTCAAGAATTGAACAGTGAGACAGGAATATCCAACCCTAAATTTCTGTTCCTTTCCAGTGACTTAAGAGTAATTTTAAAAATTCATATATGGGATAATAACCTGTGAAGAGGCCCCAAAATATCTTGACCACACAGCAGCCATGACAGACTTAGGGGTCTAGACACAGCTTCTGTAACAGGCTTACTAGCAGGCAAGACTCAGATCCAGGAAAAGCCTTAAGCTGATAACACCCAGGGGTGAGGAAGGACCTGACATCCCAAACATTCCAACCATTAGATAAGGTGGCCAGATGTCCTTGAGTCTAGCACACACCTGTTTTTGTTTTACAGATACCCCTAGACAAGTGTCAGCCAATCAGGGTCCTGGACCCTAGAAATCCCCTCACCCCCACCTCTGCTATGATGAAAACTCTGCCCCACTTGAGCTCAGGGCCCTCTGCTCTCACTGCTGTGTCAGACAGACAGAGGGACCAAGCTCTGGAGCTGGAAATGAAGGCGGTTTGCTTTTACATGCGGGATTCGGTCTCTGTGGTAGTCTTTTGGAGGTCCCTGAGATCTGGGCATAACAAACCTACTTTTAAAATTAGGGGCTGAAGGGATGGCTTGGCAGTTCAGAGTACTTGTTGCTCTTACAGAGGACCTGAGTTTATTAGCCACATGGCAGCTCACACAACCTTCTGTATCTCCAGTTCCAGAGGACCCAATACCTTCTCCTCTGACCTCTGAGAGTACTGTACACACATGATGCACATACGTCCATGCTGGTAAAATATTCTTTCATATAAAATAAAATAGGCCTAAACACCTGAGTCTGATCCTTTGAAGGACAGGTATGCTAGCAAATGCCTTTAATTCCAGCATTGAGGAGGTAGAGGTAGATGTATCTCTGTGAATTCATAGCCAGCCTGGTCTACTCAGCAAGTTCTAGGCCAGCCAATATGCACATAATGTGTGTGGGTGGGTAGGTAGGAGCAAAACAACTTGACCACAGCTGCCATGACAGGCTTAGAAGCCCAGACACAGCTTCTGGCAGGCAATGCCTGGACCCAGGAAAAGTCATAAACTGACCCCACCCAGGGAGGCCTGCATCTAAAAGGAAATACCTGACATTCCAAACATTTCCTATACCCCTTGACAAATGTCAGCCAATCAGGGTCCTGAACCCTGGAAATCCCCTCACCCCAACCTCTGCTGTGATAAAAACCTTACCCTTCCTGGGCTCCAGGCTCTCTACTGCGTTGGACAGAGAGCCCAAGCTCTGAGCTTGAAAATTAGGGCTCTTTGCTTTTACATATGGGATTTGGTCTCCATGGTACTCTTTTGGGGAGTCTCTGGGATCTGGGCATAACAATAAATAGTAAGACACTATCATCCATAAAATTAAATGAAATCTATTTTTAACTGGACAGGGTGGCATATGCCTATCATTCCAGCTTCTGAGACAGAAGGCACATAAATTTTGAGGCAGCCTACCTAATTTAGTGAAACTGTCTAAACCATTTAAAAAAATAATAAAAAAATTAAAAGGGGACAGGGTGGAGCTCAGAAGGAGAGCACCTTTCTACCATGCATGAGGCCCTTTGTTTAGTCCTTAGTAACAGACTCCAGATCTGAAAAAAATTCTGTCCTTTCGCTACTGTTTAATACTTGCTCTGCAGATGGATCTGGTGAAATGTATACGTTGTACAAAATTAACGTGTGTATAAACAAGATATTTGCACCTAACTTGAATCATGCCACCAAGCAATATGCAGTACTAGCTAACCTTTGGCAGGGAGCTGGTCTCAGAAGGACACACTAAACAGAAGCTCCGGGGAGATACAAGTGAAGCCGACACTTTATGTAACGTGTGCCCTACTTGTCTTCTCTATCAACTTCATTGGGCTTCCCCAGCTCTTAATGTTACATAAGAAATGCCAAACAAGAGGCAAAGTACCATTTTATGAAGACTTCAAATCTTAGTTCCAACAACCGGTGAAAAACAATACCCATAAATCGGGACCCCACTTAAACAAGAACAATGAGAGCATGACAATACATGCTATCACATGGTCACGTACCGTTACCTTTCACAACTGTCTATGAGCTTGGTCATGGGAGTGAGTGGGACAGAAACTTAGACAAAAGAGTCTATTCAGTGCAGCCACAGGAGGAATATGCCTTTATGACCTTTGTCTGAAAGAACAATCATTTTTCTGAAACATCCTAACAGGTAAGACACACAGGCAATACTAACCATAAACATACTGGAAAACTTAACTCATTCAGTAAACCTAAAGGCAAGGCAAACTTACAAGGGGAATAACAAGCACGCAACAGACCACAGAGAGTAGACCAGTAATTTACCTTTCCTTTCGCTTGGTAAGAGTCTCTAGGAATAGCAGTTTCTAGAATTAGTGAAGATCAACTGAAAGAGGCCATCCTGGAAGGATGTCTGTGGTTTCTACATGACCAGGGTGGTGCTTTGCTCAGGAATGTCTTCCATGGCTTCAGGCATTTGAACAACTTAGTTCCCAGTTGGTGACAATGGCCGTGAAGGTTTGGGGAGATACAGCCTTGTTGAAGGAAGTACATCACTAAGAGCAGGCCTTGAGAGTTTCTAACATCAACCCACATGTCTATGATAAAAATGTGACCTCTTGGGCTGGAGAGATGGTTCAGAGGTTAAGCACTAGCTCTTCTTCCAGAGGTCCTGAGTTCAATTCCCAGCAACCACATGGTTTCTCATAACCATCTACAATGAGATGGTGTCCTCTTCTGGCATGCAGACATAAATTCAGACAGAACATTGTATACATAATAAATAATAATCTTTAAAAAAAAAAGAAAGAAAACTAAATGACTTATAACCTCAGCCTAATTAAAAAAAATGTGACCTCTCAGCTTCCTGTTCCAGACTCCTCTGCCATTATGTACTCTCGCTCTGGAAACAAATAATCTCTCCATTCTATAAAGTACCTTAGTCATGGTGCTTCAACACAGGAACAAGAAAGTAACTAATATGACCAAGTGTAGGGCAACATGGCCAAGAATGACCCTCTGTGTCCCCCTTCAAAAGCCCCTTTAAAATAGAAAGTAACACTGTTTTGCTCTTCAGAATCTCAGAATATGTTTCATCAAAATCTTTAATTTTGCAGATGGAGGAACCAAGCCCAAAGTCAGAAGACTAATCAAAGTCACAGAACAGTCCGAGAACAGGACCAGCTCTGACAAGGCAGACTTCTGGGAAGTTCATGAGACTATTAGGCATATCCTGAGCTTCCTTCCCATCTCTTCTTCTTGTGACCTAGATGCACTCTGAACAGCAGAAACCAGTTTCTGAAACTCTAAGCCTCAATAGCTCAGAGTTAGCACTCCACCTTCTTACACTACTTAGCACAGAGCCTCACGTGGTACCTGTGCTCCAGGTAAACCAGGATTTCAAACTTGTGAATAAAAAAAACCAACCAACCAAACAAACAAACAAAAAACCAAAAAAACCTTACATAGATAGTATTATGCCAACTTCTGCTTTTTTTGTGACAAGTATCCCTAGCTGTCCTAGATCTTGCTCTGTCGATCAGGCTGGCCTCAAATTCACAGAGATTCACCTGCCTCTGCCTCCTGAGTGCTGGGATTAAAGGCGTGCCCAACTATTGCCCAGCTCAACTTCTGCTTTGTAACATAAACTCTTGCTTAAAAGAAAGGGAATTAGTTCTTTTCCTTATCACCAAGCTAGACCATCTGGCAGGATCAACCCTCAACTACCATAAGTGAAGAATTAAACACAGAATTACCTTTGAAGGTTTCAAGCTCCTTCCTGTAAGAATAGAGAAAAGAATAGAGAAATTTAAAACAATTCCTTCCCATGGAAAATTGCTCTTGCATTATACTAACAGTTTATGGCCATAAAATACACAGAATAGCTTAGGATGTTTATATGTCAACTATACACCATTGAAAATATCAGCACAATTAGACTAAATAATGATTTTCATTTCTGTTCTTACCATCTAATGACTCAAAAACTCTACTAAAATTTAAGTTACAAAAACAAAATTTAAGAATACAGAGAACATTCAATGCCATATGTGTTCTATCTCACACAAAAACAATTTAGAAAAGCTCTTATTATAATTCCGATAAATGTTTTGTTGTGTTTTGATTTTTGTTTTTTTGAGACAGGATTTCTCTGTGTAGCTTTGGAGCCTGTCCTGAAACTCATTTTGTAGACCAGGCTGGCCTTGAACTCACAGAGATTCACCTGCCTCTGCCTCCCGAGTGCTGAGATTAAAGGCAATTTTGATAACAATTAAACAATAGATTTCTAAGGTCTTTAATTAAAAATTTTCCAGAATATCGAAGTAGTTATTTCCCCATTTAGTAGCAAAGAAGAAAAGTGAGAAAAAAATACAAAGGACTTGACATTAAGAGTTCACATTGCCCCAGAAGAGCCACATACCTCTAGGCATCTTCTGGTTTGCTGAATGTCAATGTCAATTATGGATGCTAACATGCATAGTTTCCTGGGGCAACACACAGTGGAAGAAATAACAATGCTACATAAAAGCAACACTTTGTTTCAAAGAAGCCACAGCAAGTTACATTCCAGTTTTCTCTTATAATTTTGTAATTATATGTTTTTCTTTGCATCAATATTAATAAAAAGGAAACTGTGAGGAAGTAAGTTTCTTTAGTAAAGACTAGCTATCCTGGCGTATAAGACCATCTGTCATTTACAATCTAGGTCTTACTAAAAATGTTCTGAACTCAACTCAACACCCCAAGCTCCTAATTACAATGCTACTTGTGAAGGCAATACAGACTCCATCTTAGGGAAAGGCCACCATCTCAGACCACCTGCTATACTCAGTTCCAGGAAGGACCTCCAGGAACGTGCAATGACAACTCTAAAGGATACATAGCAGTATGCTCCTGCAGACATTCTGTTTGTGGTTTATGGCCCTTGAAGATATCTAGATAATCCTGGTGAGCAGCTCAGATAATCCTGCTCAGCAAGTTGTGGTTCCCCAGAAAACTTCTAACCCAATGGTTTCAAATGTGGTTTCACACCCAAAGTCTAGACCAATAGTTTAAAAAAAAAAATCACCTTGCCCCATATTCCTTCTACTCAATCCCAAATTGCCAAAGCATGTAATTCCCAGCTTGTAGTTTTTCCATGTAAAAATTCTCTACCCCTGGGCTTGCCACTGCTGCCTCATTTCCCTCCATCTGCTGTGCTGTGGCCCAGGTTCGAATCTGACAATAAAAGGACCCTTATGTGCTTGCATCAGAAACCGGCTCCTTGGTGGTCTCTGGGGATTTCAAGAAACAAGTACAGCATGCTCACTGGCCTTGTAGGACCAAGAGGATCCATCTTTGCCCCAAAAGCACCCTGGGTTGGGGGAGGGGCAGATTTGCATTTACAAGCTAGCGAAGTGTTTGTCAAACAAATACAGTCCCTGTGAGATGGTAAGCTCTTCACAGAAGGGCTAGTTGGCATGAGGTCACTTATCCAACTCAAGAGAATATTTGTGCAACTAAGGCACACACAGAAGCACTGCATCTCTGGGTTTCATCTGTTCTTCGTGAGACCCAAAATGCAGTGTGAAACGGACTCCATCACATACAAAGATCTGTTTGACACTTTAGTACATCTGCCCTTTTCAGGTTTAATACTGCCTGGAAACCACAAATGTTGACACAAATGACACAATCGTTACTAGAGATGATTTAGAGAATCACAAGGACTTTTATACATTCCTGATGAACAACAGCCCCAAGTACTTCAGGTATGCTACGAAACCCTCTGCCACTGACCTACACACACCTCCAGTCCTAGAATGTGTTAACTATAATTCTTGCTTGATAATTGTTTTATGTAATTTTACTATGTTAAAGTTAAAAGCTTCCCTTTTGAAATAAAGGGGGGGGGGGAGTGCTGGGGATGCTGCAAATATGTTGCTCTGATTGCCTGATAAATAAAACGCTGATTGGCCAGTAGCCAGGCAGGAAGTATAGGGTAGGCAGGATAAGGAGAGAGAGAATTCTGGGAGGTGGAAGGCTGAGTCAGGAGACGTTGCCAACCACCACCACCATGAAAAGCAAGATGTAAGGTACCAGTAAGTCACAAGCCACGTGGCAACTTAAAGATTAATAGAAATAGGTTACTTTAAGATATAAGAACTAGATAGCAAGAAGAACTAGATAGGCTTGGGGAAAGGTTTTTGTTTTTGTCTTTTAGGAGAATGAAGGCTAAGGAATCTGAAGAACACTGGACAAATGAGACATTTGAAGAAAAAGGACAAATTATCTAGAAAAAAGGTCCCAAGAAAGAATAAAATGGCCTATTGGTATATCATCTATAAAATTTTATAAGTCTTCCTAAATGTTTGTTTCTGCTCTTCTCTAAAGAAATATAATACAGGCTGGGGATTTAGCTCAGTGGTAGAGTGCTTGCCTAGCAAGCACAAGGCCCTGGGTTCAATCCTCAGCTCCAAAAAAAAAAAAAAAAGAAATTTAACACTATTGGTCTTCTTGTAGTCTCAGTTCAATTAAAATTTAAAGCTGGCTTTGGAGTTGGAGAATGGCTATCTCCTTTAAACTCAAGCATATTGTTAATTAAAAGGAAAATGCACACTCCCTGTATCATGCCAGAAGAGAGAATCATCTTCTGATATGGGACAGGAGAAGAACCAAATTAATTAAGGGACTATTCTATTACTACTAATCTCAATTCTTTGATTCTATTCTGATTCTTTAAACTTTTCTTAAAGTATAGATTTTATATCAAAATTTACACACACATTTTAAACTTTGTTAAGATAATAATGGTCATATAGAGTACTAACTAATTCTAGAAAAAAGGCTTCGATTAGCTGCCTATACATGTCTTTGTGTTCGAGTCTCTTTTCAGTTTTCTGCAGGAAATCACGGCCAGGCCTAACATCAACTGAAATCTCCAGGAAGAAGATGGGGCCCCACAATGACAATAATTCCACATGGACAATAACAATACCACTAAGCTGACAAACATCATCTACAGATCAACTTTGGACTACAAAGTGCTCAGAGCAATTTTGAGATGGTTAGCCGAGATGATCCAGTTTCAAAGATTACTTGAATAAGGACTTTAGATAAGCCCCGAACTTTGGCGTTATGCTCAAACTGGACAACAAAGGATATAGCTACCTTTTCTATAATTTGACAATTAACCCAAAATTTTTCTTTTCAGAATAAAGATAGCTTTGCCCACATCCAGCAAGAAGCAATTTTAAGAATATGACACCCGCATTCCCAAAGAGGTGGTGTGGGGCGGGTGGTTTTTTTGGTCTCTTAATGGGTTATGGGTCTGGGATAATTTTCATTGTTTAGGAGGGTTGGCTACAAGTTGTTGTTAAGGGTTAGAAAAAGCAAAGGAGATTAAAGATTCTTGTTTTTTTAAAAAAAGACAATTACTAGTTTTAAATACTTTACATTGGATTGGATTTTTTTAATATTGTATACAAATTATATATATATATATATATATATTGAGATTGATATTGTTAGAAAATGCCATACATATATTTCTAATCTTGTTCAAGATATTGTACTTTAACAATATAATGCAATTTGCTGATCCTTGAATGTTATTATTACCAACTATTAGGATAAAAAGAAATGAAAGTTAGTAGTTAGATATTACAATTGAACTTGTAGAAATATTAAGTGTGTTTTCAAGATTGAGCAGATATACTTTAGACAAACAGGTCATCTTCAAACTCTTCAGAGATCTATAGAAAATGGCATTTAAAATGTTTTAATAGCTTAGAAAATTGTTCTTTTTTGTTATGACTATGAGAATTGAAGAAATTGCATATGGAGTTAACTTTCATTGTGGCAAAAGTTAGCCAATGAACAACAAAGTATCCTCGAATCAACTGCTGACAAACAGGACAAAACGGACAGACAAGACATGAAACAAAGGACTACCAATTCTTGCCAAAACAAGTGCGGTTGTGGCTTTAACAAAAGCATCTTCTGAGGCCAGGACAATATGGCACCATCCCTGAAGTGGCCTTTGCAATCTGGAAAAGGTACCGTGCCCTTTTCTTCAAAGGCAGCTGAACAGGTAGTGGACTGATGACTTCTGATGTGCAGTGGAACAGCAGTTGAAACAGTTATTCTTGAAGAGTAACTAAGCTCACACCTCTCAATAGTAGACTGGCATTTAACAGAGGGATATAGAGAAGAACAAGATGCTGAGATGAAGCCACTTATACACAGCCAAGTAGAATGGACAGCTGAATAAAAAAAAAACATCAACAATTTCCAGAATTGAAAATCCTGAATCATGACATGACACTAGTGGGATTCAGGTGTTTCTGGTACATGGACTGCTCTCACCAAATGTGAGGTCAAACTGTTGACTTTGTATACATCCTAGTTCACAAATGAGTCTGTCAGATACGCTAAGCCTTTAGACTGAAGATATGCTCCAACACTGCGGAGAAACCTCAGGTGACTGTCCAGGCAGCTGGCTGTTTCTGTCAACTCACATTTTTTATGGAAGCTGCTTGCATGCACTTCCTGTTTTTATTTTTTATTAGGTAGTATTATTTCCTTCTTGGGTCTCTGAGGGAGTTAAAGATCAGTTAGTTATAGTTATAGTTTTCCTTGTTAAGAATTTCAGAAAGGAAACTCACTGAAGAGGTGTAAGTATATAAATTTGAAAGATGTTATAAGATAGTTCTGTTAGTAATATAAGTTAGGATAGAAAGTGAATCAGGTACATTTTGGACTTACCAAAATACAATAGATAATGGAATTATTTTCTCTGAATTTGCCAAATACAAATGGACTAGACATTGTTTAGGTATTTATTACTTGTATATATGGTATATAGTTATTGATAGTTATTGTACTTTTGTATATAGTTTTTCTTATATTAGTTATAACTTTTTTCTTTTTATTAAAATAGAAAAGGGGAAATATGGTGATAGTTTATTTGTACTGAAATGTGATTTCATTTGTATGTTAATAAATAAAGTTGCCTGGGGGTGAGAGCTAACAGCAAGCCATAGCAAGAGCCAGGCGGTGGTGGCGCACATCTTTGATCCCGATCACATGACAGACAGATCTCTGTGTGTTCAAGGATACAGCCAGCATGGAGACACACACCTTTAATCTCAATACCAACATAGAAGACCTGGAGGTCCCTATAGACAGGCAATGATGAGGAGGTCACGTGGTTAGGTTTACAACCAATGAGAAGGCAGAACAGAAAGTCAATAAAAAGACACACATGGAGTAAGTTTCTTGCTGAGCGGCAGGAAGGGTAAGAAGGAGGTTTTAAGTCTCAGCTCTTACTACTGCTCTGACCGCTTGGGCTTTAACTCTGCATTTGGCTCTGTGTTTCTTATTTAATAAGGTTGTTACATCTACAATTAGGTCAAACAGTTTAAATAATATAAGCATCTGTGTGGGGTTTTTTTGTTTTTGTTTTTGTTTTGTTTTTTTGGAGACAGAGTTTCTCTGTGTAGCTTTGGAGCCTTTCCTGGAACTCAGTCTGTAGCCCAGGCTGGCCTCAAACTCACAGAGAGATCCGCCTGCCTCTGCCTCCCGAGTGCTGGGATTAAAGGCATGCGCCACTACTGCCCTGCATATCTGGGTATTTATTTGGGTATGAGTGGCTGTGGGTCTGAGCAGGACTGGAGAAAACTCCAACTACAAGAATGGGAGTCATTCTATGTGGCATTCAGAAGATGGAGAAGCAATATTCTAAAATAGTTTTTTGTTTTTGTTTTTAAGATTCACCATTAAAAGCTAAAATTCAAGACGTCTCTCATACACAGGATGGTAAAAATGGTGTGGCACCCCCTATAGCTAGATTCTTTCCATACTATATTGTCTCAACATTCACAATCCAATAACTGCCTGATCTGTCTTTCTTCTCTGGGAGGATAGGGGAGATAAACAGTTCTCTTATAAGGGAAAGCCATCTGAAAGTTCAGGAAATGGGTCCAAGTGGCTTGCATTCCCTAGACAAAAAGCAAAACCTAACGTAATGTTAAAAGAATTTCTTATACTGGGCTGGCAAGATGGCTTGCTGCCAAGCCTGATGACCTGAGTTCTGACCTGACCTCTGGAACATACATGATGAACTGACTCCCACAAGTTTTCCTCTGACTTCCATACCCATGCTGTGGCATGTGCAGATATGTGTGCGTGCACACACATAAACAAACAAACAAAAATAAATAAATAAACAGAATGAAAGATGTGACTCAGTGGTAGAACATCTAACATGTCCAAGGCTCTGGGTTCAATTCTGAACAAGACAGACACAGACAGACAGACAGACAGACAGACAGACACAGACACAGACACACACACACACAATTGTTTTTTCTCATACCTCAGGAAGACTGAAAAGTTTCTAAAGAATTCCAGGTACAGCTGGGTGTGGTGGTAGAAACTTATAATCCTTGCGTTTAGGAGGTTAGGAGAGGAGGACCAAGAGTGTGAGTCTAGCCTAGGCCACAGAGCAAGGACCCATCTTAAAACCATTCACATTATCATCATGGTCGTCATCATCTTCATCATCATCATCCATGGTCTTAATTAAGATCCATGACCAAGAGACCTGACTTCTACCAATTAAGACTTAAGTCCTGAGAAGACCCAGAGTGTTTGCAAGGCTGACCCAGTTTCCTCCTGAGGATATTGTCAGTGACCTAACCTAGTTCACAGAAGAGAGAAGCACAGAATATCACAAAACACTTTCAAAAGCATTCCTAAAGTGCATCCACCAATACTGATTGCTCTGTTATCCAGACCTTCAGGTAAAAGAAAGCTAAACTGGCTACTGCTTTTAAATTTTACTATGAAACCCTTCTCTTAGGGGCATTCTGGATTTCACAAAAATGAGAAAAGTGACAGTATAATTAGTTGCACTTCTATACAGGGATTTTCTTTCAAGACCAGCAGGCTCATCTAAAAACAAGTCAAAAGATAGCTGAACTAATACCTATAATCCCAGCACCAAGAAGAGTCTGAAGCAGGAGGACTGCTGTGAGTTCAAGGCTAGTCTGGCAATGGTTTAAACGTTAAAGAAAAGAAAGAAGCTGGGCAGCGGTGGCACACGCCTTTAATCATAGCACTGGGGGAGGGGAGGAGATCTCTATGAGTTCGAGGCCATCCTGGGCAATAGAGCAAGATCCAGGTGTAGCTGGAGTTTTCTCTCCGGTCCAGTCCCACCAAGCCCCGGCAGTCTGACAGCCCACTTATAAAATAAATGCACAGACGCTTATATTATTTAAACTGTTTGGCCTAATGGCTCAGGCTTCTTGCTAGCTGTTCTTGTATCTTAAATTAACCCATTTCTATTAGTCTATAAGTTGCCATGTGGCTTGGCTTACCGGTACCTTACATCTCACTTGTTATGGTGGCGGCTGGCAGCCTTCCTGTTCCCAGAATTCTCTTCTCTGCTTGTCCTGCCTATACTTCTTGCCTGGCTACTGGCCAATCCGCATTTTATTTATACAGAGTGATATCCACAGCATCTAGGACAGGCACCAAAACTACACAGAGAAACCCTGTCTCAAAAGGCCAAAAAAAAAAAAAAAAAAAAAGAAGCAAGAAAGAAAAGAAAAGGAAGGGGAGAAAGGGAAGGGAAGAAACAGAAGATGAGAAGGAAGGCTAGAAGCCTGGCTGAACTATACAGCACAGCAGAACATTCCAGAGGACCTGGAACAACAAGATAAAAAACAAGAGAACAAGAGGCTTCCAAGTTAGTTGGCCTTGCAATTACAGTAGCTCCACTGTCAATCAGCAACCCAGAATGGTCTTCACTCCAGGAGAGCAGGACACGTCTCCACCCAAGTACCACCCAAGACAGCAGCCTGACCTACCTGTGGAGGTCTGAATTGGCCCCCATAGGCTCATATAATTGAACTATTTGAAAGGATTACAAGGATTATGAGGTGTGGTATTGTTGGAATGGTTATGGCCTTGTTGGAGGAAGTATGTCACTTGGGGTGGGCTTTGAAGTTTTAAAAGTCCATGCCAGGCCCAGTTCTTTTTCCCTGACTACATATTAGGATGTAGTCCTCAACCTGCACCTGCCTGCCTGCCACCATATTCACTATGATGAAAATGGGCTCAGTAGCACTATCTTCATGTTCTACGCAGAGGTATCTGGGCAGTCATATTATTTTCAGATGATTAAGTAAGTAGAATTGAAATGCTTTCTTTTGGATTGTTTTGTATTATAAACTTTAATGAATGCAGAAAATACCTTCTCAAAATTTAGTAGTGAACTCTGAAACTAAAAAATAGCATGAAACTCAAAAGCTACTATTTCCAAAGGGTAAAAAGGACATTTAAATATTTCTCTATAGGGGTTAAGCTGAGGGCAAAATAAAAAACAAAAACAAAAAACAAAACAAAAAATGAAGTGCCACATTAATAAATATATCTGGAAAGTGTTAGAAGCAGTGTATATGTAGAAATCAACTAAATCAGACTCATAGATGCAAACTTAAGAGGATGGAGCCAGGGGACAAATGCCTCCTTAAACACAATGACCTCATGGATAGAAGCACTCTTTAAATACCAACCTGCGCCGGGCGGTGGTGGCACATGCCTTTAATCCCAGCACTCGTGAGGCAGAGGCAGGCGGATCTCTGTGAGTTCGAGGCCAGCCTGGTCTACCAAGTGAGTTCCAGGAAAGGCGCAAAGTTACACAGAAAAACCCTGTCTCGAAAAACCAAAAACAAACAAATAAATAAATACCTGCCTGCTCCTAGGACAATCCATAATAATAAGTTAACATAAAATATCACATTCAAAAGGATGACTTGTAAAATTCACTGAAAATGTTTAGGAACATTTTTCAAAGCTACGATCAGCAGTCTTTTTTATATAGGACTATAAACAAGGATTCCTGAGAATGGTGCTTGCAAAAACTGACCGACTGATTGCAGTAGTGTGGAGGAGAGGGTGGAATTAATCAGCAGGCTCCAGAGCCTAATAACCTCATCTTGAACTAGTTTTAGTCGCCTGAACAGCCATTTTTTGCCCGCTTCTGTGTGTGAACTAACATCCCATGACTACAAGATAAAAAACCTTTTGGAATTTGTTAACTTAGCAGCCCCCTAGTTTCCACCAACTCAAAGCTAAGTGTATCACAGACAGCATCTGAAGCCTGTAGGAGAGAGTTCCCCGACCTTGCTGTGACCCTCTCTCTGATGTACCCACCGTATTTTGAAATTGCCTTGATTTATGGCTTTCTTTGTTCTGCTATATTATACAACTCCATGAAACTACTTGCACAGGGGAACAGGAAGCCTGGGGTGACTACACTCCATGTTTCCCAGGCTCCAGAATAACCTTCTCTTAATCCCTTTGAGGTGAGGGCTATTTCTTTTTCTTTGTCATCAACAGGACAAAATTAGAAGGATTCCTTCATCATGGCAGGTATACAGATCCTACAGTAACCACTTGTTCCAGGAAGGTTCTCACCACACCTCTCTGAGTAAGAACCACCAACCATTCATCTCCACCTTCCCAGTGGCTTGGTTGGAGTCTACCAAGATGTAGTATCATCTGAAAAACATGTCCCCTTACTGCACAGTGAGTTGGTAGCTAATGGACCAGAAGGTAGGATGATACTGAGCAGTATTAAGTGATAAGACCCAGAGCTCTTACGCTATTAACATGTAGTCTTTGGCATCTAGAATTACAGGTTAAGTCTAAATCTGACCTAGCTTCATGCCAGTCACCTGAGATAGTTTAGCCCTACCAGAAAGTTACCTGATAGACCACTAAGTCTACTGGAGACCAGAGTCATGAACAGGAAACTCACTCAGAGCAACCTCAAACCTTTTGCCAGCATCTGCTTTGTGTTAGAACACTGTTAAAAATAAGTTGAAAGCCACAATTAACCAAACATGAAATAGAAAACCTAACATAAGGCAGCATGGACTTATTGAGAAGGCACTCTGTGATTGCCATGCAGTTGACTGGCTAAACATACTTACTATAATACCATTAAAACAGTTTCTGTCATCTGTGTATTGCTGAGATTTTTAAATTCAAAATTTTACCTGGTTAGCCAGATTTTGAATGAAGGAAGTACCCAACCCTCCCAATATTGCCAATCAATGGTCCATCATTTCAGCACTGTAGTTTCACCATCCCACCAGGAATGACATACCCTTCAAGTTTGGTGTGGTTGAGACAAGAGGAGGAAAAGAAAATGGAATGGAAAAATCAAGAACTTCCAGCCCCTACAGCCAGATGTGTCCCTGGACAAATGACTCTCCTCGGCCAGTCTTTGATCTTCATTGTGACAATCTACCTGCAGCAGTCAGTGTCCTGAGAAAGCTGAGGTTCTTCACACTCCAGGCACCCCAGAGCACGGATGGCTCTGTCAGGAGACATCCAGAGGGACTAGTTCAGGGACTCTGCTATAGTCTAGAGCTGCCTGCCCCTTCCTGGCTCTACAACCCATGGCACGTCGTTCACCTCCTCCAGTCTTGCTTCTCCTCTTGGTAAGGAAGACTGCACCTACTTGGAGAATTCTGTAAGTTCACTTAGGTTTCAGAGATGAGGACTGAGCTAAATCCCCAGCCCTGATTAAATACGTTTTAAATATCACTATTATAATTTATTTTTATCTTTAAAATAATAAGAAATTTAATCATAGCTAAATTTTAGAAAACTGAACTATCATAATAGTAATAAAATCAGACTAAGGGAAAGATTATTGACAGGATTCCACTATAACTGAAGAAGTTACCAAAATGTGGGTCTCAACTCAAAAGGTCTCTAATAAGACACAAAGCGAAGACAGACTTATAGAAACAGTCTGGACTGAGAAATGAGTAGAGCTGACAGAAGAGGAGAAAGGGATTACCAAGACGCCTATGACTGTGGGCTTCGTGACTCTGTAGAAGGCAGAATGGGAACAGTCAAGTTTTGTAGTGGAAGAAAACTTGGAGCTTTGGTGATCTTGAGATGTTCGCTGGATTTCAAAGTACAAGTGTATAGAAGGTACAAAGATGCCCACACTGAAGCCTAGGATCACCATGTTTGTGGTAGATGAGCAAGGTTATGTAAAAACTCCTAGAGCCTGGCAGTGGTGGTGCACACCTTTAATCCCAGCACTCGGGAGGCAGAGGCAGGCAGATCTCTGTGAGTTCGAGGCCAGTCTGGTCTATAGAGCGAGATCCAGGAAAGGCACCAAAACTACACAGAGAAACCCTGCCTCAAAACAACAACAACAAAACTCCTAGAGAGGGCACAGGAATGGGAAGTGGAAGGAATCACTACCAGAAACCATGAGTCATCAACAATGGAACATTTATAAGGAAACTAAAACTTACAATATAAAAAATGTAGTTTAACAGTGCTGGAGAATTAACATTTAAGAACATCTTACATTTATTCTCTGTTAGTATTGGACACAATATTTATATACTCTCCATCAAGAAATATTTTAACTATCATATGCCATGCACCTTGTTCATTCATTAGTCTTCTTTTCAAGAGGCATATTAGTAGATATCAGGTAAAATAATATTTTACCTTCCTTTAACTAGTCCATTATTTATCTTTAAGTGTACTTTCCAAACTCCATTAATCCACATAAAAGCATGGATCATCCCAAGATTTCCCACATTCTTACTGCAATAATTTTGAGAACTACTTATCATTTCTATTTTCTCTTCTTAAATGTGTTATTTTATGACAATGTATTTCTTTCATTTTTTTAAAGATTTATTTATTGATTATGTATACAGTGCTCTATCTGCATGTACACCTGCAGACCAGAAGAGAGCAATAGATCTCATTACAGATGGTTGTGAGCCACCATGTGGTTGCTGGGAATTGAACTCAGGACCTCTGGAAGAACAAGCAGTACTCTTAACCGCTGAGCCATCCCTCCAGCCCTAGACAATGTATTTCTTAATCAGTATAAGGACAAGAACGGTCATACACAAAACACGATGTGAAACTTCAAGAGAAACAAAATGATGCTCAATTAGGGAGAAATGTCCCTCTGTGGAAGCTAGTACCATATATGGATTCATGTCCTTTGAAATAGTGACAGTGACATTTTCCCAAGCCAGAACTAAAGACTAGAAAGAGTAGAGGGAGCCACAGAAAATCTAAGCCATTATTGCTGTGCTTGAGATGGTGAGGGCTGGTCTGGAGCGAAAGGGAGGGGCCCTCAGCTCTCTGGTTCCCTGTATAGTTGTTTCTTTGTCACTGATGTCAGAGCAGCAAGGCAGATGTAATGCACAGACACCCGGTACTGACCACATGCTGCTGAGCACTGGGAGGAGCAGGCTCTATACCGGGGAAAATTCGAAACTCAGTACTGATCAGGAGTTGAAGGCCAGGCCCAACTACATAAGACCTAAGTAATCCAGGAGTTTGGAAACAAGAATTATCTTAAATTACATCCTTAATGCATCATGTGTGCGTACGTGCGTGTGTGTGTGTGTGTGTGTGTGTGTGTGTGTGTGTGTGCGCGTACGTGCGTGTGTGTGTGTGTGTACGTGTGCATAAACAGCCCTGGCTGTCCGGATCTCACTCTGTCAAACTCACAGAGATCCACCTGCCTCTGTCTCCTAAGTGCTAGGATTAAAGGTGTGCGCCACCACTGCCCAACCTTAGTTGTTTTCATTCTCACAAGCCTACCCAGTACTAGGACAGAGTCTCTGTTCATACTGTTCCTTCTGCCTGGACTTGTATAATCCTAGATCCTCATATTGCAACCTTCAGGTTCAGGACACAGCTCTATGTATCTGCTTAGGCCTTCCCTGACACCTAAAAAAGTCTACCCCTTTCTAACCGCTATATCATCATTCCATTATCCAAAGCTCAGTCTATCCTTGAGATGATCATTTATACACATTTTGCCTGTATTCCATGACTACCATGTAAACTGACTCCAAAGATACCAAGCCACTCTGTAACTGTCTGCCAAAGAAGAGCATGCATGTGGTTTTAAGTCCTTTATTTTAGCTCATAGAGTAAATACTCATTTCTTTATGAGAAATTTATGTACAACTAGTTACAAAAACATTTGCAAGAGATCCATGAGTTAGACTTGTAGGGCTAAATAATCACATTCCCAACCACCTCACACCTGAGAGTATGAGTTCCTGTCTGCTGAAAACCATATTCTTTTTTTGTTTGTTTGTTTTTTCAAGACAGGGTTTCTCTGTGTAGCTTTGCGCCTTTCCTGGAACTCGCTTTGGGAGACCAGGCTGGCCTCAAACTCACAGAGATCCACTTGGCTCTGCCTCCCAAGTGCTGGGATTAAAGGCGTGCACCACCACTGCCCAGCCTTTACAAGGATGATTACTTTTTTTTTTTTTTTTTGAGCTGAGGATGGAACCCAGGGCCTTGTACTTGCTAGGCAAGCGCTCTACCACTGAGCTAAATCCCCAACCCCCGAAAACCATATTCTATACACACCACAATGAGTACTGTTTGTCAAGGCAGTCCCTGTTTCTGTCCATAAAAACATTCAGCAGGACTAGAGGGATAGTTCAGTCCATAACATGCTTACCATACAATCATGAGGACCTGAGTTTGAGCCACAGAACCATACAAAAAGGTAAGGCAATGTTGCATGTACCTTAACCCCATAACTAAGAAAGTAGAGACAGTAGAAATCACTGGGGCTTGCTGGCCAGCCAGTCTAGCCTAAGCAGTAAGCTTCAGACCCATGAGAGACCCTGTCCCAAAACCAATACATAAATAAAAGCCAAACTGGATGGCAACTGAGGAACAACATCTGATGGTGAACTCTGGCCTCATATGCACAGAATATGTGTACATCTACATGAATATGCACAAACACAGACCAAAATGCTATCAGTAACAGCAATATTATTATACATGCAATGTTGTTCAAACACAGCTCTTTATATATGACTTTTATCAGATAATTAAAGAAGGATATCCTATTTTAAAGACTTATTTATAGCCGGGTAGCGGTGGGGCACGTCTTTAATTCCAGCATGGGAGGCGGAGCTAGGCAGATCTCTGTGAGTTCGAGGCCAGCCTGGTCTACAGAGCAAAATCCATGTCAGACATCAAAACTAGACAGAGAACCCTGTCTCAAAAAACAAAACAAAACAAAAAACAACAACAACAAAAAAAAGATTTATGTATAAATGTATATTGAGTGTTTTGCTTACACACACATTTATGCATCATGTTCTTGCTGGGTGCTCAGAGGTCGGAAGACAATGTCAGATTCCTTGGAACTGTAGTTACAGACAGCTATGAACCACCATGTGGATGCTGAGAATTGAACTTAACTCCTCTGTTAAGCAGCCAGTGCTCTTAGCCACTGAATCATCTCCCCAGCCCCAAGAATAATATTCTTGAGCAACCCATAAACACACTGGTTAAACCATCCATTCCAAGTGCTTATCAAGGTAGGTTTGAGAGTTCTCAGGTTCACAAATAGTTTCCTATAGCTACACTTCCCTCCACCACCACAGTTATTACTGGGCATGGTTCACACTTCTGCTGTGGCAAGAGTAGAAACCCATTCTCTGTGCTGAGAAGGCCCAAACACAACAAAATACCACACATCCTTTCTCAGCTACATAGGCTCTGATACCAACATCTGGGACTGATTCAATTTGTTCTAACTCAAAAGCCAATACAAAAGGACAAGTTTGCAGAGAAGTAGGAGTTAAAGCCCTTGCTTTGATGATGGCCCTAAGTAGCTAAATAATACTATGTAACTCAGTCTACCATTCCGTTCCAGTGGCTGCACCCTGGCCACCTGAGGTTATGGTGGGGTGGATCACTAACTGAGAAGGTAAACAGGAGCCCCTGGAGAGATGCACAAGAACAAACCACCTCTCTTCTCCCACCTCCCAACCCTGCTCAGTTGTCTGGACGACAGTTTCAGGAAATGTATAAGCCATAATAGGGCAGGCCAACCTGGAGCAAAGACAGTCATGAATTCAGGACAACAAAAAATCAAAAACTTACAAAACCTGAGATTTGTTTTGTTTTGTTTTGTTTTTGTTAACTCATATGTGTCCATCTCAAGCATGAATTCTGTAGACAACATCAGCATGCCACAGTGTTAAGTGGAGGACATGCCTGCAGGTATACAAATACTTTCTCTTTATAGCACATCATACCCATTCATATGTCATGCATCCAACATCTTGTACACAATCTCTTTTCAGAGCAAGAAAAGGAAAAAAAAAATCACTTGTCTATTTGCACACTATTTTGTTAAAAGGGTGAGTTTATTTTTTTAAAAACTCTTTATTTGAGAATCAGAAAGTTAAGCTTTTTTGTGTCATGGTGTGTACACGTGTGCTGGTTTACTGGTGTGCACATATCTATGAAGACCAGATGATAACTGTGGTTAGACTTTTTTTTTTTACTCCTTACTCTTTTGGGGGGTCTGCCACCCAGTTCCCAAATTAATCACACAGACACTTATTCTTACTTATGAATGCCCAGCCTTAGCTTGGCTTATTTCTAGCCAGCTTTTCTTAAATTATACTGTCTACCTTCTGCCTCTGGGCTTTTATCTTTCTCTGTTCTATATGCCTTTCTTCCTTACTCTGTGGCTGGCCGTGTAGCTGGGTGGCTGGCACCTGATGTCCTCCTCTCCTTCTTTTCTTGTTCTCGATCCCTCTTCCCAGTTTTCCTATTTTAAACATTACTGATTTTCTGTTGTACAACATGAGAATTCATTTTGAGATCCCCTCTTGCACTTTGACACAAATATGCTCTCTTGTGCCCAGCTCCCCAAAAAGCTGTATCATGATTCTGCATTTAAGGATCACAATATTTTGTGAATGTTGTTTATAACTGAGCCATGCTGCTGTCTTATGTCCTGTTTTCCCTTGAGTTAATATTTGCCTTATTCTTACTTTCTTGAAAAAATAAATAAATAAAACCAACCAACAAACCTATCTGAACTAATTCATCAACTTCTCGGTCATAGTTTATAAAACTCTACTCAAGTCAGGCTTATCTACCTGCTCATTCCATTTCCTCTTAGAAATACTGCTCTTGGCATCTGCTAGACTGCCTTGGCAATGTCCTCTGGGGTTCTGGTCACCATCACCCTGGACACCTTTCCCTTTGCCTCCTTCCTTATTGGATGGAGCATTCTCTTACATGATTGGTTCCCTGGTGTACGGACTATATCCTCCGTAATTTCTTGACAAAGTATACGTATGAACCAATCTGGAACTTTGTGCTTGGAAATGATTTTATTTCCTCATCTCTGATAAATATTTTGCTAAGTAAATACTCATATTCTAAGAAGAAATCATCTTTCTTCTTCCTCTTCTTTTTTTCCAGCATAAGCTTTATAAGGAACAGAAGCACCTTTATCCACACTGTATTCGTCCAGTAGAGCCCAGATTCTTGTGCTGTTACTCACAGTCCTTGGTGGAGACTTCAGGCTTTGTCATTTAGCGCATTCTCCAGGGCTCTGGTTACCTCATCAGCACTCATGATGTTCAGAGGCACGTTCTTCCTTTGGCCAAATGCATAGTGGACTAAGAGCTTGGGCAGCACCTCTGAAAATTTACTGATTAGAATGGGCAGGCCACAATGCACCTTCCTCAACTTCACAGAGCATTTTTTAATTAAATCCCTCAAACCCTGGCTGCCTGGTGAGCACTGGCATAAGTGGATGTGAACTCAAACAGTCCTAGCTTTGTGCCAATCATCTTTACAGCCACCAATCATCTTTGCTAGCCCAGAAATAATTATCTAGTTGCAGTGCTGCTAAGGAACCAAGGTCTTCCAGATTCATGACCCTTAATACAAAACCTCTCGGAAGTGTTTACCATCTTTACCCCTGATGTAGCGAAGCTTACAAACATATCCATCAACAGTAGACCTTTCCCTGCTCACTATGTTGGGTACTTGTTGGGCCCTGCAAACTCAGGCAAGGATCAAACTTCTCCACATATGTCCTTTCCCCCAAAGTTCCAGCTCTCAGCTCACTTCTCCTCTCAAGGAACTGGTGCTTCCGTCCCTGAGCTTTTCCAGAGTTCTGAGGTCCACAGCAGCACACTTCATGTCTGAGTTCTCCTTATAGGTACTCAGTCTCACACATGTCAGACTGTGCTGTGATCAATCATCACTGCATGCTGTGGATGATTAATTAGTAAATAAAACACTGACTGGTCAGTAGCCAGGCAGGAAGTATAGGCGGGACTAAGAGAGAGGAGAATTGGGAGAACAGGAAGGCAGGAGGGGACACTGCCAGCAGCCGCCAGGACAAGGAAGATGTAAGGTACCAGTAAGCCACAAGCCACGTGGCAAAGTATAGATTAATAGAAATGGGCTAAATATAAGAGTAAGAGCTAGACAACGGTAGGCCTGAGCTAAAGGCCAAGAAGTTTAAATAATATAAGTGTCTGTGTGGTTATTTTATAAGTGGGTTGTTGGACAAACAGGGCTTGGCGGGGGCTGAAGAGATGGTCTCCAGCTACAACTGCATTCTTGCACTTCTAGAATACTGATGTCATCTGTTGTTTCCTCTTTTGAATGCTAGCATTTAACTTCCTTAAAACTTTCATGTGTTTTCCATAAATATAGTCTATATTTGTCTGATATAGATTATGCTCATTGTTAATAATAAAGCTGATTGGCTAATGGCTAGGCAGGAAGAGACTGAGCAAGAGAGCCAGACTAGGAAAATTCTGGGAAGAAGAAGGGCAGAATCAGGAGACGCCAGCCAGCCTCTGGAGGAGCAAGATGTGTTAGAACATAGGTAAAGCCATGAGACAAGTGGCAAACATAGATTACTAGAAATGGGTTCATTTAAGTTGTAAGCCTGAGCTACCAGCCAAGCATTTATAACTAATATAAGCATCTGTGTGGTTATTTGGGAACTGGCAGGCAGAAGAGAACCATCCGATTACATTTGTCTGAATAAAATCGTTCAATTCTGTCTTTGTTGTAACAAGATTATTTACAGTGTAACACATTATTAATCAGCCATATAAATAATCAGATGTATTTGCTTCTAAAAAATTTCTTTTCAAAGAGATGTTCACCTGCATGTTTCAGAAAGGCTGCGTTTATCAGCAGATAAAACACCATCTTACAGGATTTCTACTGCTAACATTTAAAGATGCAAGGTAACTAGAATTCAGAATTTCCAGAGATTTTGTAAGTTAAGCAGGCTTGCTCTTACTTGGCTCTTTGGAAACAAAACAAAACTGTCTCTTTTCTTCAAGAACCCTGTCAGATATTCTCATCACTTCTCTTTTACAGCTAAGAATGCTGATGATTTGCAAAAGGTCAAACAGGCAAAAAGAGGAGAAGAAAATCAAGATTAGGTATCTAGAGACATTCCCAATAACTCACATTGTATTTTATTTATCTTTTTGAGACAGTTGGCCTCGAACTTCCAATCTTCTTGCCTCTGCTTCCTGAGTTCCACTATGTACCACAGAATCTAACCCAACTGCATTTCTGTTATAACTCTGAAATCAATCAGTAGTTATCACTTCAGAATAAAAATATGACTTCAGCAGGGTGATGATGGTGCATGCCTTTAATCCCAGCACTCGGGATGCAGAGGCAGATGGATGGCAGTGAGTTCATGGCCCATCTGGTCTACAAAGTGGACTATTCAGAGAAACTTTGTCTTTAAAAAAAGTACTTCAATTTAAATAATAAATCAAGTGCTTTATTACACTGGTATAAAACGCTTTGATAATTCTCAATATTGTATGCAGATGTCTTAAGTATTAACAAATATCTACATCTACATTTTTTTTTCAGACGAAGTCTTTAAAAGATTAACCAAAGTCTTGGTTAATTTAAATTTCTCACCCTTTAAACATCTCACCCAAATTCTTAGGCTTAAAAACTGTCATGACACTCCATATCAATTTTATGCTTTCCTTGAGAAACAAAATTTTTAAATTTAGACGATCAGAGTCTATGAAATGTTTGCCTGTACATTTCAGGCTACTGATTATGAGCTGGTGTTTTCAATCAGCACAGACACCATCTCTTTGTTTTTCCTTTCTTTCTCTGTCTGTTTCTATCTCTGTCTCTGTCTTGCTCCCCCTTTCTCTCTTTCTGAGATAGGGTTTCTCTGAATAGCCCTGGCTCCTGGAACTTGCTCTGTAGACTAGGCTGTCCTCAAACTCATGAGATCTATTGCATTATGGGATTAAAGGCATGCGCCACCACCACCCGGCACAAACCATCTTTCTTTCACATTATAGAATAATTGGTATTATTAAAAATCTTGGGGTTGGGGATTTAGCTCAGTGGTAGAGCGCTTGCCTAGCAAGCACAAGGCCCTAGGTTCCATCCTCAGCTCTGGCAAAAAAAAAAAAAAAAAAAAAAAAAGCTAGGGTTGGGAATTTAGCTCAGTGGTAGAGCACTTGCCTAGCAGGCGCAGGGCCCTGAGTTCAATCCTCAGCTCAAATCAATAATTAAAAAAAAAAAAAATCTATCATATCTAAATTTATTAACAATGTTATTTTCAGAAGTCTTTAAAATACTAGTCAAAAAGATTCTAGACTAAGCAAACTTTTACACAAGATCAAAGTCCCAAGTAAATGGCTGGTGCCCAAGGACACAGGAATTAACTAGGAAGGAGTTGTGGCTTTTTACTAAACTCTGTCTCTAAAGAGACATACTCTGCCATTTCAACACCATGGAAGACATTGAAAATTACTCAGTACATTAGACTTTTCCACACTTCCATTTCATGGCATAAATCATAATGCATTAAGTAAAAGTTATCTAGGTCACTAGTAAAGAGTCAATATTCACAGCTCCAGGTAGCAGACTTCCTTTTCTATCAAATCCTTTAACTTGTTCAAGACTGAAAGAGTCTCATCATTTTTTTCCCCAACAGTCAAATTTCAATCTATACTGATGGAAAAAAGTCACAATATTCATATAATTTTGTATCCAAAAAACATAGTGGTGATAATGAAACATTGGGGTACTGATATATTTACAGTCACACACCTTATATTGTGTCTTCATTAGCGTTTCTATTGGTGGGATAAAAACACAATGACCACTGGGCAGCACAGTAGAGCTGATCCTGTTGGTAGGGGTGTAGATGAGCCAGCCCTGAAGGCCTGAGAGTGAGAAAGCTGGCCCCCTCCCTTCATCTGCCTCAAGGTGGAGAGGAAGACAGAAAGATGCCTTCCCCCTCCCCCTCGCCACATACAGCAGGTGAGAATAGCCCTGTCCCTTAGAGCAGCAGCACTCGGGAAAGTGCTTGAGCTGCACAGTAGAGCTGACCCTGTTGGGAGGCGGTCGGCAGGTGAACCATTCTGCATAAGAGATCTGGCCCTGCCCTTCATCTGCCATGCTGTGGCATGGGCGAGGGAGAGAAGCACCCCCACTTGCCCCCCGTGGCAGGTGGGAGAACTGCCCTGAGATCATGAGAATGAGAGTGCTGGTCCTGCCTCTTACCAGCTGCAGCCCTCAAGAGAGTGGCCCCTCCACCTTGCCTGGGAAACACAGTAGAGCTGACATTGGTGGTATAGGTATTAGTGAGCTGGCCTGAGGGCATGAGAGCAGGAGAACTGGCCCAGCCCCATGCTGCTTACTGCACAGGGGTGGTACTGGAAAAATCACCCTAGTGGTGAGGATAAGGGAAAGCTGGCGGTCTGACCAATCCAGCAACCACCCAGGTCCAGAACCAGGGCTCTGAGTTGGTCCATTCCAATATCCACCCCATCTATGATCTGTTGGAGCATATAAAGGGGCTAGTTCTGCTGACCCAAAGCTGCAAGATCTCCCCGACACAGGGCAACAATACAATATCCAAGAGGAGCCCCAGTGAGAGCCCAGTGTCAATAGTGTAGCAGAAACCAGAGGCCTCGAGCCAGACCAATGACTCATTTCAATGAACACTTGCAAGTAAAGATGTATGGACTAAAGGGTATACTGAGTTGTTATAGAACATTATTTTAAGGTGTATTACTTTTGTTTATGTTGCATTTGTTTAATTCTGTGAAGCTGTGTTACTGTGCCTGTGTAAACACCTGATGATCTAATAAAGAACTGAATGGCCAACAGCAAGGCAGGAGAAAGGCTAAGCAGAAAGAGAGAAGATATGGAAGGAGAAAACTGGAGGAGAAGGAAGAAGGAGTCAGAGGAGGAGGAGACTCCAGAGGCCAGCCACCCAGCTACACAGCAAGCCACGGAGTGAGAGGAAGATTTACAGAAGTAAGAGAACGGGAAAAGCCTGGAGGCAAAAGCTAAGGAAAGCTGGCAAGAAACAGGCCAAGCTAAGGCAGGGCATTCATAATTAAGAATAAGCCTACATGTGTGATTTATTTGGGAGCTGGGCAGTGGACCCCCCAAAGAGCAAAAACTGTGTGACTCACTGGGCCACACTATAGCTTCCTCACTGAGATTTTTCTCTCTTTTTTCTTTTCTTTTAAATTTTATTTTATTTTATTTTGGGGGGGGGGATTTGCAAGGGCAGAGGGCAGATATGAAGAGACAGGGAGATGAATGAGATCAAGATACATGATGTGAAATCCACAAAGAATCAATAAAAAGTTAAACTAAAAAAAACAAAACAAACAACCCACAATGACCAAAAGCAAGTTGGGGAAGAAGAGTTTATCTCAGCTTGTAATCCACCAGGAAGGGAAGTCAGAGGAGGAACTGAAGCAGAGGTCATGGAGGAACACTGCTTACTGGCTTATTCCCCTATGCCTTGCTCAGCCTTTCTCATATACCCTAGGACCACCTGCCTAGAGGTGGCACCAACCAGCATTCATTAATCAGGAAAATGATTAATCAGACTTGTCCACAGGCCAATTTGATGGACATATTCTCCCAATTGAGGTTCCCTCTTCTGAGATGACCCAGGCTCATGTCAAGTTGAAAAAAAACAAAAAAACAAAAACGTACACCTGTGCCGGCTAACACCATCAGGACACATACCAGGTGCCAGATATTAATCCAGCACTTTGCTAACACAATGTTAAAATAATCCTGTAAGACACTATTATTAACCCACTTTACAAATGAAAAGATCATTTTCTGAAGTCATACAACCAGTATCCAAACTAAAATTTCAAAGTTCCAAAACTTTCTACCATATTTTTTGAAACTCTAGTTCTACCATATGAACTTTCTTCCATGATTGACTTCTTCCCAACTGAGTATTTACCTACTATTAACTGTTAAACTGGATACTAGCCTATCTACTTCTCACTCTTGTACCTTCCTGTCACATATCAGCCTGGAGATCTCCTAAGTCATATGGCTACCTACACATGCCAAAGAAGTTCTGATGAGTGAGATAACACTCTCAAAGCTGTCACACACTCTGATGACCTTGCAAGGCCAAATGAAATTTATAAAAACCACTTCCACAAGGAATCACATGCATGCAGTATGTGAACAGGATGACATACAGCTCTCCAGAGCTCTTTTTCATTCAGGGCCTGTATATCCTGTTCAGAAGTCCTTCAAACATGCACATCAGCACCTGAGAAGCTGATTGTAAGCAACACCACTGTGGTGAAGTTAGGACAGTCCAGGAATCTGAATACTGAACTCTTAAGGCTGACCAACACTTGAGACACATCTACACAGACTTGTGGATGGATAGGGAACTTCAGCCACCCTCAACACTCGAGGAAACTTTAATAGCAATGTGATAACCCACCACTTCCCCGGCTAGATGTTTTTCTTAACTACCAATCAGAATTGTGAAGACTGGTGCATTATCATCCTCACTAGAAACCAGTGTCATTGAGACTAAGAGATTACTATGCAGTCTAGCATCTAGAATGTGACAAAGTTGAGTGTGGAACCTACCCCGCCCTTCTGTGAAGCCTGGGCTCAGGTTCCCTCCACTCTCATTGTACTATTAAAGGTATAAGAGAAAAAAGAAAGCTGCTCAGTCTCCTGCCACTGGAGCACAGCAGGCCAGAACCAGATCTGTGGGCAGTTTTGCCCTCTGCTCCCTTCTCCCTTCAAAGTAGAGCGTTCACACTTTATCCTACCCCTAGCTTCTGGCAAATCATCACTAAATGGCAACATATCGTGATTAAGAATTAAACAAGCAAATATTGGAAGGCTTATTAATGAACTTTACAGACTGAAACCTTTATCATTACCAATCCAAACATGTGCAGAATAGCAAGGGGGAGGGAGATGCCTCGAAGGGTAAAAGCATTTGCCTGATAACCTGAGCTTGATTCCCTAGGACCCCGGTGACAGAGGGGAGAACCAACTCTCACAAGTTGTCCTGGGACTTTCTCTTACACACACACACAGACACACACACAGACACACACACACACACACACTGCAATAGTGCAATACTTTTTAAAAAGACTAGCATGTAATTTTATTTGTTTGTTTGTTTTGGTTTTTCGAGACAGAGTTTCTCTGTGTAGTTTTGGAGCCTTTCCTGGATCTCACTCTGTAGACAGGCTGGCTTCGAACTCACAGAGATCTGCCTGGCTCTGCCTCCTGAGTGCTGGGATTAAAGGTGTGCGCCACCACCACCTGGCTGCTTGTAATTTTAAGAATACGACACCCACATTCCCAAAGAGGTGGTGTGGGGCAGGTGGTTTTTTGGTCTTTTAATGGGTTTGGGGTCTGGGACAATTTTCATTGTTTAGGAGGGTTGGTTACAAGTTGTTGTTAAGGGTTAAGAAAAGGGCTAAGCAAAGGAGATTAGATTAAAGGTTCTTACTTAAAAAAGAAAAAAGAAAAAGACAAAATACATTGTACAGATGTATGAAATTCTCAAAGAATAAATAAAATATTAAACATTAAAAAAAAAGACTAGCATGTACATTACCACGGAACACTTCTCACCTCTTACTTTTCTTGTAGCTCTCCAGGTGGTGGGACTGAGCGTGTTTGTGTCTTTCTAACTCACACTGCCCACACAAGTCCTCCAGACGCAGCAGGTGGTTTTCCACCTCTTCAAAACTCCTCTCCAAACGAGCTGGAAGTAAGTATATAACATAAAGAGAAACAACAGTCAAGTCCCAATCATTGGCCAAAAAGACAACAGTTTTAAATTGTTGTTGGAGAGATGGCTTGGTAGTTAAGAGCACATACAGCTCTTCCAGAGGACCCAGCACACACATAGGTGGCTTGCAGTTGCCTGTAACTCCAACTCCAAGGGATCTAACTTCCTCTTCTGTCCTCCGTGGACATACCTACACTAATATGTACACACACACACACACACACACACACACACACACACACACACACTCTATAAAAACAAAAATATTACTATCCCTTTGAAAACTATTCAAGACCAGAGTCTTGAGAAACTAATTCCAGCAGGGTGGTGGTAGCGCACGCCTTTAATCCCAGCACTCCGGAGGCAGAGGCAGGCGGATCTTTGTGAGTTCGAGGCCAGCCTGGTCTACCAAGCGAGATCCAGGGACGGCGCAAAGCTACACAGAGAAACCCTGTCTTGAAAAACCAAAAAAAAAACAAAAAAAAAAAAAAAACAAACAAACGAAAAAAGAGAAACTAATACCAAGTTCCACCCAAAGGCAGAGAAACTGAGGTGTGGTCCCAAACTGAGTCAATCACACTACAATTGATCAGCTGAAAGAAAGCCAATTAGCTCACTTCACAGATATAGGCAGGAGGATTGCATGTTTCCTGACAACAGAAAGGATTTAGAAGTCAAATATTTTTAGAATTCAAGCAGCCTCATAACCACTTACTGAACATTACTTGCATATGCAATTCCCAAGGACACAGTATGAAAGACAGTCCTTACGCTCAAGGAGATCACAGCAGAAGGAAGCAATGGCCTGAGAGGGTGAGGCATAGGGGACCAAGGGAGCAGTATCTAATACAGGTGAAGGTGGGAAGGAAAGTTCTGTGAGGGACACACCAGTAAGGACACGAGTAACCCTTTTTTTTTTCAAGAGATATTAAGTTAAGAACACAGCCTGGAGTATAATTTATAGGAATATCAGTTTGTGAGGGGGAAAAAATGGAAATGTTAATGCCACTTTGATTTATTAAATGAATTGATCCTGTTTACACCCTGATTATTACAGGTCAACAAAATTATTCATTTTCAATGACTTTTTTTTCAATGCTGCTATGTCACACTATTCCTGGGGAGACATGAGCAAATGTCTACCCTCCCCCCATAGGAAACCAATGACAGGCTAAAAGTAAGGATGCCGCCAAAGTCCAACTTGGTAAACCAATGAGTTTTATTGGTCTTATTCACAGTATTATAGGTTCTGGGGTTATTAACAGGAGCAGAAATGTATCAAAGATGGCTATGCCATGAAAGCCATCCCACCATGGTTTGGAGCTCACAAAAGCTGGAACCCTGGGCACATAGTGGTTTGAAGGCAGCAACAGGAAGTTAGAGAGACAGCTTTTCGGGTTGTGTAGGCAGCTCAGCGGGGCTCTGTCTCTTCTAAAGGCATGGCTGATCTGAGACTGGCACTCACTGGGCCTTACTGCTTAGACATACTTGGAGAGGGAAAGGTCTAACCTATCTGTCAGGTTTAGGAAGTTCATGAAGCCTCTGAGCTTAAAGAAGTTTCCCTGTGGGTTGGGACATTTCCGAGACCTGTAATACAGTCTGTGTCCTCACCAGTTCCCCTCAGCTTGGAGGCTTACGGTGAAAGGACTGATTCAGTCGCAGCAAACCTCACGAAATAAGACAGGGAGGAGAGGCTCCTATTTAGGAGCTGGGCCAGTGTCATGGGCAAAGGTGCGAGCTTGTGGCAGGTCACACATCGGGAGACCAGTGGACTGGTTCACCACCTATGTGCCATGTCCCCAAGATTCCATAACCTCCCAAAACAGTGACAAACTGGAAACCAAATGTTCAAACACATGAACCTATGGGGAACACTTCACACTTATGACAAAATTTTCTCTGAGGAACAATGGAAATGTTCCAGAAGGCAGAGCAGAGATAGTTGTACAATCTGACAACTCAGACTCACTATTTAAGCACAACATATTCCTCCATTTATCTGCTAGATTTTCATAGACTTTCTAAACTACCATTCAGAGCATCTAGGTTAGACATAAATTCCTCAAATTTCAATTTGCAAATTTAGGTTAAGATGCAAATTTCTGCAAGTTTTTAATTGATCTTTAAGCCAAGGATCTATTAAACTAGAAGCAATCACATTTTCCAATATCCTGAATTTTGTCTCTTCTAAACATTTAAGCTTATAAAACAAAATTCTTTTCTATTTGGCAGGGCCAAAGGCTTATGGACGTTAGTAGAAAACAAACTTTACTACAACAAGCAAGTGTGAAGACAAAGAGCTTTCTTTGCAGTTCCACTCAGAGACTTTAGATTCTGCCTGCCCCCCTTCTTCCCTTTTTTTTTCTTTTTTCTTTTTTTATTTTTATTTTGAGACAAGGTTTTTCTGTGTCACTCTGGCTGTCCTAAACTTGCTCTGTAGACCAGGCTGGCCTTGAACTCCCAGAGATCCCCCTGCCTCTGCCTCCCGCATGCTGGGATTAGAGGCGTGCCAGCAGCAGTTCTGCCTTTCTGCATGCTGCTGTCTTACGGGAGACCACAAAAACTGAGAAAGGTTGACACTATCACTGTTCATAATGGTTTAACTCTGTCAATATAAAGCCACCCAAAATAAGCTTGAAAAACCTAAAGTCTAATCAATGAATAATTATAGCTATGATTTTTTTAAAGTTACAAATGGTGTTCAAAGGGAAAAGGCAAAATGTTATATTAATCATAATTTCCACTACTACTATAAAAGAATATTCTTGGAGTCACACAAAGAAACACACAAGTGAAAGTAGCCTTGCATGGCGATTTCTTTTTGTAAACAGGGTGTGCCATGACCTAATCTAGGCTAGCAAGCACATGCCAGGATAGGAAGCTCCTTAGTTTTAGTCAAACACTAGTGGTGACTCTTTCTCATCCCATTAGTGGGAGCTCCACTTCAACCAACATGATGGGCTAATTCCTAACTGGCTTGAAGGAGGAGGATATGAAAGTCAAGTCTCGGGAAATCCCAGGGTGGGAAAACAAGGACACACACAAGTTTCACATGGTGGGAGTTCACAGGACACTGTGCTGTGGAAAAATCTTGTAACACTCTAAACATGTGTCGCTCTCATTGTTAATAAAAAGCTGATTGGCCAATAGCTGGGCACGAAGAGACTGGGTGAGGCAGCCTGACCCAGAGAGAATGCTGGGAAGAAGGAAAGCAGTCTCCAGAGTTCCCAGAAGATGCAGAGAGAAGCAAGATGGGCATGCTGTACTGACAAAAGGTACCAAGCCAAGTGGCAAAGCACAGATAAGAAATACAGGTTAACATAAATATAAGAGTTAGCTAGTAACAAGCCTGAGCTATTGGTTGAGCATTTATAATTAATATTAAGACTCTGAGTGATTATTCAAGAGAGGCTGCCAGCACAAGAAAACTCTGCCTACAATACTGATTTTTGGTGTTAGCTACTTTGGATGGGAAAACAAAAAGTTATTCATGCTAGCTGTTATTTTATTAAACAGAAAAAAAAAAAATGAGGATAGGAGACTCAGCCTAGGACCTAGCACAGTGAGCACCAGAGAAGCACTCTGTGCCTCATCCTTTTGTAACTAGTCTGAAAGGCTCATAAAGCACATGAAGAGCAGCAGAGCTAGTATTAAGGAGGTCTCTCACCTGACTGGTAATAAGAACTAAACTACATTTAACATGCCATCCAGTTAACGCTAAGTGATTTTGCTCTCATGCCCTAGTTCAGACATGACAGTGAAATGCAAGATAAAAATCCAGCTCTGCTTTTGTTTGTAAGCTTCAGTGCGACAGCACAACTGTGGAGGAGGGCTAAGCACACACGTCGTCAAAGCCGCCACAAGGGTGGAATGAACATAAGTACTCAGCATGTGAGAGTAAGTAAATATTAAAATGTAGAGAAAAAATGTAGAAGGAATTAGCTATTTTTTTTTTTTTTTTGAGACAAGAGTTTCTCTGTATAGCTTTGCAGCCTGTCCTGAACTCCCTCTGTAGACTAGGCTGTTCTTGAACTTGCAGAAATCCATCAGCCTCTGCCCACCCCCCCCCCCCCCCCCCCCCAAGTGCTAGGATTAAAGGCGTGTGCCACCACTGCCCAGAAGGATTAGCTAAATTTTATCAAAAGTCATTTATAGCTTTGCTAGCTGGGTGTGGTGATACACACCTGTAAACCCAATCCTGGGGAGCCTGACGCAGGAAATGTTGAGAATCTGCGGCCAGTGTAGGCTATATGGTAAATTCAAAGCAAATTTGAGCTAGTTTGACAAGACTCTATCTCAAAAACACCAATAATGTTGTCAGGCATATGAGCACATGCCTGTAATCCCAGCACATGGGAAGTGGAGGAGGCAGCTTGGGAATTCTAGACCAGCCTAGGCTACATGAAACTCTGTCTCAAAATTTAACCAAAAAAAAAAAAAAAAAAAAAAGGAACAAAAGAAAACCCTGGTGCCAGTAATGATCATGATATAAATAAGAGCTATGGATAAGAATGTTATGGATAAACTGATCATATCAGTAGCATTCCACTTTTCCCACTTTTATCCATTACAGATGGCCATCTCCTTTAGCTTATATTGCTGTTGGTAGACTACAGGCTGAGCTCAGGTATTTCTGTGTTGATCCTCGGGCAAGCCAATTAATGTACATGGACAGAATTCTGTCCTAGGTTCAAGCTGTACTTGTTAATGACATGGACCAGGTGAAACAAAACTCCTAATAAGAAAAGATCATCTGGGCTGGAGACTGTCTTTTCTACATCTTTCTGTTCTTTCTCCAGATGACCTAGGTTTGGTTCCCAGCACCCACCTGGTCACCAGTAACTTCAATTCCAGGGGACCTGACACCCTCTTCTGTCCTCCATAGGCAACAAGCACACGTGTGGTGCACAGACATACATACAGGCAAAAATACCCACACGTATAAAATAAAAATAAGAAGAACCTTCTGAATATACCAACAAGCAACAAAACAGAAAATGCAGACGAAAGATGTCTGGGGTCATCAAGGGTCACTCTTACTCCCACCAAATCCTCATGTATGTTCTCTTCTCCCCTTTGAGAAGCTTCAAAGGCTCGAGTCTTCTCACCATGAAATTAAGCTTCTTAACTTAGTTTACAGGGTTACAATCTGTGGTCATGATCTACTGTTACCATCTCACCAGCACCCTGCACACATTCCACTTTACAACAGAGCAGGCCTATTGGCCATCAGAAGAAGACCCCCCACCCCCGTGTATCCTGCCTCCTCGTGGGTGGGATACTTGTGATTGCCCATTTCTCCTTCCTCCCGTCTTATTCACGAATGCCACACCAGGTTCCATGCTAGCCCCGCCCCCAGACTGCAGCTGTACTTTGTCTTGTCTCCACAGACTTCTGAGCTTCAGGAAGGTTCTCATCAACACTAATTGTTTACTCACATCTCTCTCAGCAATCAGGTAGGGTCAGGCGAAGGGCAACACTATTTGTACCCTTGTGTCTTCCTAGTGCCTAATACCGATATAGTAAGTCTGATGACTTCAATAAAGCTCTGGTAGTTTTATTATTCTACAATGTAAAATAACCAGGGAAAACTCTATGATTCTTGTTCATCTAATATTAAGAACTTATGCCCAAGTTGTAAGAATAACTTAAACATGAGCAGAGGACTTAGGAAACATTACGAACTTGATGCTGCTTTACTAGCCCCATCAAACTTGGACAAATGACCCTAAATTGAAACAGAAAAGGCAACAAGGAGTCTCCATTTCAACTCTTCATATTGTTGGGTTTACTGAGACAGTCTTGTGCTGCCCAGCCTGGCTCTGTATTTACTATGCAGTCCAAGATGATCTTGAATGCTTGCTCCTTCTGCCTCTACCTCTCAAGTGCGAGAACCACAAGCAGGTGCCACCATACCTAACTCTGTATTTCAACTCTTAACAAACTTGAAATTATTAATAAGATATAAGAAAAAATATTGTTTTTACCTTTTTGAATTATCATAAGTATATTACATGATATATTCCAAATACTTATTTTAAATTAGTAGACATTTAACTACCCTAACACAACCTGCTCATTCCCTGTTACAAAACTAGCTGCACAGATAAGGTCATAACTAACTTAGAATACACGTACATAGAACACTGGCAGGCCTCCATGGACCCAAAGGCATCCTTGTAAGGAACTCGAGCCTCACTCTTCTGCTCAGTATAACAGCATGTCTCAAGTGACTGGCAGAGAAGAGGGTTTCTGTGAAAGCCATTTGGGAGTGCCTGACAGCTGTGCAAGAAAGAGCCCCACAATCTTGGAGGGAAGATCATCCCAGAGGGGCAATTCAACTTGGCATTTTTCTCTGTGCCATGTGTTTCAAGAAGATATGATCTGTAGTACAGCCGTGGTACGCCAAGAGCGAAGTAGCGTACTGAGATCATCTCACATCTAATGGGTTTCTTTAAACCAAAACAATTACCTCACGGAACAAAGATATCTTCCTTGTCTGCATACCCACAGGTCATAGAGGCTAGGCACTGAAAGACAGAAGACTCTTCAAATGCTTGTGCCATACTTTTATGTACCGAGGCAATAAGGTAATGCCGATATGTTAATAAGGAATCTTCAAAAGGTGCATTAACTTGCAAATGCCATTATGAAACAAATGAAATCCTTATAGTGGATTAAAAAGGTGTCGAGAGAGTTAGTGTACCTTGTGATGGTACTAATCTTGGAAAGTAACTTGGCCAAGATGATCTAAGTTGTTATGAAAGTCCCTGCTTAGATGTCTTCACATTCTATACAGAGAAAGCAGCACAGTAATATCTCAGGCTAGAGCCTATCAAAAGCAACACAGAAACTTAATATATGGCTACTACTTATCCTAGAATTCGTAGAATATTCTCTTCCAGATGAAGGAACAATCTTCTAAAACAGATCACATAAAATGAAGTACCAGAGAAAACACAAAGACCTTGACAGTTGAAATTTTAAGAAACAACAGTTTTAGACTGCCCCCTAGTGGAAATTCGAGAGAACTCAATCTATCCAGTACTTTTTTTCACTAGACCATACTGAACTGAAACTCAAATTCACCCTCTGCCCCAGCCAGCCGTCTACAACTCAAGGCACTCCTACTCCAGCCTCCCAATACTGGAATTACAGATATGAAACACCATGCCTAGCAATGGTAATACAGTACTTTCAAACTCATATTTCCTAGGGTTTTTTGTTTTTGCTTTTTCTTTCTTTTTTTTAAAATAGGATTTATTTATTCATTATGTATACAGAAGAGAGCACCAGATCTCATTACAGATGGTTGTGAGCCACCATGTGGGTGCTGGGAATGAACCCAGGACACCTCTGGAAGAGCAGTTGGTGCTCTTAACCTCCGAGCCATCTCTCCAGCCCCGCTTTTTCTTTGTATTAAAGGGTGCATGGTGGCTATTTTCACTTAATAAGAACTTACATCCTTTCAAACATTTTTCAATGCAAAGATATTGTTTATCCAGTCACATTTGGATCAATCTTCTTAAAGAAGAGTCTCATGTAACATAGGCTTGTCTTGACTGTGCTATGGAGCAGAGGATGACTGTCAACTTCTGATCCTCTTGCCTTTCCCTCCCACATGCTAGGATTATAGCATGCACCACCACTGTTGATGGATGCTGTACTGTGGGTCAAACCCACGGCATTCTGCACTCTAGGTAAGCACTTTACCAACCATGCTGCCCCTGGCCCTCATCTTCAACATTTAATGTAATAGTTTTGTAGCCCGATCTAAACTACACAGTACCCACCTTTTGTTACAGAAAGATGACTTTGTAAATCTGCAAAGCTTAGACAAACTGCTAGCAGAATGTCCATACCATCATGGCAGACACCCAGACCTGTCCCCAGATCAGAAATAAAGACTGTCCTACAGTACACGGGATGTACATGCCAGGCATGTGCTATGTGATTTGTGTGCTATGTGATCTGACATTTATCATCTCATTTAATCCTGCAACTACCCTATCAAGCAGGTATAGTCACCCCTCAGGATCCCTAGGGACTGGTTCCCAAAACACTATGGCTGCCAAAATCTTTGAATGTTCAAGTCCCTTTATAAAATAGCACAGTTTTGACAAAGAAGCCAAAACTATACAATGGGAAAAAGAAAATATCTTCAACAAATGGTGCTGGCAAAGTGGATGTCAATATGTAAAAGATTACAAATAGATCCATATCTGTCTCCATGCACAAAACTCAAGTTCAAGTGGATCAAAGACCTCAACATAAATCCAATTACTCTAAACTTAATAGAAGAGAAAGTAGGAAGTACTCTTGAACACATTGGCACCGGAGACCACTTCCTAAATATAATACCAGCAGCACAGACACTAAGCATAACAATTAATAAATGAGACCTCTTGAAACTGAGAAGTTTTTGTAGGGCAAAAGACACGGTCAATAAGAAAAAAAGACAGCCTACAGAATGGGCAAAGACATTCACCAACCCCACATCTGACAGAGGACTGATCTCCAAAGTATGTAAAGAACTCAAGAAATGAGACATCAAAATACTGAACAATCCAATTAAAAAATGGGCTAGCCAGGCGGTGGTGGCGCACGCCTGTAATCCCAGCACTTGGGAGGCAGAGGCAGGTGGATCTCTGTGAGTTTGAGGCCAGCCTGGTCTACAAAGCGAGTTCCAGGACAGCCTCCAAAGTTACAGAGAAACCCTGTCTCGAAAAACCAAAAAAAAAAAAAAAAAAAAAAGGGGGGGGGGCTAAAGAGCTAAACAGAGAATTCTCAAAAGAAGACTCTCAAATGGCTGAAAGACATTTAAGAAACTGCTCAACATCCTTAGTCATCAGAGAAATGCAAATCAAAACGACTCTAAGATACCACCTTACACCTGTCAGAATGGCTATGATCAAAAACACCAATGACAGTCTATGTTGGAGAGGATGTGGAATAAAGAGAACACTCCTCCACTGTTGGTGGGAATGCAAACTTGTACAACCACTGTGGAAATCAGCATGGCGGTTTCTCAGAAAATTGGGAATCTATCTACCTCAAGACCCAGCCATACCACTCTTGGGCATATACCCAAGGAACGCTCACTCATACTACAAAGATACATGCTCAACTATGTTCATAGCATCACTATTTGTAATAGCCAGAACCTGGAAACAACCTAGATGCCCGTCAACCGAAGAATGGATTAATAAAATGTGGTTCATATACACTATGGAGTACTACTCAGCAGAGAAAAACAACGACAGCATGAAATTTGCAGGCAAATGGATGGAACTAGAAAATATCATCCTGAGTGAGGTAACCCAAACCCAGAAGGACAAACATGGTATGTACTCACTCATAAGTGGATACTAGATATAAAGCAAAGAACAATCAGACTTCAACCCACAGATCCAGGGAGGCTACCTAGCAGGGGGGACCTTAGGATGACTGTGGCTTAAAATAAGTTTTGGGTTTACTCAATCACTGGGCAATCACATTTCACTATTAGGATAAAAATTTGTACTGTATCAAGCTGATAATAGAAAAAAATTAAATTAAATTAAAAATAAATAAAATGGCACAGTATTTGCATATGACTTACTCATCCTTTCATATGTATTAAATCAGCTCTGTATTATTTAAAATACCTAATACAATGTAGAAAGTATTATGTGAATACCTGTACTATATTGTTTAAGGAAATGACAAGAACCTGCATGTGTTAATTAAGAAATTTTCTATTCATTTTACATGCCAACCATATGCACTTGGCTGAATCTACAGATCAGAACCCACAGACATGAAGGGCCAACTGCATTCTGATCCTCATTTGTAGACAGAGACTGAAGCAAGGAACATTCGAGAACCTTATAGAAAAGGATTTCAGAGCTGAGAGTTCATATTCATTGTTTCTTACTTTCCAGCAGACTTTTATCATTTATTTCCTAAATTGCAGACTTACCAGTAAATATCAATTAAACAGGCATTTGTAAGCTAGATGGACCACATCCCATTTAAAAAAATCAATATAAATGGATTAGCCTTTGCTACTTAACAATTCCTGAGGGACTAAGTTTCCAATACTCCAATTTATTAAGCCACAGGATAGTGCAGCTAAAAGCACCATCAAAAGTCTTAATTACTCACATAATACAAATTTCTTGCTCTTATAAGGCAGACCATCCAGGAAACAAGGCAAGACCAAAAGATGTAAGAGGTCTGGAAAATGGAAAGAGTGAGTGGCTCAAGTATTACATTCAACAGAGCCATGAAAAAAAAAAAGTCAAGTTGAGCTCAGAAGATGGCTCACTGGATAAAGAGCTTTCTGTGAAAAGAGTGGGGACCTAGGTTCTGATTTTCAGAACCCACTTCAAAAAGCCAAACACTGTAGTACACATCTGTAACCCCAGCACAGGGAAATGAACAGTAGAGACCAGTGAGTCACCTGAGGCTCACAGGCCAGCTAGTCGACACACACAACAGGGGGTAAGAGACCCTCCCCAAACACGGAGGAGAATGAGAAGTGGCCTCTGCATGCCACACCATAGCATGTATACCCACACTCAAACACATGGGTATAGGCATGGAAGGGCAGACAGACACACAATTAAAAAAAAAAAAAAATCAGAGTTAAGATCAGTTACTATATTCTTCTAAGTTGCTTTTATTCTTTATTACTGTCTAACTAGTTAAGTTTTGTGAGATTATGTCTAAGTATCTAGGTTATGACAGGACATAATATTTTGAAGCTATCAAAAAGGAAATTCAATAGTGTATGAATTATCATTTGAAACACCAAGTATTTTCAGAATCTAAGAATCTCAGAATCACTGAATATTAATTTCTAAAGTACATTAATGACACTGTCACTTTTTAAAAAGCTATTCCATAAAATCCAGCTTCATAAAGCTTCCATTATGGTATCAGCACTGATCCTATGAAACTGAGTTGTTTAGACAAAGTCTCACAATCTCAAAACATCTTTCTTTAAGCATATTCTGGGTTGACAAGATGCTATCTCACACAGTCATCCACTATTTGTGTGTATGTGGCTTTATTTTAAGACATGGTTTATTCTGTAGTCCACGCTGGTCTCTAACTAGTGGTGATCCTTCCTAAGCCTCTCAGTCATTCAATATCTCTAGGCCAAACACACAGTATATTTTAAGAAAGACTTAGGCTGCATTTCCCAAATAAAAGCAACTATGAAAATAATAATTGCAACAGAATGTGTTCAATCAGTAAAGTGGTATTAAACACAGAACTACAACAAGAATTGATTCTCCTTTGAGGGAAAAAAACAAAGAAATATAAAACACTGAAAACCAAGTGACTGGGGGAGATTCAAGCAGGTAAGCTAAAAGGAAATGGTGAAGAACGGCCACGTCTACAGTTAGGATTGTTAACTTCAATGAGCACCAACAGAAGCAGAGCAATGCAGAGGGAGGGCTCCAGACCACAGAAGTTCTCCACTCTTCCTTAGACTCAGCAGCTCTGTTCTATGCCCTGCTTTCAGAAATGACACTCAGTCCCAACAGACCTTTGGAAGGAAGGGACCAGGACACGAAGACCACAGTTCCTGAACTCTGACCAAGAGCCACTGTCCTACCGCCTCATCACCCAGAGCGTTCCTGCGTAGTAATCTTACGTTAACTGTGAGACCCTGAGCCAATCACAGCCTCTCCCAACCTTTGTCTCTCTGCACAGAGAGCAAGGATGGTCAAGGCTACGTTCAGTGTTCTCGGAGAATGAAAGTGGTCTCTGTTCAATCCCTAAGAAGCTCTACATCTTGTAGATGATCAATGCTGGGTAATAATCACAGCAACAGCATCCCAAGTAGGTTCTGCCCATTCAGACACAAAACTTCATGTTTCACTAAGGAATCCCTCTGGCAATCTGTTGGGGCCTGCTGTGAAAGCTGGGACAGCGAAAAGAGAAAGATCACCTTGTCTCTGGAAGACTAGATGATGGTATTAGTTCAAGAAGTTTATGTCCTGTGCATGCAGTTCCTCTTTCCCAGTGCCATCCAAGCTTGAGCTTACACAGAAAACAGTGTTGAACAAACACTCGCAAAGGGAGCCATGATTTTGGCTCCGTACACCAGTCCAAACGAAGCAGTCACTGGGGCTGCCTCTCCACAGAATCAAACTGAAACTGAGGGGGTGACCTGGCCCTCGACATGACCATGTTTCCTCGGCCTTAACCCTCACCCACATCTAACAATCTCCTTCCTTCCGCTTTCGTATCACACATAGATTTCCTGTATGACAGGAAATAGGTGGCACTTTGCCTTTCTCTGCTCTGAGAAAGAGAAAGGGAGGACAGAATGAGTAGTGAGGCACAAATACCAAGATAGTACAAGACACATGTATGGAAATACCATGATAAACCGTTGTTTTGAGCACTGACTAAACCCAGTAAGGCAATCCAAAGTTCTGCTTCCCTGTCTCCGCCCTGCAAAGTAAGTTTGAAATGACTTTTCCATTTTGATTTTTGTGTGTATTTCCTTACATTCTTTTCTGTCTATAAAACTATTAGGGGAGTTGGGGATTTAGCTCAGTGGTAGAGCACTTGCCTAGCAAGCACAAGGCCCTGGGTTCAGTCCTCAGCTCCGGAAAAAAAAATTTTTTTTTAAATAAAAATAAAACCATTAGGAAACAAATGGTGCTCCATTTTAGAATTAAATTACAATTTAAAATTTAAAAGTTAAAGCCAATTGTGATCTTTACATTGTCCTCATTTTGTCCTTTGAGAGCAGTGAACCATAGTATTATCCTCAAGCGTATGTGTATCAAATACAACAGAATTCTCTGAATATAAACCCATTTAAATGAAAAATGACAAAAATGAACTTGCACAAAGTTCAAATGCAGCCAAACAGGTCCCTGAACTCATCTGATCACACGTCTATCATCCGAAGGGGAAAAATACTACAAGACATGCATTTCTGAAAGCCTGAACCTTAAAAGCAATGTTTGGAGTACATTCTCCAGTCATGGTAAAGTACTGTAAAACCCTTTTATTTTTCTACGTACACTTTTAAACAAAAAGACCTAATGTTTTATACAAAGACAGTCTTGAGTCACTTTACAATCAACAAGGGCTGGGAAGATGACTTGGTCAGTAAAACGCTTATAGCTTAAGCATGAGGACCAGGCCTGAGTTGGATCCCCATTATCTATGTAAAATGCCAAACATGGTAGCTTGCTTCTGAGGAGCACTGAGGAGGCAAGAGAAAGGCAGATTCCTGGGGCCCACTGGCCGGCCTCATCAGTGAACTCCACATCACAATGACTGTCTCTTTTTCTTTCTTTCTTTTTTTCCTTTGGGGGGGGTGGTTCTTTTTTTTTAAGGCAGGGTTTCTCTGTGTAACCCTGGTTGTCCTGAACTAATCCTGTAGATCAGGCTGGCCTCGAACTCAGAGATCTGCCTGCTCTGCTTCCTGAGGGCTGTGATTAAAGGTATGCAACACTGTCTCCAAAATGAAACACTCCAATAGCTCCCAAGGAATAACATCCTGGTTGTCCCCTGTCCTCCAAGTACATAAGCACCTGTATATAAAAATGTGGGCACACACAGGCAAACGCACACACAAAAAGATCAAGGAATCCAAAATTGTGTCCTTAGATGACTGGAGGCAGAAAGTGTTAGTGATAAATTTTAGAAATGAATTTCTATATGTTTTCTGTATAATCAAATTATGACAGTAAGAACACACTATTATTTTTAAAGTGTTAGCTAAGAATTTGATGAATTCTTAGAAACCTTTGAAATGACAAGTCCTGTTGAAACTGCTTTCACACACACATCACACTTACCCAGGTCACTCACACATCACACTTACCCAGGTCACTCACACATCACACTTACCCAGGTCACACACACATCACACTTACCCAGGTCACTCACACATCACACTTACCCAGCTCACTCACACATCACACTTACCCAGGCTTGCCATCAAGGACTCCACATCCTGGAGGAGAGCTGGCAGCTGCTGCAACTGCTCCTGCAGCTCAGAGAGGCCGGCCCTCTTCTTCTCCCAGTGGGCAGAGAGCATGACCACCTCGCTGTCCACCAGCTGCAACACAGACCAGTAGGGGCTGAGAGAAACCACATCTCAATACAAGTTACGGTTAGTGTGCACAGGCCCAGTCAGTTTGTCTTTAGTAACCCTCCATGGTCATAGATGGCAGTTACGTGCCACTACTCAAGACGGTGTCATTTTGTTTTCTTTGTTTCTTAGAAAAGCAGCAACTCAATATTCTGTAGAACAAACCTCAAACTGATGCTATATCAGGGATCTTTACCAGAAGAAGAAAAGCTCAAAAGTGAGCTGATTACTTCTAAGTATCTTTGCTTTTAAGAATACTGTTCACTGGAAAATTCAAACCTAAAAAAGACACCCCCCCCAAAAAAAAAACCCACAAACTACTAACAAAAAGAGAACACACAGAAACAAATAAAAAATATGATTTACAGGTAATTACTTGCTTTATAAAAGCCTTTCAATGGGAAAGTTCCCTAATAAATTCTGAATACCCTACAATCAGCTCATTTTCAAATAGAACGTTGCCTGCATGAAGCAAGGAAAATGGTTCTATAGAGGAGGAATTACTAAGGCAACTGACTAACTCCAGAAAAGAAGGAAAGCCTGAGGTTAACAAGGAAGAACTGAGGTGCAGAAGGTCTGAGACTCTGGACTAGCCTATGGCAATACTAGCATCTTCCTGGAGACTAAGCATAATGACAGACATTCTGTTTCAGTCTTAGAAAGCCAAGAGAAAAGGGGCAAGAATAAGACAGAGGAACAAGGAAGAAGTCAGCTTTTAAAACATGACCCAAATAAGCTAGCTCTGTGTGAAGTATTCTCTGAACAATAAAAATAAAGACTGTAAAATCTACTACAAATCAAAGAAACAAATTTGAATTTTATGTGCAAAATACTAAATTCACAGTTAAATTATTTTTTTTTAAAGAGAACAGTTTATATTTCCCAAGATTAAGATTCGTCAAGAGGCATAATATAAATAAAACAGGTAAGAATTTTAGAGGAAAACTCTATTAAAATAAGGCAGAAAATTAATTGTATGTGGTGGTAGATTGCTATTTGTTTACTTTTTTATAAAATTTTGACAGGATCTGAATATATAGGCAAGGATGGCCCGGAACTTGCTATGTACCAGGATGGTCCAGAAATTGCAGCAATCAGTCTTTCTACCTTTGTTTGCCTCTAAGTGGGAGTGCTGGGATTATATATAGGTGTGTGTCACTACTTCTGCCTGCATATACAACACAGCAGGAATGCACATCTCCCTATTGCTCTTCAGCACACACTGAAGGGGTAATCACATCCCTAAGCAGTTCCAGGAAGGTGACACCAGGTTTTACACAAACTGTGCTTCATTCATTGAGATGCTGGTCTCACTATGTCACCTGGGGCTCAGGAATTCCTGACTTAGCTCCTGAACAGGTGAGACCACAGGTTATGTGAAGCTAGCCATGCCTAGCTTCATTAATCTCATATATTTTAAAGTACCAATGCCAACAGTTTTTTTTTAAATTAAAATTTTCTAAAAGTAGCTTTAAAAATTCTGACTAAGGGGCTGGAGAGATAGTTGGGAAGTTAGGAGCTCATACTGCTCTTGCAGAGGACATGAGTTTGGTTCCCAGCACCCACATCTGTAACTCTAGCTCTAGTGGAATCTAACCCAGGGGCAACTGAACTCACCCCACAGACACTCATGCCTATACCAATCAAAAATAAAAACAGGGCAGGAGAAATGGCTCAGTGGGTGGAGATGACTGCCACCAAGCCTGATAACTTGAGTTAGATCCCCAAGACCCACATGGCCAAAGGAGAGAACTGACACTCTAAAGCTGTCTTCTGACCTCTACTCATGCATCAAACACATGAGTACAATGTAGTAACTTAAAAAAGCTTTGCATAAAAAATTAAAATAAATCTAAAAAATACTGAATAATACTAACAAGCAGTGATGCAATAAGGAAAACATGTTTGAAATAAAGATCTATGCCCACAAAATTCATTTCTAATACTCAAGCAACTCCCCCTGACCATCCTGTCTACCAGCCCCTCCCTGACTACCTCATCTGCTGGGCCCTGTGTCATGCATGGGAAACGCAACAATAAATAGACAGGAGAGAAAACCTTGTCTTCTTGGGCATACTTTGGTGTAGGGTTTCTCGAATTAGCTAAGCTTCAGATTTTAAGACTTTAAAAAGCAAAACAACACAAAATTCAAAGGACTGACTTAAGAAGTTGAAATATTTTGCCTGGTACATGGCAGAATCTTTTTAACACATTATAAATCTTGCCCTGGTTTATTAGATAACTCTAAAAGTCTAAAATAAATAAGTCTTAGATACTGACCATTCCTTACCAAAAAGAAAAGTATAGTATATTTAGATATTAAGGCTTAATAATGGCTTCTTTAATTCATACTTAACACAAAACTAAAACTTATATTCTGCATTTAGAATGTTAGGTATATGTGTCAAAAGAATATAGTAGAATGCACTAAAGTATTTTCATCTAAGAGAACGAGAGGTTGAATGACCGTCAGAAATCACAGATAATATAAATGATACTAACACATTTTGAGCACTTGCTATAGGCTAGACTCTGTGTTAAGTCACTTAGATATAGTACCTTATTTAAACTCTACCTTGGGTGTCCCTCAAAGGATCCAATGCTGATAGCTTATATGGGGTAGTTGAGAGACAGTGGAACATTAAGTAGATGGGGCTGAACATGAGAAAACTAAGCCACTGTGGGCATGTCTTTCAAAGGAGTTTAGAATCCCAGTCTCTTTCTTTGGGTCATACTCCTGGGCTACAATGAGATGAACACAGTTCCCCGATCAAATGCTCCGCAACAAGATAAAGAAGACAGAGAATAGGTTATTTATATAAGAGTAAAACAGATTAGTGCACCAGAGATGAGAAACAGAATTTGTAGCCTGTACTCCAGGCACAGGAAATGCACCCCGAGCAGAGGAGTGAAAGTCTCACTTAGCTTACTGCACATGTCAAACTGCTAAATAAAACCATGAATCTTAAAGAGTTCAATATGAAGGCAATCAACTCTTTCCCCATAACAGGAATCAAAAGCAAACACTACAAGTCTAGCTTTGGAAAACCACCATGGAAGCCTAACCCTTAAGTCACTTTTAACTACTCAGCTCTAGATTGTTGCGGGGAGAGGTAAAACAAAACAAAACAAAAACCCAAATGCTTAGACAGTTTAAACAACCAAATCATCACTGACCACAGCAGATTGCTTTATAGATAGACCACACAGTGGTAAGAATATGCTCTAAGGCTGGAGAGATGGCTCAGCAGTTAAGAGCACTGGCTGGATTCTAGTGGAGGCAGGTTCAATTCCCAGCATCCACATGGCAGCTCACAAATGAACTCCAGCACCAAAGGAACCAACGCCCTCTTCTGGCCTTCACAGCACCAGGAACACATGCGGTACACACACACACACACACACACACACACACACACACGCACGCACGCACGCACGCACGCACGCACATATACAGGCAAAACACATACACATAAACTAATAATACATTTTTTTTAAAGCCCGTGCTCTAGAAATAAGTATAAAATAATTTCTTGAACAAGACTGAACTACCCATAAGTATATCTACCTGCCCTGTGAGATGGACACTCCCTGAAAAAAAGCTGTTGTTTCCTCAGGGGCAAGCCTGACAAACACAAATTTAGCAACAATAAAAAAGACATTCATTTACACATTTGTAAGTTTCAAAGACACATCACCAAGAAGTTCTTTTGTTTGTTTAGTTTGTTTTTATGTTTTTGAGACAGTCTTATTTTTTATAACTCAGGCTAGCCTGGAACTCTCTATATAGCCAAGGCTAAACTCAAGATTAGAGCAATCTTCCTGTTTCAACCTCTCAAATGCTGGGATTAATTACAAGTGTTCACCTGACTCAAATGTTCATCCTTAAAGCTAGTACTGTATTTCAGGATGACTTAGAGGTCATCTTTGCTTCTGGTGACTCAAACTTTGAATAGCATATCTATCTATCTATCTATCTATCTATCTATCTATCTATCTATCTATCTATCTGGTTTTTTGAGACAGGGTTTCTCTGTGTAGCTTTGTGCCTGTCCTGGAACTCACTCTGTAGCCCAGGCTGGCCTCAAACTCACAGAGCTCTGCCTGCCTCTGCCTCACGAGTGCTGGGATTAAAGGTGTGTGCCACGGCCCGGCAGCTTACGTTATTTTGGAGGAGGAGAAGAAGGACGAGGAGGAGGAGAAGGGAGTCTTAAATTAATCTGAGAATCTGAGGGATTTTAGTGTAAATTCTCATCTATGGGGGATTTGTTGGGTATCAAAAGATAAAGTGTCTTTCATTTTTTAATTTAGGGGTTATGTGTGCATACAGGAAACATAACTCAGAACCCAAACTATGTGAAGACAAAACATGGTAACAAACCCAGGAAGGAAGCCAGCCTTCCCAACTGTTCTTCAGACTGTCAGGCTTCCATCTCCCCTGGTTTACCACTCAGCAGGGAGTGTGGCCTCCGCAAGGGTCAAAGAGCAGTGCAGGTGTCCTGGAGCCAGCACACCTGAACAAAGCTCCTGCTTTTTTTCTTAATAACTATTGTGACTTCAGTTCCCTTTTCCCCTTTGGGATTCCCTTAATTCTTACAGGCTTATTAGTGCACGTTAAAGAATTCATTATACACACGTATGTGTATTTTTAAAAATCCTGAGTTTTATAACAGACAAATCATTCACTGTCTTCCTATCTTTGCACATCACCACTTTCATACCCATAGTGAGTAATGATTCTTCAGTGATACACAGTACCCAGTGCTCGGTGCTGTAGGTGGCTCCAGCCTCTCCTTTCAATATTGCAAAACCAAGCAATCAACCAAGCCTGTTACTTTGGCCTGGACCTGGCATTTAGCACTGAAAAAGGGAAATCTGCCAAAGGAAGATCGGCCAATTACCTCTCCGGCGTCCGCACATTCCTTCGCTCTTCTGTGAAGTGCAGCCCACATATCCTCATACCTAAAAATGCAAAAGAATTGAAATGTAAACCGACACTGAAAGAAATATATCTAGGTAAGTTTATAACATAGTAAGGCTGAAGAAAAGAACCAAAAAATAATGCCACATGTCACAAGAGCATAGAGGCAACTTGAAGAATAAAATACCCAGATACCCAGAGACCCTAATCACACAAACAGTTGAATTTTGTTTTTAATGGAAATTTTTATTTTAATGGAAAAGAGAAAAAAAAAAATTCTTTTTTTTTTTTTTTTGAGAAAGGTCTCAATATGCAGAACTGGCTAGCACAGGGCTTGCTATATAGACCAAGCTGGCCTCAAACACCCAGTAATTCTTCTGTCTCTGCATACCAAGGGCTGGAATTACAGGTGAGGAGAACACCATCCCTAGTTATAAAACTTTAAAATTATTTTCTTTTATCTGTGCGTGCTTTGCCTGCACATGTGTCTGAGCACCACAGATGTGCCTGATGCCCAAGGAGGACAAAGGAGGGCACTGGCTCCTCTGGGACTGGAGTTACAGATATCTGTGAGCTACCATGTGGGTGCTGAGAGTTCAACACGGGTTCTCTGTAAGAACAAGTGCTTTAAACCACTGAGTCATCTCTCCAGTTCAGAAAAACTTGTCTTTACAGGAGATTTGAAGAAATCATGAAAGACACAGGCTTGTTACTGAGAAAACACTAGAACAAGAACTGTCAAACCGAAGAGAAAGAGGGTGTCCACACAGTCTCAAAAGTCCTCACTACTGAATGCTCAGGAAGACAGACAAAAGAAACCAGGCAGATACTTTAACAAGTGACCAAGATTAATATCAACCACAATAAGCCGTCCACATCATCTGCCTCCTACCATGATATTTGGTATTTTGGGTGGAAAGGCAGGAGGAAAGAGGAGATGGACAGTTTGCAATATAACTGACTGGTTTCAACAGCATCAAGGTCATGAACCTCATTGCCTATTGCAGACTAAAGGAAAAGTGTTGTGGGGTATTTGTACACTGATTGGTGTAATAAAAAGCTGAACAGTCAAGAGCTAAGGAAGAGATTAAGTGGGACTTCCAGGGACAGAGAGGACTCTGGGAGGAAGAAAGGCAGAGTTGCCAGCCAGACACAAAGAGGAAATGGGAGGTACAAGATGGGACAGAGGTAAAAGCCATGTGGTAGAATGTAGATTAACAAAAATATTGTTTGAATTAAATTATAAGAGCTGGTTAGGAACAAGCCTAAGTTATGAGCTGAGCTTTCATAATTTACATGAAGTCTCCATGTCATTATTTAGGAGCTGGCTGGCTGGTGGGACAGAGAAAGACTCACTACAGAAAAGGAGGCAGCATACCAACTAAATATGCATGGTCCTAGATACAAACAAAAAGGGCTCAGTAGCTGATAAAATCTGAATAATTTGTTGGCAGTAATATAGTCAATTTCCTGTTTTGATCATCATACTCTGGTTATACAAAATGCTAACACTGGGGGAAATTCTTGCTTTTTTTTTGTAATATTTTCATGAAGCTAAAAATCATCTCAAAATAAAAATTTCAATTTCAATTGTTACTACTGTAAGTATTGTGTGTGGGCATGCATAATGGGTGCACATGTCATGACACTTTGTGGAGTTGGTTTTCTCTCTACCTTTACATGGGTTCTGGGAACCAGACTCAGGTAACCAGACTGACAAAGTAAGTACCTGCTCTGCCATCTAGCCCTCAAAATAAAAAGGCTTATAATATAATTTCTGAATGTAATATTACCTATATGACTATTGACAGAAAACTTGATTTTCCATCTTACAGAAAATTCTATCAAAGTTATTACCTGAATAGACATACGTATTTCGTGAATTCATAGTGCCTCTCTTTGTAGTTTTAGAGATACTTTTCTGTTGAATTTAGGTAGGAAAGCCAATCTGATACTCCCAACAACTGTTACAAGCATCTCCATGTAGTGAAAAAGCACTATACAATATTAGCTCATCAGCAGACTCCTACTGGCATTGCCAACTAACAGAAAGTTTGACATTTCTTCTCTGGTGCTTCTAACTGTAAGTATCAATTAAAATCAGCAAGTATTTATGGAATGCCAGGCACTGTCAGGCACCAGAGTTGCCAAGAAGAATTATACTTTTCCAACTCTGTTGTCTCAGTAATTAACACAGAGGACTTACTAAATGTCTGCCAAGTAAAGGAATGATCACACTAATTTCAAATCCAAGACTTCACTGCAGACTGACCATCACTTTCTCAATCAACAGAAAAGAGCAAATTAAACACTGTTTGCCATTTAAGTGCAGATCCCTCCTCCAAGCTCCTCTTCCCCTAGTGTACACAGGCTTTTCTCATCACTATTTTGTGTCACTTTTCTGCCGACTCATTCCCTAAATAAAAACAGACTCACCCAAGGAGAGTCTTGATTTCTCTTCCTGCTGCTATGATAAACACCTAATAACAGCAACTTCTGGGGCAAAGAGTTTATTAGTTCACAATTCCAGGGTACAGCCCACCATTTTGAGGAAATCAAGACTATAGTTCAAAGTTAGCATCTGAACAAAGTAAATTTGAAGCAGCTAATCACATTGCATCCAAAGTCAAGCGCCAACAGCAATAAATAAACAGTAGGTGCTCAGCTTACTTTTCCACTTACACAATCTAAGATCCCCTTCCAGGGGAATGGTGTCAACCACATCAATTGACATAACCAAGACAATATCCCCCACAGACCAATGCCCACAGGCCAACCTAATCTAGACAATCCCTCACTGAGACTTCTTCCCCAGGTGATTCTAGATCACCACACCCAACTATTCATTTCTCTACTATGAGGCTTTGTGTTCTTGGGCACTGCTGAAGAAAGGAAGACAATCCATTGCAAAGACTACAAAGACATACTACTTAGCCTTTTCTGGGTCTTAGCTGTCAGTTACAATTTTTAAAAATTCATTCCACTGCCAGGGGAATGGTGCCACTCTCACTGGGCATGTCTTCTGATCTCAATTCAAGACAGTGTCCTTACAGACACATCCACAGGCTTTGAAGGAGACAATGCCTGCAAAGCAAACATTATACAACTCATGCATGAAGTCCCCAGGAAGTCACTTTTAATACATGCATGACTTTACCACATTTTAGTGAGGTAAAGACCCTGGCTATAAATTCATTCAAATTTTTGTTCTCATATTTCTTTAAGTCAATAATGGAAAAAACACACACCCATAATGCAGTAATTCATTCAAATAATTACTGAACACATGTTTTATAGCTCAACTGGTGGAAGAGACCATAGGCAGATTAACATGTCAACAATTACCGTCTGTGCTGGACAAGGCAAACTGCTTTATAAAACATTTGAGCTCTAAGGATCTGGGAGACTGAGTCTTAAAAACCCATGACACTACAGAGAGCGGTCAGTCACAACAGTGGCCACTTATAATTCCTGCACTGTATAGATGGAATTAGGCAGATCCCTGGGGCTCAATAGCCAGCTGGTCTAGCCTACTGGCAAGTTCCAGGTCAGGGACCTACCCTGTCGCAAAATAATCAGGCAGGCACCAAGGAACACCCAAGCTTAAGCTCTGACCTTCACGTGCACACACACAACTATGTTCTAGAGGACAGAGAAGACAGATGGAAAAAATAAGAAGTGCGAGGAGTCTGTCTCCACACCTAGACCCCAATTACCCCTTCTGACGAAACCACTCTGATAGCGTGATGTCTGTAGGGGAAGGCCTGGATGGAAAACCCCAGCCTCTTTCATTAGAGTAGCAGCTAATATGCCCATATCCCCAGGCCCCACAGCTGCAGCCATGTACTTGTTCCTTGAAGCAGCTTGTGAAGAATACAAAGCCTATCTTGTGGTTATTAGAGATCTGTGCTCTAGCCACTAGTTACTGCTTCTGCTCAGGGAGGCCGTAGTCATAGAGAAAGCCACTACTGCAAATCCCTCACAGTTCATGCCAAAGACACGTTTAGCAGATTTAAAAAGCCAGCATCTGGTTTCAGTCTCCCATCACTTCTTTTCTTTTTCTTTCTATTTTTAATTAGGTGCCAGCCACTTAAAGAGTAGACTGAAATAGTCAAGAGCAACCACATATATGTAGGAATTGTTGAAATAAGTTGGACGCATAGCTCAGTGTTATGCTGTGTGATATCTTTCTGTATACTGTGATTATGTGTTGCTCTGACTGGTTGATAAATAAAGCTGTTTGGCCTATGGTGGAGAGAGACAGGAAGAAAAAGGCAGAGGCAGAGGAGATGCCATGCCACCGTCCAGGGAGTAGCATGTAATGGCTAAGTTTAGTTATAAGAGCTAGCTAGCAAGAAAATTGAGCCATAGGCCATGGCCATACAGTTTGTAATTAATATAAGCCTCTGTGTGATTATTTTATAAGCAGCCATGGGACATGGGTGGGAGAGATTCGTCCTGACCACAGGGCCAGGCAGGACCAGAGAAACCTTCAGGCTACAGTGTAAGACCCTAAATCCAGTCCTACTAGCACAAGTGTGCTTGAATGTATGTAAATAAACAGTACACTAATGCTTTTTAACTATACATCCTTTCAGGTTCACTTATGCCCTGCTCA